>NW_023270316.1:38314943-38639102 GCF_011800145.1 Mirounga leonina | reverse complement strand
AATAAAATAAAATAAAATAAAATAAAATAAAATAAAATAAAATAAAACAAAACATTCTATAAAGGGACAGTCCTTGATTTATGTACAAAGTGGCAACATTTTTTTAAGCTGCGACTTTTACAACCACTCAATTTAAATACCCTGGTCATTGAATTATTTGTAAACAGAAGCATATATGACTTCCATGTGTTTGTAAGGAAGTTTATGCAAAATTCTGATATATTTCATCAAATAGCCAGAAGGGAAGACTCTTTAGCAGGAACCATCTTCTCTGCCCTTTTCTGTTGTGGGCTCCTTCTTCCTATTCCTCCTTTCTCAGTTTGTTAGCACCCAGTTTAATTTTGTGAAAACTAGAGAGATAAACTGAAAATATGCACATGAAACCCAATTACAGCAGGAGGCATTACTACTACGCTCATATATGCCTGATTAAATTCACATTTGGTTATAATCAAGCATACATCCAGTGACATGCCAGATTCAGACTATATCTAGGATAAATTCTTCAGCCGGGTGAAACAAAGATATCTGATAAGTTAATCCCCTACCAGAGTGGATAGTATCACAAGATCTTCCCCTTCCTTGAAGCTTTAGTTCTTGGTCAACTGTATATAAGACATCGTGCTGTGTGCTTTAGGATATTGAAAACATGTGCACACACACACATACACACACAAAAAGAGAAGAAAAAGAAAGTCTCTGTCACACTTCCCTTATGACTTAATCCCTTCCATTCACACAACTCCTTTCGCATAGTCATTTATCAATTTTCCTCTATTTACATTTCATTATATTTGATATAAGTAAATGCAGAAAAGCAGACTATCTCAAAACCAATCTGATGTTGAATGAAGTTAGGAAGTGAACCCTAATGCCAACTCTATTACCTATCTGTTAAAGTCCAAAACAGGAGTTTTTCCAAAAGAAATCAGTCATAAAAATAAGTAACCTTTCATGCAAAGCCTATATTACTGTAGATCACCTTGGGTATATATTCTCAGTTCACTTCCATATAAGTGAGAAAAGAAGAATTTTAATTACAAGTAATGATGGAAGAAAAAGCCTACACCTGAGTTTATGGAAGTTTCAAAAAGAGGCTCTTTTAATTTTTCAATTTGATAGTCTCCTGTAATCCCCATGGCAACATGGCAGAATTCTACTAATTCTGCCCACATTTATATGGAAGTGAAGCTTGTTTTAGATATTTCTGTTAAATCAGATTTTATTACAAACAGGGCTAGCATTTAACTCCAGTGTCACTGATATTTAAGTTACACATACACACACAGGAACAAGAAACAATGTAACTTCCAAATTTTATACATTAAGATTATTTTATTCTTTTCTCCCATAGGAGTCAAGATGAAATTTTTAAAAAAACTGATTAGACAAGAATACTGTTGAAACAAAAGTAGTTGTTAAAGTTAAATTGAGAGGAAAACTTTGTTTTGTTTAGCAATGTTATTTGTTAAATGCTTTATGATATTCACATGTCCCAGGCACTATTCTAAGACCTTTCAAATATTAATTTACTGATTATTGCACTCATATAAGCATTATGGAAATGTTAACATTTAATATTTCTGTTTCACAAATATTGTGACACTCACAAAATCACTGGCTCCAAATTAAAACAAGGGACAAAGACAAAAATTCAGTAGTGAGCACGGAAGACAAAAATAAAGTTTGTAACTTCACTTTCTTCTCCATTATTTTTATGTACTTCATTCTTCATATGATGAATCTTCAGTGAGCTACTTATCTGTTAGTGACTATGTCTGGTCATCTCCTCATATTACCACCTGCTTAATATTTGCTGAGAATACAATCATTGAAATATTTGCTCAAAAGTTACAAGTGAGGAATCAAATTTGCTACCAAAACCCAGGAAGGCCATCTTAAGATAAAAGCACATACAATTGGATTATTTGCTATTTTGTAATACATATTATCATTGTTCTCAAATATGTTAATACTCTTATTTATTATTTTATTAGATTAATTGTCCTTTAAATTTGAAGTTTTTTGTTCTAATCTCTATAAATAATTGCAAGGACATCACAAGTAGTTTGCTTCTGCTCATGTAACTTCTTGAGTTTTTATAGTCCTATAACTTTTTTGATGAGAGTGGCACAGTTGGAACCACTCTGCAGTTCGAATACATGCAGAAATATGGTGAAAACCAACATGTCTCAAAAACATAATGAAGAGACACTGTTAATATAAAGGAGGGAATTTATTTATTTATTTATTTGAGAGAGAGAGAATGAGAGAGAGCACATGAGAGAGGGGAGGGTCAGAGGGAGAAGCAGACTCCCTGCCGAGCAGGGAGCCCGATGCGGGACTCGATCCAGGGACTCCAGGATCATGACCTGAGCCGAAGGCAGTCGCTTAACCAACTGAGCCACCCAGGCGCCCAGGGATGTATTTATTTTAAAAGTATCAAAAATAATCACTAAAAAGCAAGATACAAGAGAAAAAAATCATACATATGATATTATTTCATGTATACCAAATGTCCGGAAAAGTCAAATCTATAAGTCAAATCTATAAAGACAGGTAGTAAATTAATGGTTACCTGTGGCCCGGGTTTGGGGGTTGGGGAAAAGAGATCAATAGTAAATAGACACAAGAGACTTTAGTGGACTGATTAAAATGTTCTAAAAGTGACTTATAATGATGGTTGCACAAGTTGCTAAATTTACGAAAAACTGTGGAATTGTACAATATAAATGGTGAAGAATATGATATGTATAATATGCCTCTATAAAGTCATAAAAAATAAAGGGATCACTAACTTTTAAAGGAAAAGTTGAAGTGATTTACTACTTAATCTTGTGATAGTTTGTTATGAAGTTGAAACAAACTTTTTAGATACATTACTAAATGTCTATGAAACTCAAGTTTCCTCATCAATGGAATGAGGATATGAGTAACATTTACTTCATACAGCTGTTTTGAGGGTATAAAAAAATTCCTGAATAAAATAATATGTGGAATGTATTTGATGCATAATAATTCTTACACATAGCAGTTCTGGTACAGATATCAATTTGCTGAAACTAAAGAGGAATCATAACAGGAGGGGAATAAAGAAAGAAATCCATCCTTAAAAAACGGACTGGTAAAGAATCATACTTAGAACATGGGAATAAGTTTGTAGTTGTTAGAATTCTCATTCGGGACCTCTTAGCCCTGAGAGATGAGAAACTACATTTAATCTCTTAATTCTGGCAAAAGACACACACTTGAAGGAAGGAAAGAAGGAACAAAGGGACGGAGAGGGGGAGGATGAGGGATAGAGACAGACACACAGACAGGAAGACAGAAATCCTTGTGATTTCACCAAGTTTGAAATGTCTCTGATCAGGAGTTGGAGAAAACTACAGATAGTCAAAATGTTCTGTAAAACGTCTCTCTGCATATGTGACAAATACTATTAAAATATTATAATAAATTCCTTAAAGTTTTGAACATATTTTCAAAGATGAATTCTGGACAAATACATGTTGATGTATATTTATGCAATATTTCATATCACTGTCATTAACATACTTTTGTCTCTTTTTCAAATCAATCCTGATTCTTGGCATGAGCGTTGGGAGATTGAAAAAAAAAAAAATCCTAGCTGAGCCACCTAGGAGCTCTGTGGCCTTGAAAAAGACTCAGACACTGAGCTTTAATTTTCTCAGAAATGGGGATAAAAACCAAATTCACGCATTTTTTTGTGGGATTCAAACACACTGTTTTATGTGAAATTACTTTATAAATTTATACAGCTATAGGCAAAAAAAAGTATTGCTTTTATTATTCTCTTTATAAGAAGAAAGAAAATGACAGGCAAATTCTAGGTTAGAAATGTGCAAGTGAACAGGATATTTCACCTGCGTGATGTCACTCTGAGGGATTTTCTGTGCACCTTACAGCAACGAAAGGACGATGGACAAAATATAAAAAAGAAATCAAATTTAACAAATAGTGAGGACTGCATACATCAAAGGGAGTTTAAATTTAAAGCTGCCTTGTTCCATTTGGCTGGCTGTCTAGCTGCTTATTTGCATGTCTGCTAACAGCATCCATTATATATGTGATGAAGAGTGTTTTATTAATGCGATCAAAGTATTCATTCCTATGGCAAAATGTATGTTTTTAATGTTTTATCTTATTTTTTTATACAAGGAAGGAGAAATATTTCTAGGCTCTATCCATTATTATAGGAGTAACTTTTCCCAAAAAAGTTCATTTTCTAAAAAACAGTGCTGAAAAAAGAATATTAAATTTCTTTTATTTGAAATACTTCAAACTATATTCAAAGAATGTTTAGGAGGAATTGCGTAGTGAGTCCAATAATTTACATGTTTTTGGTTATTAGCCAGGGCCATAGGTCCCTGGCAGATTTCACAGATGGGCTTCAGAGGGTCTGTGGGAACTCTGAGTGATTTGCAATTAAAAAAAAAATATATGCAGGTATATGATCTTTTCTGGAGACTGAGCCCACAGCTTTTAAATGATACTCAATGGAGTCAGAACACAGAAAGTTTAACACTGCTGGTTATAAAATGAAATATTTAAAGCAACAAATATATTCGTCATATTAATAACCACTTACATGCTTGAGGCTACTGCATATTTCCAAAATAACTAAAATAAGTAATTGCTAAAAGGCACAGTATCACATGTATGTATGCATTCAAACCATATATTTAAGGATAATCCCTTAACTGTACCAATTAATAGTTATGATTCATAAATGGATTAATTTGAACACCCTACTCTTCTATATAAGACATGAAATAATAATGCAAATAACACGTGCTTATCAAAAGTTTACCAGCATTTGTTTTCAATATTTTAAAAATAGAATACCATTTTATTAAATATAGACTTATGCTCAACGTGGCAAACAGTTGGATGATAACTTTTCTGGGCTGTAAGGACAATACTAATTTTACATACCAAGTGTACACTGTGTATAACAAAACAAAAAATAGTTCTTTTTTCCCATTGTATAGGGAACACACCTTTTACTATCTTCCAAGTATATTGAGGAAAAAGAAATGAAATAAAATTAATCTTAGCATGCATCTTGCTATCTAACAAGATTAACTGAAATTTTATTTGAAAAAGTGTAAATTATAATTGCTAATATATGTTAATAAAAACAATAACTCCCTCATCAGGAGTCTTCTGTCATTCATTTATCCATAAAGTATTTGAGTTCCTACTATAAACCAGGAACTCTGCCCGATTTCTTTTGAATTTGCAGCATATTATTCATTCCCACTTGCTATCAAAACTCTGTTTTATCCCCTTCACCCCACCAAAACCTAGTCACCTTACAAATGAAGGCTATTAAGTGCAGCCTGTGAAACACATCAAATTATGTGTAAAGACTCACTTAGCAGAAACATACACCATCATATAGGTGATCAGTAGATATTTACTAAATAAAGTATGGAATCATCCTTGGTAACATGGTATTTTAAAGTCACCAAAAAAAAAAAAAAGTTAAAGTAAGGATTCATTTACACTAACTGGAGAATTCTGAATTTACTTATGTATTCATGAATAAATATTTACTTGTACATTTTCAAAACTAAGTGGGTGTTGTGCTTTACTAAAGGAAATATGTTTAAATATCAAAAACAGCTATATAAAAATAATGACCTCAGCCTATGATGCTTAGGTTAATAAAAATATTAATAAAAATTCCAAAGGTTCTATTCAAAAATTTAAAACAGAAAGCTGATAGGTTTATTCAAATAATGTCAAAAGTAATTACTGGCATTAAAATATGTATTAAAATCTGATTGTATAATAGATAAGTAGCCAATATCACTTAATAAACAACAAAAATTAGGTTTTACTGTATAGAAGAATTAATGTTCCAATCACTCTCAATCTATCTAAATAAAAAATTAAAATATATATATTATTTCATATATAGCATAAATTATCTATATATAAATATATGAACATATACCCATATACATTTCTAAGATTAAGCACTTTATTTCTAGCCATCAAATACTTAAAAGTATAGACTACATTAGCTGGTATTGTTGATCAGAGTGTATTGGTGCTAGGAATAATACTCATTCCTTTTTCCCCACTGATTCTTGTTAAAAATCACTTGCATCTTCTAAAATATGACCAATCATTCTTGATTAACCCTGCAAGTTAATATCAGAATGCATGTTTGAGGTGAAATTAAGTGGTAAAAATGGTTTGGGTAATGTACTGTATTAATGTTTTTTAATATCCTAACAGGGCATGCACTATTTGTGAATTAAAAGTGAGTAAAATCTTTGTAAGGAATTGTATCTCATGAAAAAATATAAAAGAAGAAATGGATATAACTGCTGGATAGCATTAGACTAGGAAACAATTGCAAAGAACTAATCCAAAGGGGAAAATTGCATATTGGGGATCACTTCACTTCTCCTACGGAAAAGGCACCCTGTTATCCCTGGTTGTTTAATATTTAAGATACCATAGTCCACTTGCCCAGCTCTTATGGGTCCTTACACTTGACTACTTCAGTATTCAAAAGATTTTTCATTACATGAATGGAAAGCAAAAAAGTGTTCTGTTTTATGGGTAGCATCAGAATGTCAGCGCAGGCCAAAATATTTTTATTCAACTGCATTTGATGAATGGACCTGACCAACTTACTCTTTTTAAGGGGTAAACATCTGCACAAAAAAACCCGGCAAATAGGGCAGACGGCTAAATCTCTCTGGCTAAACCATAAATTTAAGAGCAACAGCAGTTTTGTAATACGCACTCCATGTTTATGATCAGTAAGTTTTCATCTCTGCTGTATCAAATGAGTATCGTTACAAAATGTGATCCTTTCACATGAAAAATACCGGGACCTTTTAAGGACGTCCATGATTTTTTGCTTGTCTTTAACAAGTATGCGTAAAATAATCAATGTGCAACTGGGAAAGTGGTTATGAAAATGTAGCACTCCCCACTTCCCAATCATAGGAAATCTAAACATGAAACACATATTTATCCCCATCCAGCAAGGTAGAAGAACATGTGTTTCATGTGGAAATAGCCAATTGCTTGTGTCCCAACAGGCTTCAAGGGTGACGTAAAGTACCGTGGTGAACTCACAACGGTACAGGGCTTTTCCTCACTTGAGAAACCTGAATTTTCTTAGCAAAATAAGTGAGTCTGCCCCTCAGTGAACTAACCTGAACCAAATATGGATATTTATATTTACTGTATTTGGGGGTCTAGCCTTATCTTTTCAATGGGATGTCAAAGGTAACACGCCAAACTTGAACTCTTAAATATCTATTTAACTTCTGTAAATAAGAGCATTAACAAGTTCGATGAACAGACCTGCATATTATTTTCTCCACATTACCTCCATGTAACTGCTTCTCTGCATTTTAGGGCACTCAGAATCCAAATTCCTCGAGATCCCAATGCAGAGATCTGGACATGATGAGTTACTAGAAATGGGAGGGGGAGGCCCATTTGGTGTCTTTTAGCCAAGGTTCCAAGGTGTTAGCACTTCACCGCTTAGGAGAACAGCCCCCATTCACCAGGGGCTAGCTATTCACCACACCACGTGTTGCCACTCATCATTTTATCAATAAGGTTAAGTTCAGGGAACCCTTATTAGAAAACCAGAGAACAATTCCAAAAAATGCTCACAAACAAATTCAACACAAAGTCTCAACATTGTACAAAACAATCTCTGAAACTTTATTGTGAATTTTAAGATACATTTAGTAAAGGATGCTTTCCTTAATATAATTAATTAAAATAAATTGGAAAGAAATGCACATACTACTTTTTTAAAGCAAGGGTAAGTACAGACCTTTGAAGTCACAATATATACAATTATATGAGTGCAATAAGCTTCCAAATACATTAGGTATATATCTGTTTAAATAAATAGTAAAATACTTGATTTGACATACGTGAGAGTCGTACTGATTACACCAAAAATGTTTTACAAAATATAGCCAAAAATGGAATGTTATACATTCGATATACAACTTTTTAAATACTTTATATATTCATTACTTAATTCAAATTATAGTGTACAAAAGTCCATTTTAATGAGGACGGTTTTGTGTTTTTAACACTGTTCAGCAAATATAGATATTAAGATGCATCCCTATACACGTTACTAAACCCCCATCAACTTAAATCACTAGCACAGGGAGGAAAAAAATTCTACCAATTATTAACAGTAATAATTTTTATTGATAAATTACTAATGTAACACACTGCAACATTATTTTGGTTATTTTAAACCTTCTAAAATATATCACCTAATTCTTGAGGCAAATTGTTTTTGTGTATATAAAAACTTAATCTGAAACCAAAATAGAAAGATATTGCTACATTGAACTTACCTACTCTGCAGTTTATTTATTTTAAATAATACCTTCAGTTATCAGTTTTCAATTGGGAAAATTTTCCCTATAATCCTTTAATAATAATGCTTTGCGTAGTGCCTTACTATGAATCTCAAGAACTCATTTCACAAAGTAGCAATAGAATATACTGTGTTGTGAATGGTACCTGTAGAATAATGGTATTACAGGGAAATGTGACGTTAAGTGTTTACATCTATAATTATTCATACATTGTAGTACAACAAGGGAAATTATTTTCAGCCACATTTCATTGTTTTCAGCCTATAGTTACGCGTGACAATTTATTTGGAGTATGTAAAAACGTGGCTATTTTGCAGAAGTAAAACAATATAATTATCAGGGTGTTTTTTTTTTTTTAATTGAAAACAAATGTTTTATTTTCCCTAGGGTTTTTAAAATAATAAAAGAATGGAAAAGGAATCAAACACATCCACCTATCTTAAACTGGTGAAGTGGGGAGAGAGACCACTCAATGATCATTCTCTGAAAATTACTTAGGCAATAATGATCGAAAAGATGCATTATGCATTTAAATAATGAACAATGTGCTTATCTGACTATGTCTACAAAAACTGCCTGGTAATATCAGAACACAATTATAGAATGACTAGGAGCACATTATTTTCTTTTTTTACATATGAACTACAAAAGCAATATAAGGAAACCTGTTATATGTGAACTAAACTTGCATTTTTAGATTTTTAGAATATTAGGATATCAACATATCCAAAAGCAAGCAAGCAAGTTAAATTCTCCTAAACCTGCCCAGTACCAATTGCCACTGTTTAAATGGAGCAGCACCGCATGTCAAGCACCCAGTCAATCTCTATAACTCACCAAGTTGCCTTTTATTGGTCAGAATGAAAAGCATTTACAGTTTCTGCAAGAAGTCCGTTGATGTTATTTGGGAGGCTATCTAGAGGAAACACGCAAATGCAGACTTTATCTACTTTTAGTCAGGCCATAAACCGTAAAGCATGAGCTCCGCCTTACTAACTATGGCACCGTATTTTTTCGTCAGAGCTATTAACATCTGTTGCATGTTAGAAAGAAAAATACTGATTTATGAGTGTGGGGGGGATTCCTTCTGTCCATATTTGCATTAGGGCTTGTGTGTGTGAGTGTGCTGGTATGTTTTCAGGTTAATAAAAATAAAATACAATTCAAGTAACATGTGATTGCCAAAGAGTAATCTTATTTCTTGCCCTTTAAAATGAATAGGGGTTAATTATGCAAATTGCTACGTCTTCTCAATACTTTGCACTTTAAGACCTGGACAGCAGCATAGCAATGATTCGTTTAACTACATTCATGCTAAGTTAAGACATTTCCAGTCTCTTGGCCCTCTCAGAATGCTAGAAACTAAATAATAACTTCAAGTATTCTTTAATTCTTTCTTAATTTTCTAAGTTAAATAAACACAAATAAGGGTTCATAAGCTACGGATATCCGTAAATTAGGTAACAGATTTATTGAAAGTTTACAAACAATCATCTTGGGGCGCCTGGGTGGCTCAGTCGTTAAGCGGCTGCCTTCGGCTCAGGTCATGATCCCAGGGTCCTGGGATCGAGCCCCGCATCGGGCTCCCTGCTCGGCGGGAAGCCTGCCTCTCCCTCTCCCACTCCCCCTGCTTGTGTTCCCTCTCTCGCTGTGTCTCTCTCTGTCAGATAAATAAATAAAATCTTAAAAAAAATAAAATAAAAACAATCATCTTATTTGTCTACGTCTAGAACTCCATCATTATGGTTGACTTTATACTTCTATTTTAATACCACTCTGTATATCAAAAACTCACCTATAAACACCTCAAATGTCGTATATCAAGTTTGTGAATTACTTTTTACAAATGATCTTACATTTGGCATATTCCTGATCCTTTCGGCTTTAATAATCACTATTGTAAGAGGTAATTTTTAAAAGCTTTAAAAAATACCGTGTTAAAAAATACCGTGAATTGCTAGACTCCACTGCCTGATCTATAAAAGTTATACCAAGTAAGTTATTTTCATGTTGCTACAGTTCACTTCTGCCAATCTGTGCACAGCATTCAGATACATTTTGTGGTTAAAATAATCGCATGCATGCAATCAAGGAAAAGAAATAATCTACTGAATAGATATCTCAAATTAGGAATGGGTGTCCATTTGCATTTTCTATCACCTCACTGCCGAGAAACCACTACAGAATTTTTACTCTACTACCGTAATGTTGTCCAGTTGCATTAATCCTTTCAAAAAAGTCATAGTGTCAAAAATCTAAAGATCAGTGCCCCCACCAGAAATCTATGTAAAAATATGTTCAAGAGCTTGCCAAACTAATACAGTAATTTTAAAACTGTAATTTTATAAATTTGCAATAAAGACGGTTAAAAAGTTCTCAGATAACTTGAAAAAATACATAGCTTAGGCAGTGTAGGCACTTAATGCTTGAACAACATGGGAGTTAGGGGCACAGTTGAAAATCTGCATATAACTTTTGACTCCCCCAAAACTTAATAGCCTCCTCCTGAGTGGAAGCCTTACTGATAACATAAACAGTTGATTCTGAATATATCCATAACTCTACTGCCTTCGTAGATAAGTTTTAAAGCAGTAAAAGGAGCTGAAATTAAGGAAGGCTTCAGTATGTTGTAGTTAAAATATTTTTATTAAAACTTTAGGTACGGGGTGGAAAAATCTTTTCACTTCGGACATTTCATACAGCAATATGTATATGGTTGAGTAGATGTGCTGTGTATATTTATTGTATCTAATCTTCTTATTGTGGTCACGCAAAGCATACTTTTCCTGTGAATATTTTTAAGAGATAAAAGTGGCTGTAATTAAATGGACAAAATCATACACTACATACAATATTGGGCCTCTGTTGAATCAATTCTTGATATTTGTGAAAAATAATTTATTTTTTTGATGAGAAGAAACATGCCAGCTTAAGTTACATAGCTGTTTTCCACTTCCCTTTTTATTCATTTTATTGAAAGTTTATTCATTTTCTTGAATGTTCAAAGGCTAGGAATTGGTGTCCGTGTGCCTTTTCTACCACATCCCTACATAAAAACCACCACAGAACTTTCACTCCGCTACTTTAATATTGTCTAGTTCCATTCATCCTCTCATGAACTTCCTCAACTTTTAAGAATTGATGTATATTGGGGCACCTGGGTGGCTCAGTCATTAAGCGTCTGCCTTCGGCTCAAGTCAAGTCATGATCCCAGGGTCCTGGGATCGAGCCCCGCATTAGGCTCCCTGCTCCGCGGGAAGTCTGCTTCTCCCTCTCCCACTCCCCCTACTTGTGCTCCCTCTCTCGCTGAGTCTCTCTCTGTCAAATAAATAAATAAAATCTTTTAAAAAATAAGAATTGATGTATATTAATACATAAATGTGGAGGTAGAAAGCAAAGTACATGCTGGAGACCCTCTGCTCTCCTCAAGGCAGAAATTTCCAAACTAAGCCTATTAAATTTGGCTTTTGTAATGTCCATTTGGATGGAGCTTGCCTATCATGATCATAACCAATAGGTATAATGTCACTACAAATTATCACCAACACCCACAATGTCGATGCAAAATTAATTTAGTTCCTCACGAGGCCTTGTCTGTTTAGTTTCTAAATAAAGGAGAATTCAAATCAAATTTTAAGTCATCTAGAAAGCTGAAGCAACACATCATTTAAACCACCATGTCTGTATGCCAGGGTTCTAGTTTCCAAACCCCAATTGGGAACTCCATCATAAGACTGTAACCTACTGTAAAACCAAAAGAGTTTGGCAGTCTTCTACCTGAACCAGATAAATAAAGATTACTAAAAGTGTTTGCTTTTATGTTTGGTCTCATTAAACATGAGTTACATCAAAAAAAGTATAATTTAAAAAAAAGATTACTTCTCTAAAAATGACTCTTTAAACAAATGTACAAAAATCATTCCTCACATCCCTACCACAAATTGATTTCTATTCTTACATATGTTATTGAGTTCAAAGTAAACTTGCCTGTATGTCTTTGAATTCATATCTGAGAATTATGCTTTTCCAATATCTTACCTTAATAATTTAAACTGAGGAAATCTTGTCACTCTAGTTCACTGACAAATTAACAGGTAAACTTAGGTTTCTTACATCAATGGTTGATGTAAAAGTATGCCCTTACCAAATTCTTGTTGTCTAATTAGAAACATGAAATCTATTTCGGTCAACATGTTCAATTCTGCTCTTTAATTAAAATAATTGAAATTTTTCTGCCAATTAAAGCTTATTAGTAAGGGTCATCAAGAAAAAGCCGCTGCCCCAAAATCAAACCAAGCTTTAAATAATAACTGAGTCCACACAATCAAAATGTAACTTGAGCTCCAAAACTATAGGTTTATAGAAGTATAAGTCAATCAGCTTGTCTCATAACAAGAAGCTTTTTCAAAGGGCCCATTTTTTTTTTATTGTTTAGGAATGCGACAGAATTTATGTTCTAAATGAGAATAGCATTATTCATGAAAGTTATTCAATGACCCACATGCACTAGACACAACGGACGGAAATGTTAGCATGTTGTTCCAAGAATCACTCTCCTTTGCCAAATGGAATAAGGAAGCCTGTGTGTACATAACTCCTAACTCTTTCATTTTAACCTTCAAATGTACCTGAAATTAAAACTGTAACTTTCTCACCTAGAAGTTTTATCATAATGCATCCATTATAAGAATCACTGACAAAGAAATTTTATTTGACTATGGGGCTGAAATCATTCTCTCCAGTTCTCCGACTGAAGGGGGATCTTGAAAGTCCAACATGTGGTGGACAAGTGTTTACCACCTACTGTGAGGGTTTTAAGCAAGGAGGTATTAAGCCGGTAATAACATATATTTATAGAACCGCATAAAATTAATGGATAATTCTTGTGGTTGGGAGAGATAAAACTAAAAAACCTGAGAAAAGGGCTAAATTTCGTAAATAATGCTTCTATGCATGTTTCAAAACAGACGTGAAGATGTGTTCTCCCAGTGCACTACACACAGGCTGGGAGAAGGCCCGTGATGATCTGAGCTGGCAAGTTTGTGCAGAGGTGGACGGTGGTTGGCACTTCTGACCCATTCAGAAACAGGGACTGGAATAAAAATTATTTAAAAAGTCAGAAAGCATCATTCCGGTCTAGGGCAGAAGAGAGATCGTTTTGTTATCATTCTAGTTTGACCTCCCCGCTTTCTACTTCCCTTCTTTATCGGATATGAGTAGTTTAGAAAAAGGATAATCAAAACACTCTTGTTCTATTTTGAGATTAGCAGAATGTTTTAAATTCACTGCTAAAATCTACTGTTGGTGAAAAGTATTCAGAATCCTACTGCTGAAAAGATACAATTGTTACTCCTCCTCTTGCTACATACTGTCTGTGAAGAAGGTTCTCTATAAACGGGAAAAAACCACGCAGGCCTCAGGTACGGCTGCATCATCCTGCCATGTGCTTGGCGGCAAAATGTGTACACGAAAGGGATTACAAGCAAAACACATTAGACTTTGTCCTTTTTTTTTTTTTTTTTATCATCACACAAAGAATTATTTTTTGGCACAACTGACTCTTGGTGATGCACCACAGTTTTATTTATTTATTTGTAACTTAAAGTTCAGTTCAATCAAGAGGCAGGACTGCCTAGCAACTATGAGCAAAGCGTCTGGTAGAACACTGGGAGGGTTCGAGTCCTGCACTACTCTTGTCTTACAAGAACTGTGACCTTATTAAGCAAATCATTTAACTTCTCAGGTATAAAAGGGGGATATTAATAATAGTACCTGACTCACGAGGTCACTCTTCCTATTTAGGGAGTTAATACATGTAAAGTGTTGAGAAGAAGGCCAGGCATACAGTGAACACTCAAGTAAATGTTGGCTATTATCATTATCTGGTGTTGGAAATCTAGTTTTAACCATGTTTTAGAAATAGAGAGATAATGGTGCCAAAGTGAATATTGTGATCTTCTCCTTCAGAGCCCCACATATCCCCCACTCCTCCTGTGAAGCTGTTTGCTATTTAGCTGAAATTACTGTGGTTTAGTTTGACCAGTTACTTTTATATACGTTTAAAGCATGTTTATATCTTTTAGTAATAAAGTAATGACTAATCATGTTAAAGTACTCAATAATTAGTTTCAACCTCAATAACATACTATTAGGATTAATGAGCTTATTCTTAATGTTAGCTTTTCCTCTGTATAGGCTACTCTAACTCTATTATGGTTATCTAATGATGCTTTCATCCAAATTCCTAATGAATTAATTTTCCAGGCAAAACATTGGAAGGCACACTCTACACAAATTCATTAATACACAAGTATCCAATTCCAAATCAGATGCCAACGGACATCATTCTCTTTGTACTTTTACAATAGAGGACTGATTTGATAAATCATATAGCTGTGATTCTCTGTATTGTCCCCTGAATGGCTCACACTGACAATGCTCTGTAAACTCACAGGATTTTAAGACTTGGCCTGCCCAGCTTCTCACCTTGCCAGTGACTGCTTACATCTCATTCCATTAATTACTGCTCAAAATAGCTAAGATGCTTCTTAGGCAAAAATCATAGGGTATTCATTTGACACCTAATCAATGTGGTTTATTGTTTTGTTTTATAATACTTTTAGATTCTTTATAATTTGCTGTTGCCTGGATTAGTAACATTAAATAGTTTGGGGATTTTATTTTGAATAACCTCCAAATGACCTTCTATCCATGGAAGAAAAATTTTAAAATATCAGGTCCATATAGCCATATGGTTAAGAAAGGCATCTCTATTGCTCCACATTCAAGATGTGAGCACCGGATGAGGTTGCTTAATATGAAAAAAAAAAAAAAAAAGTGTCTTGTGGCCAACATGTGGCATTTCTAGAACTACACCTCCTCCATCTTTGTCAACTCCGAAACACATCCACCTACAGTGTAAAATAGTCTTTTTGTAATACCTCCAGCAAAAACAATGATATAACTGCTCTTTCCTAAAGTTTTTATGACAGAGCACAGTGCAGTCAGTCAGGATAAATGCATGCACAGTTGAAGGTCAGAAATCATTGAGGGCTTAGATATTATTAGAATGAGCATTCCTGGGCTACTGTTCAGGTTTCAGAACCATCCTGAAAGGCCCTGTTCTGCACTATATGGGAGAGAATGCGGTAGCCTGCTCAGCTGTGGCTAAACATTGTTCGAGTTTATGCTCCTGCAGGCAAACAGCACTTGTTGTCTGACACTCAGGTGGTATATCTAGGGGCTATGTCAGCTAATTTGCAATTCAATCTCTTTAATCCCAAACTTGATTTTCCTTCAGCAATAGATTGACAGTTCTGATTATTTACATTATTTCTTCAGTTTAACCCAATTTTGTCTTTGAATGAACAGGCTGCCAATAACATCAACAAGCATTAGATTTAATTAGCTTTTCTAAGATGTAACCTGATAATAAACACCACCATCCATCCAAGCGACCACTGTTTAACTTTTCAAAAATTCTATTTACACATTATCCCAAAACTATGTGTCTCCAATATTCACGAAAGTTAAAATACTAAAAGTCATCTTCATGCTTTACTACAGAAAAAAAAAAAAAAAATCCAGAGTAGTATTACTGGTAAAAATACAGTAGCTACATACTGTTTTAAGTGGGTAATTTTCTAATCAAAACTATAAACACCAGTAATCTGCTTGAGATTTTAGAGTTCTGTTTTGTGATTTCTGATTTAGGAGGGAAAAAAGTTAATTTTCTAGTTCAGAAGGGAAAAAATTAATCAGGCAGAGACCTCAAAGAAGATAAAGGCCATGCTTTGTCATCAACACTAAGGCAAGAGAGTGGTAACAGAGATCATACAAACAATGGGGATACTGCAAATTGTTCATTGTCAGGAGAGACTGAACCGTAGGGTTTATTTTATAATTGTTTTTCATGAGTCAATGTCAACGCTGATTTGCACTGTTTGAACATATAGCAAATGATAGAAAGACGTAGGCCAGACAGATGTTGGGTGGTATGAGGAAATCTGCCAAAGAGGATGCCTAAGTATTACTTAAAGCCATAGTTCAATTTTTAATAGAAATGAAAAAAAATGGCTGAATCCGATGCTCTAATTTTCAGATGAGAAAATTTAATTCTCAAGATGCTAAGTGAAACTTCAGCAAAGTATAAGTGTTTTTGAATAGATAGGATTGTTGTCAAAAATAGAAAGCAAGAAGTACCAAAGTTTTAAAAATTGGAAAATGTATTTATTTTAATAACCCCTACTGGTTCATTTTCTTTGGTAAAGCAATGCATAGTCACTTACAAAAATCATAACAAGCAAAAAATTAAAACTATGTAAAAACATCAAGTTGACAATCACTGTAATGATGAGATTGACACAGTTCTGATTGTAGGTAGAAACTGGTTATTGAGAACAGAATAACATTCATGTGCTTTCCACACCAACCTTTATTTAAATGTATCTATTTTACTAAGTTTAATCTATTCTGTTTCTTGGTACTAAATTAGCTTACCTAACTGTCCATATTTTCAGATTGAAAAGTGGATTACATTACTTATGTGGTTGGTCATATCAATAAGTTTATCACCCCCCCCAATTTTTTATATTTTAATTAGTATATTTAAATGCCATGACACGTTTTATTCCTAAGGTGTACATATTCCTAAGGTCTCAATTTTGTAACTCATTTACGTTAGAGTAATTACTCAGAGATAGTTGCGTAAGTATCCACAGAACAGTTGGAAAAATCTTTTTGGAGTTAGGCACCAGCTTGATGGTTATCACTGAAGCCTAACTGCAATTAAAATAGTACATTTTCTGGCAGTAAAAACTTATCTTAAAAAATGTCTGCACAAAAAAAGTACAGGTGAGGCATTAAATGCATTATTTTTTAAAAATTCTGTTTGAATATTATGTTAAAATTTTGAAATGACCTGCTCCTATAAACATCATCCATACATAAATTAGTGTTTTAGAAATGATTAAAGTTAAAAATATCATAGTCTGTCTCGCCTGAAATGTAAAGCTCACTTATGACATTTTCTTCTGTGATTAAAGGAAACCAAATTTTCAGGATATGAATGTTTCTCAATTTAAGAAAAAAATATACAACATAGGTCTCTATTTTTCAACATTACTTCATTGCATCCATTCCTTGAAATACTGTGATAAATATTCATAAGAAAATGGACTTACCCAACTCATAACCATCTGGAGGTAAAAGCCAGTTAAACCAAACATTTATTCTAGCCAGAATTTAACATCTATGTTCCATTTAAACTTATGTCTTTTCAAAGGGTGAAGGCTGTTTTGCAGAATACCATGATTCAAAACGCCTCTTTAAAAAGGGATCTGTGCATAAGTGGAACTCCATTTGTAGAGAACACTGTCTTCTTCAACTCAGGTTATTACTCAACATTATCAATGTGTGCCATGTTTTTAAGGTGATTTTTAATATAGCAAATATGCTAATCTCATAGCTACAAAAATGAAGTTTTCTTGCAACTATATTTTATTAACACCTTTGCCTGTAGAAAAAGTGTGATTTTAAGGATGAAAAAGTGCATTTCCCTCTAAATTAACTAAAGAATAAATTTAAATGTGGCATTCTTATAATTAGAGTAATAGATCTTAGAGTTTTATTGCCCTACCGAAAGATCAAGTCTCCGGCTCTAGTTAAAAAAAAAAAAAAAAAGACTTCAAGAATATATTTCAGGAAAATGATGACATCAATTTAAAACAGAGAGAACTCATATTTTAAGTAAGGGAATTCCAAGAAAAAAGGTATTGTGTTTAAAACCCACTGGAATCTTTTAAAGCAAATACAAATGTCTTATTTTCTTAAAAATCCCACTTTCTGGGGCGCCTGGGTGGCTCAGTCGTTAAGTGTCTGCCTTCGGCTCAGATCATGATCCCAGGGTTCTAGGATCAAGTCCCATGTCACTGGGCTCCCTGCTCAGCTGGAAGCCTGCTTCTCCCTCTCCCACTACCCCCGCTTGTGTTCCCTCTCTCGCTGCTGTGTCTCTCTCTGTCAAAAAATAAATAATATCTTAAAAAAAAAATCCCACTGTCTAAAACTGTTTCTGGATCACTGCAGTTATGCAATAGATGTCTATTAAATATATCAGTAGATCATATTACAGGTCTTTGGCAGAAAAAAAATCATCGTTATGTATTTTTTTAAAAGATAAAAAAATATTCTCAAAAAAATACACATTTAAAACTATAGGATATAATTCTGGAATAAGTTTTAGTATCCATTAAGGAAAATGTAACATTGTTTAGCAGTCTAGTGATAAGGCTACATATTGTCTACAGTTGTCAGGCTTACGACCAAATAGGAATTCAACAGGCAGAAAGGTTCTTCACATTTCTGGGGGAAAAAATCAAGTGGACCCTGTTCACAGAAGGAGAGATGTGAGAATTGCAGTACAAGAAATATAGTTCTCTTCATAATATAAGTGTTTGGTCATTATCTGAAATGGAATTTACATATACTTCTTGGATGCACAATCACTTCTCTACTCTAAGAGTTAACAGAGGTTTATCATTGAAATGGACAACATAAAATGGTGGCCATCTTAACTTACATTTAGCAATATATAGTATACACTTCTATGTGCTTGATGCCATGAGAAGACTAAATATTTTTTTATAAAAAACAATGAATCTAAATCCTTAAAGCCTGATTCTTGCCATTTAAAATGTATTTAACACCTTCGTTTTGTCTGATTATCTCCATGTTTGCCTTTGCGGTGCGATTAAGTAAAATTTATTAAACATCTACTATATGCCATGCTAGAATCCTTACAACTCCATGAAGTCTGATAACTCAAGGTAATATCCATACTACGTCTGTCCCTTCTCTGCTCACTCTCCCACTGTTGTAAGACAGCATCGCATAAAACAAGCAGTAGTCTAAAAGGAAATCACACCAATGTGCCATGTTTTATCTGTTTGATTCAAATTTTCCAAGCACAAGGAATAAGTTTTCATATTGTTTTTGTTCTAAAGTCCTTTTCTCTTACTTAGCCACTGTCTATATATTAAATTAGAACTAAACTAAAAGGCCAATACAAAGCAATTTTACCACACCGAGAAGGTAGTAAAGGTCAGTAAGAAGCTAAAAATTTAATTTCTGCAATCCAAGTCACAATGAAGCCAACTAAAAATTGGCCAAATCTACTAACTTAGTTGATAAAGTTAATTGAATTAGTAACAAATCCCCACTACATTCTGCTCCAAATCCAAATCAATAACTTTATCTTGATGATTTCAGCTAGTCTAACATAAGGCAGTGATTTTGACCCCAGGATATTAAGAAAGGGTATTTTTCAGATACTATCGTATTGTGTTATATTTTTATTTGTTGGATCCCGTTTATGTTATTATGTCACCCACATATTCAAGCATTATAAACTTGCATATTCAGATATTAAAAACTTACTTATAAATGAAAATATATTACTTAAAAATAAGAAAGTTAGAAAAAATACCTATTGGTTTTTTTGTTTCTGGCTTACATATGATGAATCCCAGAAATATGATCCATATACTCCAAGGCATTTTAACTAGTTTGATTACACCATGGATGTCATTACTTCAACAGAGATGCTTTCTAGTCTATGGAATAATTGGAAGCAAAACCCAGCAGGTTTCAAATGGCTCCAGCTGTGTTAAGTACTGACTGTGAAACAGATTCACTCTCTTATATGTTGTTTTGTAATAGGAGTGATGTATAAGGTGAAAATCCCCAGACGGGTGGAGTTCCTATGGGTAATCAACAGGGAAGTAAATTAATAACAAATGCTAAAAGCAGAATAATTTTAAATACAACATGCGAATGAAAATGGTGAAATACTCAAAATGAAAGAAGAAGCAATTATATAAATGTGAAACAACAGGGACTAAGATCAAAAGAAAACATAAGATCCTGTTGGCACTATTCTGATGCTGTTACAAGGTCAACTTTTCGGAAATCCTAAATAACCCCCCCCAAAAAAGTTTTAAGCCAAAGGCAGATTAACAGAGATAACTTGCTTATTAAAAAGATATAAAACTCAGATTCCGAAAAACCACCAAGAACAAAACTAAGAGAACATGCATTAAGTGAAACCGGCACCTCTGTCAGTGGCAAGCTGGCGTCCCTGGACAGAAAAAAGAGAACAGCAGGTAGGTTTTGTTTTGGGTCAGTTTGTTTTGTTTTGTTTGAGTGTCTGCCTACCACGGGCCAGACATTTACAGAGGTCCATGTCTTCATCTCATGATAACCTTATGGATTAGGCATGATTACATTCATTTTACACACAAGAAAAGCTAGGACTGGTACATTTAAATGGCATGCCCAATGTCAGAGTTTTAGTAGCAGTTCATGGTGTTATTTTTCCTACTCCAAATATCAAATTTCTTCATGGGTCTCAGTTTTTCTCACCTGGAAAAAGAATTAAATAGGCCAAATAGTCTCAAAGGCTCATTTGAGTCTTGAAAAACTATCCTATGAGTTCTTTTAGACACCAAATTTATCTTTCTAAAATTAATATAGTAGCTAGACACTGCTCTAGTCACTATTCAATTATTATTTTGCTTCTTTTTATAGAATTCATACGTGATTCTAGTGTGCTGTCTGGTTGACACAAAAGTCTATTAAGGGAATTTTAATGTAAAAACTTTCTTTTTTTACCTCTAAAACACCTGTCCTTATCAAGCAGGTAACAAAGTAAATCTATTGATCATTATGTTTAGAGGTAATCATTCAATAATCTAAGTATTTAAAAGTTTAAATAAAATTTTTTGATGAGGAGGCTTAGAAGAAAAGGAATCTGGGACGCCTGGGTGGCTCTGTTGGTTAAGCTTCTAACTCTTGGTTTTGGCTCAGGTCATGATCTCACAGTGGGGGATCTAGCCCCATGTTGGGCTCCCCACTCAGTGCGGAGTCTGTTTCAGATTCTTTCCCTCTCTGCCCCTCCCCCCGCTCATGTGCTCTCTCTCTCTCTAAACCATGTTACATTTTCCATAATGGATACTAAATAAAATCTTAAAAAAAAAAAAAAAAAGAATCTGATCCTGTTTAGTTCATCCTTTCTTTCCCCATTATATCTATCTATCAATCTATCTATCTATCTATCTATCTATCTATATGTATATATATATATATAAAGGTATATATAAAGGTATTATGATGGGCAGACATAGTAGTGTGGAAGAAATGAGATATCTGATTATGTGACAGGAGAGTATTTATGTCCATCAGAATCAGCGGTTTGGCAGTTTTCTAATTTTCTGCTTCTCTCTGATCTACATGCAGAAACCACTGAGTCAAGACACTGATAAATGATATAAAGGTGTTAACTATACTTCACTGTTAAAAAATCAAAATGGTAAAATGCAGAGCCTAAGACGGCCTATTCTAGCTCATCTATAGGACTGTAGGTTAAATTAGACCTCCAGAAATATGAATGGAGGGCTGCCAAGGAGATCATAATTTCTTAGATTGGACAGCATGGCAACCCCTCAGCCACAAAAAATTCTTTAAATTAGAGCTTTTGTCATCAGTCCACAGATGTTATAGAAGAAAATATGGACAGCAGCTGAAACCAACCATTCACTCTCTCCATATATACTATATTCACTCTGGCCTCTGTCACAGCAACAATGGATACAGATGAGCTTTTATGCGTCATAGGCTTACCACATTTGAATGCAATCTAAAGTTAGTTTACTGGGAGGTAAGTTGTGAAGAGCAATTTTGGGTGCACTGAGTTGCCTCGTAATATATATATATTTTTAAATATATAAATGTGTTGCAATCCTTTCCAACGAAAATATGTCCCTAATGAGGAAAATGTTTCAAACTTATATCTAGCCTAAAAATAGTGTTTTACAAGTAAAAGTAGGCCACACATAAGGAAGAAATACCAGTGTAAAGGTAGGGTTCTAGACTGGAAATAAAAGCCATTGATTTTAGCCATGTGACTTGAAAAAAAAAAAAAAAACATATTTTCTGAATCCCAGTTTCTACATTAGCTGAGTAAGAATGGAATGTCTTATTTATATGGTTATGGGAATTCAATCAATGGAACTTTTATACATATATAAAGTCTGATTCCAATATCAGCTTATCTCTCCACTTAGGTCAACATTTGCTAAATGCCTACTAAGTTCACTCTTAGGCATTGTTGTAGATTTGGTCTTGGAAACACAAAGGTAAGTAAGATACAGCCTCTTACTTTAAGGAACTTTCTTACAGTCACCTTCATTATTAAGCCTTCAATTACGACATACCAGTGTTTGACTTAACTGAGTTACCACTTGAGACCGAGGGATCATGAGGACCCAGGGCTGTGTTTTGAACAATCCTGAATATATGCCTGGGGTTGATACTACATTGGCTGGAGAGGATGCACAGCCTTGCCAATAACAGATGGTCCTACAGGAATAGTTTAAACCCTGAGGAGTGTTGCTTCCAGTATCATCCAGAAGTCAATAACCTTAGCGAAAGCAGAATTTAATTGTCTAAAACAGAGATGTGAGGTGTCAAAATGATTTTGCTTAATTATTACCATGTTTAAAAATCAATCAATGAATTCAACATATTTTGCCGTCACTGCTTGGCAGAAGATGTTGCTGTCAAGACCAAGAATAAGCTCATGTCAAACTAAAATATCCTAAAGACTGTCTGTTTTTACTACAATTTAATGTAATTTTGATACTCATCTCAATTCTGCAGCAAAAAGAGAATTTATTTTTATAAAGATTCTAACATCTTTTTTATGTTGGAAATTTGAAGATTGGGAATGCATTGAAACATTAATCCATACAGTTAAATTTAACATTATTTCTTCACCTTGAAGGTGTTTATCAGTAAGAAAACTCGATTTAAAAAATTGCAAAGGAAAACTGGAGAGATTTTCTATTTCTAGGAAGAAAGGACACGTTGTGGGTGTGTTGATACTTTATGGATCTTCTTGAGCAAAATATACAGACGTGCAGAATAGACATGTAGAAATAATTCTGCGTCATTTTAAAATCTATCTAGAAACTTAAGAAAACAGATGTATATCAAGGAACATAAATGAATATAATCCACCTGGTGAATGACAAGAAATGGAGCAAAGAAAAGTCGCCAGTGCAGGTGAGTTCACAGCTGACAAACAGAAGGAAGGCTATTGTGATTCTAGGCTTCCAATGTGAAAATTGGTTCAATGACATGAATATATGACACAGGAGGGCATCAACTCACAACTCAGAACTCACTCCATTTTGTCTCCATTTGTCACTTGCCCCTTCTACAAAAAGTTTCCTGCAGAATCCTATGTAGCCGTGTATCTGAACGTCCTCAGCATGCAGCCGCTGTCATACAGAGGCACAGATTGGTTGCATCCTCCGAATCCAGAAAAGCACCAGTATTTTTTTTTTTTTCCCAAAGAAAAGATCTACTATGGAACTACTGTCAGCAGAAGACATTTTCTTCCTATAAAAGATACGGTTTCATTTTGTATATCCTTCTGTGTTTCCATCCTTCTCCATATTGAGGTTTGTTTAATGAGGAAAAAAACCTCATTCGCTGAATTGCGGTTGCTATTGTCTTGCACAAAAACTGTTTTGTTTTAAAAATCAATCATCTATGATGATTCTCAGCAAGTCCACTGTACCTGCTGTGGACTGCACATGGGTTAGATGCTCTTCCTAGTAGGCAAAAGTATAGGATTTGTAAAATCTTTTAAAAATATGCATGGCTATTTGCCCTGATTTATACATATACAAAGACATTAAGTATTAAAGAACTGCAAGGCATTGTACTGAACACTGTCACGAAGGTAAATATACTGAAATGCACGTATGTCTGGAATGAGATGCTGTGCTACAATACACACTATTTACAAATGGAGCAAAGATGAATGCCAAAAATACAGCTTGAGAAATGTCTCAGGATCAGTTCCTATGAGGACCAAAGCACTCGCTCAGTAGCCAGCCCTCTTCATTATGGTAATGCTATAGTTGCACTGAGGGTTTTAATCTGATTTACGTTTAGAGGAGAATCTACACACACAATCGCAAGCTTCTTCTCAGGCAGAGTTGCAAGCCAGGTCACGGGCATTGGGGGTCCCGAAGGTAAGTGTGAGCAGGCCAGCACTGTCCACTTGGAACCACTTAGATTCATCAAAAAGCAAATCTGCCTATTCTAAGACATGCGTTTGGGATTTTTATTCTTTCAGACACTTCCAATGTTTCTACATTTGGAAAAAAAAATAGACAAGACTAATTCTCTAGGCAATAAATCACTCTAATGTGGAGGGAAATGTGTTAGCTAGTTGTATTACAAAGCCTTTACTTCATATTTAATAGGCACCTGCAATACCAGCATTATACAAAGCTCTCTACTTTGCAAATCTTTAAAACCCCACTTAATTTTCAGCACTGATTTCCTGCAATCTAAGAGCTTATGAAGGGTTCACTGTGTTCATACAGATCTATGCAAAATGTGCCAGAACTTCCTTGTCTGTGATGGCATTCATTTGGAGGTGAATCCCAAATTTCTATCACTGGCATGCTTATTTCCAACCAAAATAAATATTCTTAGAATGAAAGCTGAAGATTAGGAGGACAAAAAGGAGGCAAAGTAACTAACACTGGGAGAGATATATGCAAATATCAGCTCAATGACAATTCTTCATACCATTTACAATTGAAGCTTAAAGACCCAAATACTCTGCAATCCATTAGTTTCTCAATACCCTGGAAGGGATTAGAGTGTTTCTTAATCAACTGCTAACAGACTGAAAAAGGCCAGAGACTGGATATTCACAAGCAGCGTAATACTAAAAGGCAGAGATGGTCAGATAGAAAGACAAGCAATGGAAGAATGTTAAAATATAAGATATTATACAAACATGGTGAAACTGACCAAATTTCCATCTCCCTGCAGCCCATATAGTTTAAAAATCTGTATAAAGTGGGCGCCTGGGTGGCTCAGTTGGTTAAGCGACTGCCTTCGGCTCAGGTCATGATCCTGGAGTCCCGGGGTCGAGTCCCGCATCGGGCTCCCTGCTCGGCAGGGAGTCTTGCTTCTCCCTCTGACCCTCCTTCCTCTCATACTCTCTGTCTCTCATTCTCTCTCTCTCAAAATAAACAAATAAAATCTTTAAAAAAAAATAAAAAATAAAAAAATCTGTATAAAGTAATGAGTGGTGAGGCTGTCGTAGGCTCCTTTTAAGAAAAGGTAAGTTAATTTCACTTGTTTTCTCAAGGAATTCCAGAATAATGAGCATAAAATGACTAGGAAGAATTAATCAAACATGCCTCAAAGATGGTGCTTATAAACTCCACCACCCGCAACTGTACAAGTGGTCCCAAGTCCATCATTTTAAATGTGATATGTGTTGATGGTACTGTAATCAGTCAGACTGTTAAAGATCAGGGGAGATATTTTCACATGCCATTTAAATAATGAATAAGGATGTAAAAACACATCCCTAATGAATGACTTCAAGTTCTGAATGCCTTGAAGTCATATTATGGCTCGGAACATTCTACTAATTCTGCTACCGTTCTTGTCTATAGGATGGATACAAACTGCCTAGAGGACAAAACTGTGAGGGAGAGATTAAATATGGGTTGTTTTCCCAGCTTGTTCCTGCCATCACTCTTTACCGTTAAGGAAGGGTCGTTGTTTTACTTAGGGATTTCCATTTTACTCAATCCTGGCTTAGGGGAAAAAAAAGAATATAAATCAAAACCAAAATGTCAATCATAGTAATATGTCTTTCTTGTTCTATGTTTCTGATGACTGACAGCCCAATAGGTTTGTATCAAACAAAGGTAAAAAGCATGTGTTCCTTTCCAAATGAAATGTTTGACAGATTGAAGAGCTATCTGAAGTAACTGATGAAATCTTAAACAGCAGAGTCTTTCCATTTGAGATCTTTCCAGATTTGGATTTTCTTCCATGATCTGATGCAGATTTGGGGGGTCCTAACTATTATAAAGGATGTATCACCTTAGCAACATGAGTTATTGAACTCCTATGCCTCCAGATACTGAAAACTTCAGGGTAAGCCCCTTGCTGACTTGCAGTCCCAAATTCTCACCAACATCTGGCCTGTGATTAGACAGTCGTATTTAAAAAAAAAAAAACAAAAAACAAAAACAAAACAAACAAACAAACAAACAAAAAGCTAGCAAATTTTAGGGCCCTGGTATGTAAAATTCTGAAAAAATATTAAACATAAAGTAAGCTGTCAAGAAAGCCAAAATTTAAAAATCCATGTTAAATAATTCTTAGTTTCCAACTACATTGACTATATAAGATATTAACTGATTTGTTAATATTAGCAAGAGACTAGTTTGAATAAAGGACCTCCATCAGGAAAACACCATCCTAAATTCAGAGAAGAGACTACCCTAAATTCAGAGAATGCTTACTGCACGGATTTTAAGTGAAAGTGGTAAATAATCCACCAAACTCAGTTTTGTTTTGGTCTGTAACAATACACAAGCTAAGAGTTCAACTCTGACAGAGTAAACCTGAGAAAGTACTAAAAAAGATCAGTACAGTTGACCTGGCCCTCGATCCTAAAAACACTCAATCTGGTACTGCTAGACTAACACAACCACTGCGGTTTTTAGCATTTGGGGGATTTCTGCATTCCCACCCAACCAAATAAACAACTGGAAATAAAAAAATCTGAATAACAAAATAAAACTGTGGAAACGGAGCTTCTGAGAAAATAAATTACAGGTCTCACTTTCATACCTCAGTACTGTCATGTAAGATAATGTAATATGAAAAATAATTCAATAAGAGGCCATTTCTAATATTTTGGGCATGGTTTACACACATGTCATGTATGTCAACGTGAAAAACAAAAGTTCAAGGGTCAAACCAATTCACAATTAGTTCTGAGGAAATGTGATTTTAGGTTTGAGGTTTTTCACTGAATCCAAATTCTATTTTACTATTTCACATATATTTTAATTTGTGCTATTATGAGAAGATGCATTATAGCTTGAAATATTTAATAAGACTACGCATATACCATAAGAATATAACACATTATCACAAGTGCAATACTTGCAAGGTAATTTTTATGATGCTAAAGCCGGTTCTGTGACACCATAAGGATGACTCATTTGAAACTAAGGTAAGGAACATCAGTTTAGAGTGCTTCTATATATAGAAATAATTGCAAAATTTAGGAGATAATGTTTTAACTACAGAAATTGTTTTCTCTATGTTAGCACATATTCAGTAATCAGAAGACACGTCTATGCTTAATACAGTGGCAACTTTTATTTTTACTCTCCTTAAGGTTATTAGCAATGAATACTAAAATGCACCTTGAATTTTATAGCTTGGCTGTATGAAGCTGAAAAAAAATCAAGCATTTGTCTCACAAATCCAAGAGGAAAGCTACCAGTTTTAATAGATGGCCCATCCTCACTTCAAATCCCTAAATCAATCCAAGGGGTCTGGGTATCCTTTGCCTCAAAACTGACTTCATGATCATAGGGCACTTAGCCGAAGGGCAGGAGTAGAAATAAAAATCGCAATGACAACACTTTAAATATAATTTGCATCTGGGGGAGCAATTTTTCTCCACATGCCACCCGTGTTCAACTGTCAACAATATACTGCAAAATTTAGTAAAGTATCTTAGTTTTTTACTAGCCCCACATTAGTTAAGATTTGCTCCCTTCACTCTCAATTGCATTTTTTCTTCACCCTCCTAAACAGCAGTTCTATGACTGCTTCACGCATTTTACATGACATAGCACTTTAGTGGTTGCAGTGGGATTCCTCAAAAATGAAAAGTAATCATAAATGTAGTATAGTATCTCTAAATGACTGGGAATAGAAGCAACTCCCCTTACACAGTACATGTATACACTTGAGTATAGCACGCATACTCATTTTCACTGTCTGATTTCTTCAATACATACACAGATGTGTATATGAGCCAGTACTCTCAAATGTGAACAGCTAAAGTCAGGATGTTTAAACTCTAAAACAAGCATTTCATTTAGAAAATTAAACATGACTGCTTACCCAGAAACAAACTCTACTACATCTCTCACAGATTGTTTTATTACTGGAAGAAGTCGTCAAATGTAAATAGGTCACTTAAAAAAAAAAAAAAAAAACATTTTCATTCATACCCCACAAAAAGCACACTGGGGCCAAGAAAATTAATCCCCCAAATGCTGTCAACCGGGTTGGGAAATAGCAATAAACAGCTTTCTGTAAAGCCCCTCCAGCTACAATAAACCGGCTGTCAGTAAGCGAGCGGAGAGCCGGGCTGTGCACAAGCAGGTGCTCTGGAAATGATCATCTGAAAGGGAAAGGAGCTGACGTGTCTGACTCCAACATGCTGAGGCAGTGGTTCTCAAAGTATGGTTCCTGGACTAGCAGCATCATGGCCAGGATCTTGTCAGCAATGTAAATTTTCAGTGCCATTGGGGGCCAACCCAATGGCACTGAATCAGAACCTCTGGGAGAGAGCTCCAACAACCCATGTTTTAAGAAACCCTCCAGGTGATTCTGAGACACCCTAAAATTTGGAAACTTAATATCACGCATTATAAAAATCACATCCATTAAGAATATATTTTCCTTTTAGAAAAATACACCAATGAGCTTTATCACTTAAAGCCCTACTGGAATTGATGATGTTGTCATCCTCTGAACAGTGAACTCTGCTTATTTGTGAATAAATATCAAGACATGACCTTGCTTTTTTTTTTTTTTTTAAGGGACATTTCCCTCAATCTGTGAATGCTAAGGATACTTCCAAAAATTCATGCAAAATAATTCGTGGAAAATCCAGTGACTGATTTGTTATATTCGAGGAAAATGAGAGCTTAGCAAAATAGAGTGGATGAGGAATGTGGTTTCCAATGTTCTCTGCAGGGTCACATAAGGCAAAACAGCAGGGGAATAGAAGACAAAATAAGAACCAGTGCTCTATAAGCAAACTCATGGTGTAAGAGTCAGACATTATGTTTTCCTTGTATAGATGATACAAATTAACGATACTTAAACCCTTTACTCAGGAGTCTCGAATTTTACTCACACATCACCTAGCACCATTAAGTGAAAAGGTATTCCCGTTAACAGCAATCTGTGCCCACTCACCTAAAAATCTTCACAGATTATATGTTTATTAATTCCTTTGAAAGCTTTTGTTGTAATAAACCCTACTTTTTCAAAATCATGGAGCTTCAGGAGCACATTTTGTATAAAAGCCACTAGTTGAAGTGAAGGAGCTAAAAAAAGAATTTTTATTTTAGCTTAACTAGAACATCTTCAGATAACACTCATGTGGTTCAGTTAAAAAAGGAAAACTAAAAGGGTAGTATATAATTTGTGTTCTTCATTCATAGAAAATATGCCTCTTCTGTACTAAAATTGTACATCTCGCTATCACCATCACTTCTCCTTACTTCCAATATTCCTTTCCTCCAACACTGCAATTTTTCTTTCTCAGCGTGAAAACTTCTAAAAGGTATAAGCAAAGCCATTTCAATAGCTCTTTATCATAATAGTGAATTACAGCTACGTCTGAACAT
Source organism: Mirounga leonina (assembly GCF_011800145.1). NCBI lineage: Eukaryota > Metazoa > Chordata > Mammalia > Carnivora > Phocidae > Mirounga > Mirounga leonina. Next base: position 38,609,143 of record NW_023270316.1, on the reverse strand, counting down.
CAAAATACCTACAGTGAGAACTGCACAGTGACACATGGTCTCAAGGAATGTCGAAAATGCACTTTAGTTCCAGTTAGAGAATTAGTCAGCATCCTATTTTAAAGATTACATCATACAAATATTCTTATGACTAAGCCTCAACAAAGTATCTTTTCCATAATTTGCTGAAATGCACTTAACATTTGTGTCACTGTACTACATATAGTTTCAACTCTTGTGGAGAAGTCAGAAGAAGTGAGCCTGCACGTCAATGCTAACACACCACGTTTACATCAAGAGAAAGAAGGAGGATGTCGGAAGAACGTCAGTCTCTTCCTTTGGAAAACAAATTTCAGAATTTATGTGAAAACTTTCAGTCATGTTAGCTTTTTTTCAAGTTATTATGCAAATCATAAAGTCTCAGTATATTGTGAGTGACCTTCACATTAAAAGTAAATTAAGAAGAAGCCATTTTCTTTCTTTTCATTAATAGCAACTTCATATTTAGCTTCATAAATAACTTTACATGATTAACTATTTACCAACTTTCATAAACCTTTGCTAAGCTCGGAAATCTTCTAAATTTTAAAACACCAACCTCTCTTAAGAAGCTGAGGAAGTTAACATAAAAATACATCCTTCCAACTTGAACTTCTATCGAGTAACTTCATATTCTCCTCTAGAAATTCTATATGGACTTATTTTAATTCCTTTCCTTCTGTGCATTCAAGCTCTAAGTCTGTGTACTTTTAAAATGCTCTAGGTATCTAATCTTCCACTTTTAAAAAGTGGAGATTATAGTGGGATAATCATAGGCATTATGCCTACTGTTCTGGGAATATCTATGTGATTCATTGTCGAAATTATTTTTATAAATATCTTATAACCACCAAACCTTAAAGTCACTCCAGAGCAATAAACACTAGATTATAAGAGGGAAATAGAGTTTCAATAAAACATTCCATCTCACCCCACCCCCCAAATAACAAAGGAAAAACTCTTGAGTTTTCAAACACTAATCAACAACTGTCAGTACTATCCTGCAAATGTACTTTGCTTTCCTTGATTTTCTGAAATCTGTATGTTCTTTATCTTCAACAAATTCAGACGGGCCATCACCATGGGTGGACTCAGTACCAACAATACCAACAAGGATAACACTGGGATTGCGAAATCCTAGAAAGTTTGTGTGGTGAGAGCTAATCGCAAAAGAGCAAGCATATGAATTTAAATGCTGGCTGCTCCAGAGCAACTGTCATTAAATAAAAGGTATCTTTGGCTGTAGCACCAGCTTGATCCTTCCTTCCCCCCTCTCCTTGCTACTGCGGGCTTGGCACCTGGCCAGCACAAGCGACATGATACCCTAGTGCCATCTACAGGGCTATTACTGACACTCAAATTTCATGGCAATAGACAAGCACCGGTGAAATAAATTAGACAGCGCTGCATTTAAATCTTTATTAACAAGGAATTATTAGACCTAAGAAAAACTAATTCTGGATTTGGTTGAAATATGAGTTTCTCAGCCTCTTAATCCCTCTTCATATGGCATATTTCACAGTTTAAAATGAGTTATGACAGATCACTTATGCATTACTAAGATGGGAGAATATTTACAATGGATTCATTCTTTTCTGTATAAATTGGTTATATCAGGGAGAAAGCATTCCTTCTATTTTTTTTTTTTTTCTTGAAAGAGTACTTTGGCCATTACGGACAATTTGCCAACCTTTCTATTCAATACCCAATTTACTATATTACAATGAAATCATCTGAAATCAAAGAGAAGGCTTCCTATATGGCTTCGTTGCAATCTATCGACAATCATGTGCTTCACAGCTGATGTACATTTAAAAGTCTACTATCTCATTTAGAGACTAAAAAAAAATTAACCCCTTTAGCAACCACAGCTCCAAAATAATTACGGTCAGACCTTCAAACGTCATTTAAAACTTCGGGTTTGAAGGTGACTTTTTAGATCAAAAGGAAATGTGAAAATCTTGAAGCAGTCAATTTGGAAACCCCAGGAGCAGAATTTGGCATATCAGGACAGGTTTTCTTCCTCAGCAAACATTACCTTGGGACATTTTTGGAATTATTTCCTCTTTTCATCTTTTGCCATTTGAAGGAAACTGGGAGGTTAGATAATTCTCAGAACTCAGACATTTCAAAGCTGTTCTAAAAATTCTTGACTGAGCCCCAGAGGAACAGAAAAGGGGTCAAGTTTTTTTTTCCCTCTTTCACACTAAGCTAAAGTTAGACCAAAACAATAGACACACTGGCACGTTAATACTGGTTGACTGGGCACTTGTATGCAGTACTCATGGACCAGTAAAAGTGCTCGTTTACCTGTCTGGTGTGTAAGGGGCCCTTTGTCTTGAAACCTCCTTGGGAGCTGCACTCTGAGGCACTGAAGTGATCTGAACTAGTGGAAGAGCGTTTGGAAAGGGTATCACAACCCCCGACAAAGGTGTTGTCCAAAGGGAGTTCCTGAATCACATGATGCTTTTTCACGGAAACTGGAGTGTCTGGTTTAAGATGAAAAGCAGGCTGTGGAGAAGCCGATTTGTAGTGCTTGGCCAAGTCAGGGCTGTTAGGCTTGAAGGTTGTTGGAGGGGCCGGGCCCCAGTCAAATCTTCCTATACTTTGCTCCTCCAGCTCAGCCGGCAGGCTTATGGTCCCATTGATAGGTTCGTGAACTGCATCATCGGGTTTGGACTCTTCGATTGTAACAAAGTTCAAAAGAGAGCTCTTGGGAGACTTTCTTTTCTTCCTTTTCTTTTTTTTGTTTTGTTTGTTCTCCTGGTTCGGGGACATCCATTCAGCACCTTGCTTGCTCCTCTGAGCTGCTTTGAACCTGGATGCATGGCGACAGCGCACCAGGACGGTCACGAAGATCACGACTATGACCACCATGGCACCTGCAACGATGGCAATCATGATGGTGAGATAGTCTTCGTTTTGATAGGGTTGGCTACTGTCCCCTATGTTCCTGTCCAGTGGGGTCTCCATAGTCCTGCGAATCAAGTCGTAGATATAGGAGGCATTCCCAGCAGTGTCGTTAACATAGAGAAAAACAAGCACAAGCGTGTGCAGAGACTTCGGGTACCCCAGGTCACTTATGTTGACCACCAGACGGTGCAAGCCCACATCAGTGGGTGCCGGCTTTTCTTCCAGAGTGATGTTACCTGTTACTGGATCAATCCGAAACAAGCCTTTGTTGTTCCCACTCACAATTGTATACTTCAGTTCGGCGTTCATCCCAGTGTCAATGTCCACCGCAAAAACTTCCGCTACCACAGAGCCAGGAATGGCCGAGAGGGGCACCAACTTAAAAGAAGTGTTGGAAGGTGGAGAAATGACAACTGGGCTATTGTCGTTGACATCCATGACATTGATGGTGACTTTTGCAGTAGAGGAGCGGGGTGGTTGTCCTCCGTCAGTGGCTTTGACATCAAAAGTGTAGGAACTCTGCTGCTCTCTATCAAATGAGACATTTGACTTTATGACTCCAGAATAGGGATCCAACACAAAATTATCACTGTCATTTAGAATGGAAAGAGTCACAGCTTTATTCTCTCCAGCATCTGCATCTGTCACTGTGATTACCCCCACCGTACTATACTTTGGCAGATTCTCAGACACAAAAAATTGAAAATGATTATGAGTAAACTTGGGGCTATTGTCATTCTCATCCAGAACAGTAACTATCACAGCCGCTTGGCTTTGGAGGGGAGGGGTCCCATTGTCCCTGGCAGTTACTGTAAAAATGAATCGTTCTTGTTCTTCCCTGTCAAAGACTCTGGAGGCTGTCAAAACTCCTGTCTTTCGGTCCAGATCAAAGAAGGAGGCATTCGGCCCAAGCTGATAAACAATGTCCGCATTTTTCCCACTGTCTTCATCTGTAGCACTAATAGTTGTTAAGTATAACCCACGTCGGTTGTTTTCAGAAACTGACAGCTCAATTACAGGCTGGTTGAAAATTGGTGGGTTGTCATTTTCGTCCTCAAGCTTAACCCTTACCAGGGCAGTCTGATTTAAACTGGGCTTCCCGGAATCGGAGGCAACAATTTTAAAGCTGAATTCTTTGGTGCCCTCATAGTCCAACAAAGAGGAGGTCTCTAACAAATATTGGTTGTCGTACACTGCCTTCAAATGAAACGGGACCTCTCTTTCAATAAAACAGATCACTTTGCCATTCACATCTGTGTCCTTATCTGAAACTGTAATTAGGGCAATCTTTGTATTGACAGGGTCTTTCTCAGATAAATACACTGTGCCATTGATGGGACTTATGATGTACCTGAGGTCTATGTTAGGAGGGTTATCATTGACATCAGTGACATTGATGGTAACCATTGCTCGAGCGGGGGTGGAGCTGCCATCACTAGCCAGCACTGTCACTTTGTGAATGGCTGTCTCCTCTCGATCTAAGGACCTCTGAACTGTAATCAGCCCAGTAGTATTATTTAAAGCAAAGAGTCTTTTGGTTGCAGGGGCGACCTGGGCACCAAAAATGTACCGGATTTCAGCATTACTGCCTATATCTGCATCAGTGGCATGGAGCTGAATTACAGAGGTGCCTACAGGAGCATTCTCTGGAATGTGCACCTCCACTTGACCCTCTTTAAACACTGGCCTGTTGTCATTTACATCACTTACTGTGACCTGCAGTATGGCCGTGCTGGATTTCTGTGGAGTGCCTCCATCCTCTACTTTGATTTTCATCACATAGGTATCTTTCTGTTCTCTGTCCAAGTTTTGCTGAACAATCAATTGTGGCCACTTCTCTCCCTCCGGAGTTTCCACGATATCCAGTCCAAAAACACTCTGCCCATTTAGCAATTCATAGTGCTGTACACCATTGAAGCCCGTGTCAGGATCTGTTGCCGATGGAATTGGAAAGCGGCTGTTGATCAAAGTGTTTTCTGGAATGGAAATATTGATGACAGGAGATGGAAACATGGGGGCATTATCATTGGTATCCTTGACAATTATTTTTATTTTGATCAGCCTGAAAAAATCATTGGGGAGGATCACTACTTCAAGTTCAAAGAAACACTCATTCTCCTCAGCATAAGAGGCTCCAGCACAGAGTTTTTCTCTGTCTATTCTATTGGAGGTTGTGAAAATTTCCCCAGTGCTACTGGATACTTTCACCAAAGGGGCATCCCCAGCTTTAGAAACCAGTCTGTAGACGAGGCTGGCACTGGTCCCCGTGGCAGCATTGATGTGAGAAATGTTCAGATCCTTTGGTATGTTTCCTATGGGCACATTTTCAGGCAATTCCTCTCTAATAGTGTAAATAAGTTCTTGAGCTATTGCGGAATCCAGCCTTAAACAGGCAATCAGAGCAGCCAACAGGTAAAAATCCCTCAGGTCCATGATAATGTACTTATTTTCTTTTCCCGGATTTTAGGGTTTAAAGGTTTCCACTGAGGAATGATGCACGAATTGCAAGAGGAAGCGTGCATGGACTGGAGGATGCATTACATCTCATCGCTTATTTGGAGACAGCCACTGTCAACACAATCGTATAGACAATATTATTCTTCAGTAAACAAAAACACACAGTCATGAAATATCACAACACATTTTCCACTGCATATTAGTAAACATGGCAGTTTGCTCTGCCACTGTTTGCAAGTTAACTCTGTGGATGAAAACACTAAATATCCACTGTTTGTTGCATTTGCCCAGAGAAAATGAAATTAATCTACTTTTGAATTAAGGACAGCTGCTACTTTTACCTGTATTCACCCACACTGGTTTTTTCAGGACGCTGTTTAATTCAAAACATGCTTTCTTGTGTTCTCTTCTTCCCCTCCCCCTGTCTTACCCGCCTCCTGGCTTCCAACCCGCCTCCCTTAGTTTTTTTAGGTGCAAGTGAAAAACGCTAAGTATTTGGCTATGGTTCCTGCTAATTGCTTTGTCACATGTCAAATGTGATGTTTTCTTCTCTGCTACACTGAGTCATCTCTTTCGTCTAAAAAGACTATCTTTTTCTTTCCTCCCAGTTCCTCAACTGCCTTCTAATCCAATCTTACTGGGAAACAAGCATCCGGACATGCTGCTGCAGCATCAGAAGCAATAGTCACCGGCCACTACATATCCTCATTGCCTAAAAGCACAATACCAAGACTTCAAATTTCCTGCCCAGACCTTGCTCTCATTTCTCCATATTGCCAAATTCTCCCCATTTGGATTAAGAAACACACTAAAACTTTTAAAAATGTATAAAACAGGATTCCTTATCCTAGATGTGGAAGAGAGTGTTGAGATGTAAGTGAAACGCAGCTAACATTTCCATGTAACAGCACAGTATTTTCTACTGTGCATAAAAGAGAGGGAAAAAAATGCAGTTTCTTAACCCTGATCCCTGGTTATAATATTAGTAACATCTGCCACACATAAATACTGCAACCCAGTAACAGCAGGTAAAAAGGCTTCTGCTTAGATGCTCCCCTAACTGCAATTTAAATGGGTGCAAGCCTCCAGGCAGCTACCTACTTGAGTAGAACTGGTCAGTTCCCAGGCTCTAATCTTATCTGCATTAGGCTGCACGGTAGCTGATGCCCGCGATTAGTTCCAGCAGAGTGATGCAGGTAGGGATGCAGATACAGCCTAGTAGGTGAGCTCTGCCCCAACCGGCTACCCAATTACAAACATCCTTCGTCCACACTGAGGACATATCTAAACACAAAATTTACAATTGTGCATGCGAAACTTTACACTTACGTTAGTTGCCTCAACCTTTCCCCTTTCCCGGTATGCTGCAGTTAGGAATGATTTGTTCCGACACATAGAAAGCCATGCATCTGGTAGCACCAGTTTGGGGAGAAATCAGAAGCAGCAAAACGTTTCCTCCTTGTAAAATGTGTTGCTTCGGGCTGGCAAATTAGCAACTCCAGAGAACAAATTCACAGATTTGTCGTTAGTCATTCTCTCCACATTTCGTCTCTATTACCCACGGGGTCTGGGCTCTTCTGGTATTTAACACACACACAACATCCAGTTGCACTTCTTCAGCTCTGGGGTATTTTCCACGGCATCAAGCATACCATTTCCCTCCGATGTCAATACTGCTTAAGTCTCTAACTTCTTGTAGGAAACGTCAGAGTTGGGGTGATGGTGATTCTCTGGCTGCTCTCCGGGATGACAGCTGCCTGAAAAATTCCTAATCGGTTCTCTCTTTCGTGCTTCAGAGACTCTAAGGCGCTCCTTCCTGTCTTGCACGCTCTGCCTCTCTCCCTTCTCCTCTGCCCCTCTCTCCTTCTCCCTCTCCTCTCTGAACTGAATTTCTTGATATAACTCTCAATAAGCCCAGAGGGAGGGCGTGACTGCCCGAGCCCCGCCCCCGGCCCCTGATTGGCCCGCATCTTGCGGTGCGGGCGGCCGCAGCCGGGCGCGAGGGAGGGGGCGAGGAACAAGGCCCTGACTGTCTCCCAGCTTCCCCTCCTCAGCGCCCCCTCGGCAGCCGCGAAAACCCGGAGAACTGATCCTGGCCCCGGGAGAGCCGGGTTTCAGGAGGCGCACTGAGCATGCCCAGCAGGGTCCGGCCCCGGAGGGAAACGCCGGCGCTCCCCAGGCCCGCGCGGCTGCAGCTCTCGTGGCGCGCGAGCCGGCCTGGGGGTTGCTCCGTGCCGCGCGGGGCAGAGAACGGCGGAGCACCGGTGGTGGGACGACCCGGGGCGGCGAGGGAGGCTGGCGGGGAGCACAGGCAAGGATCCGGGGAGCCTCCCGCACAGCGGTGGGCGGACGGGGGACGCCGAGACGGCTCATCTCCGGGCTCACATTTCGCACTCCTCTGTACTAAATGGAGGGGCCAAAATGAAAAGAAGGGAAAGAGTCAACCCAGGGTACGAGGCACGATACGCAGTCACCCCCCGGGAGGGAGCAGGGGCCACAGCTCTCCGGAGAGCGTTAAAACAGACAACATGCCCAGTACTGCAACTAGAGGCTTTTGCTGGCAGGAACACTGGCAAGAAGGGCAGAGAGGGCGGACAGCGAAAGGTCGGGACAGGATATTTGAATCTCAATCAAGACCGGAAATAAAATTAAAATTTGAGCACTTCCTAGAAGCAGGGCGAGGGAAGCTGCCGCGGGAGGGGGGGAGGTGGGTGGGGAGGGACAGTAGCAGCCTCTGGGAAGTCCCTTGATCAGCCCTAGGCCAGTGTGGCGTGCGGTGTGAAGTACCTCGGAGGACAGCTCGGGCCACGGCGGCCGATCTTAGCTGTCCTTGCACTTCGGCTCCCCCCGTGGCCACAAACCTGGGAACCCGAGCTCGCCTGGTTGCGCGGCGGCTGTAGCAAAACCCGCTTCCAGCCCACCTAACTGCAAACTTTGTTTGCGCGAGGCTGGAAGCAGTCCCGTCCAGCTGCTCCCCGAAGTGTAGAACATTTCCTTTCCGTTTGCACTTCTGATTCCAACTTTACATGTAATACTTGTCTTTCCCTGTGCCTTTCTGACAAGTTCTGTAGCATATCCTCACACGTTTCTCATTTTCCTACAAGAGCTAAATGGAATGACTCCCGAAAGGATTAGCTTTGTTCCCTAAATATTAGCCCCCAAAGCACTGTTTCTGATTGATCTTTTAAAAGTAGTAAACCACGAAAATTTGTGTAAGGGGCTCTACCTACAATGCCAGATACCTAAGTTTGAGGCATTAATAACAGTTCACTTGGAACACACACACAAAAAATACTTTTGAATGACCTATAAAGGTTGTCTGAGAAGGTCTTAATGCATGATTGAGTAACTTGTTCTAACTTGCACGGAGGATAAAGAGCATTTATTTTAAACCTCCGTGTTCCATATTCTGTACTGGGCTGTAGAAGCATTAAGGCTCTTCACATAGTTAGGCACTATGATGGTATGTTTAGGGGATAGCTTTTGTTTTTTAGTACGTTTTTTAAAAATAGGAACAACTTATTTTTAGATATTTAAGTTAAAAGTAAAAACAAAAACAAACCCACTAAGCCTACCAAACTTAGATGTTGTATATAATTCTTTTTTTTTTTTTTAACCAACTCATGTGGCATTACAATTTCCCCTCATCTATGAAAATGTAAGCTCCTTTTTATTCAAACTTCTCCGGTGAATATTCACAGTAAAAGTGCAGTACCTAAAAGCCCACTGTAAAACACACCTATCCCTTAGACATAAAATATAAAACCGGTTTCTTGCAAGCAATAGGTTGATATTGTTTTTAAATAGCCTAACAACTCATAAATAGTATTTTGTAGGATTAGAATACACAAATTTAATAAAAAGGGCTGCTTAAGTATCTAAAAATAAAAAATATTACCTGATACAATGTGAATTAAAGGAATTCTTTTATCTTACCAGTGATGATTATTTTGCCATTCACAAAATCTAAAGTTAAAGCTAGTGCATTGTTCCAATCGTCACCTACTTTATTCTTTGGACTAGTTTAAAATAAATGAACCATCATCCTAATACATTTATAATAAACACAGCAGCACACTTTCCAGTTCATTTCATAAGTATGCTAGCTCACATTCTTATTCTAATCATACTGTAGTCATTTCAAAGTTCTGTTGTAATCGCAACACATAGCTTAGCAATAATTATTTAACCTTATTACCAAGCGTAATTGTTTCTGTTTGCTAAGGGATAGCTTGACTTGTAGTCAGAACCCATTATTATCCTATGCTCATAGATGAAACCTTAGAACACAGATGAAGGTAAGGGAAGAGAAAAAAAAACATCACATGATTAAATTTATGACCATGAGACTCCAATTAATGACCTGTAGGTTTACAGGTCAAAGCCCCCAAAAAGAAGTACCTCTAGATTCTTTGCGAAGGAAACTGAATACAGAAATAGAGCTGACTTCAGTGCAGTGCATCCTATTTTGTGTTTATTAAGCATTTCTAGATTATTGAGATTCTTTAACCAAAGCAGTTTTAGCTCTTAAAGCCAGAACAACTGAAGCTTATTGTTTTCCCTATTATATTCCAATTTATAAACTATAGAATGAGAACTACGATTAGAGATCTCATTAATATTCCAGGAAAAAAATAACTTGAGGCTTCTGCCGAAAACACTATGTAGAACATGTGCAAAATGAGAGCTGCTCACCATCCACCTCTATTTCAAAAGTTATGTCTGCAGAATTGTGAATTTGGGAAACAGTAATTTTAGCTTCTGTAGGGGAATATGTTGTTTTACTGCATTTTAGTCATTTTTCTTAGTGAATTTAATAAAATATTAGATTTCCAATTATGACTTCTAATACAGAGCTTTCAATATGTATTCTAGACTTCCAATTAGATCTCTTTAACCCTTATTCATCTTTGTAAATGCTTATGTTCTACAGCCAGGAATTATGATGTTCTCACCTGTGCTGTACCTGATTAGGACTTTAGGAATTATGTCATCTGGGCTGTAGTAAAATTGCCTTTGGTGTCCTTTGCGTGTTATGTAAGTCATGGGACACTTGTGAAGCTAAGTCACCTTCAGCCAGCTGACTGAAAACTAAAATGCTATTACAGATTTCTTTTTTTTTTTTTTAAAGATTTTATTTATTTATTTGAGAGAGAGAGAGAGATTGAGAGCATGAGAAGGGGAGGGTCAAGGGAAGAAGCAGACTCCCCGCTGAGCAGGGAGCCCAATGCGGGACTCGATCCCAGGACTCCAGGATCATGACCTGAGCCGAAGGCAGTTGCTTAACCAACTAAGCCACCCAGGCGCCCCCTATTACAGATTTCTATAGACACAGATGTCAAGTTAAAATTTTTAAATTTGAAAAATTTAATGCTGCTCTCTTTGTATGTATATTAAACAATAGTGTCCATGTAATGGCATTTAATAACCTAAATTATTACCTTGTTTAATTGGATTTTTATCTGATTTTCTAGTTATCATCCAGCATTTTAAAATTACTTTTCACATGGATTGTAAAGGCTTCTTAAAGAAACATTTTATATAAGAGACAGACTGTGGTATTTGGAATGATCAAATGACCTCAAGAATTTCAAGACTAAAATTTTCATCTTTAATATACTAGTTGTATATTGCAATCAAAGTTAAAAATTAAATATTTCCTTCTAAAGTTCCTTTAATCCATATAGCTTATTGTGTCTAGCACACATTAATCAATCACAGGGGCTCTGATGTCACAGCAGGTAGTATTGTCCCCATTTCACAAAAGAGGCTAGCCTACTGTAGTGTACTTCTGGGGTAAAACTGTGTGAAGAATACTAAAGGTTATTTGTATTATCACTGTTTAGAAAATGACAATGCAGAATTTTAACACCACAGAAAGAAAATTAACACCTTTTAAGGCTGTGCAGACTGGCAAAGTGTAGTAAGCTTCTTGAGTAATTCCTTTGCTTCATTATTAGCTTTTTCCTTTGAATACTTTTTTTTTTCTTTTTCCTTAAGAAAAACCTAGTCCAAGGTAATCAAATCACAAAGGAAAGCAGGTGACAAGAAGCTTCAATCTGTTTGAATGACTGAACTAAATTTATCCCAATTTGCTATATTTTTATGACTGACAACGATTACAGATGTCAGGTTTGTAGCTCTAACTTTATTACAATATTAACTGACATTTTCAAGTGCAACTATTTTATCGTGATTACTATAAAAAGGAAATACTGAACTTTCAAATTTTGTTATTGGTTATTTAAGACTTAAGGTTATAGACAGACATGGCAAAGCTATCATCAGGGGTGTACAGGTAATCACTTGGGAAAACATGAAAAAGGGGTTTTAAGATAGTAAAGAGAGAATATATATTTAACTTTAATTTGATCACTTTAAAGTCACGTTATTCCAAGTGAAATAGAACATACAAAACTTCCTATTTCCCGTGTATGTCATTTTTGTGGGTAAAAGCTGTTAGAATATCAAAGATGATCTATTCAATTCATATTTATATAAATGTCCAAAGATGCAAAAATAGCACGCACATTTGGAAGCACCTCTATTTACACTTAAAATAGAAATAGAAAAATGTTCGAGACAAAAACATGTTTCAAGCACAACAGCATCTGCCCAAGGATAATTGGGAAAATGATTTTCTTAAATATTAGGACTTTGTCAAGTTAAAATATAGTACAGGCTTTTTATTCTTCCAGTACTTTCTCAATAAGAGTATGTTGTTGAAAACAGAACTTCGTATTACTTGAAGCAGAATTCTAGTAACTTATTCTATACCCTACCCCCCAAACTTCTTCACACCCGTAATTTTTTCCTGTTTTTTTTTAAGGACAAATTCATATGATACTCTTCTAAGAGCCCAATTTGTTACATAATGTGCACATAAATAGACTTAATATAGGCCAGGATGGATAAGCCTCATTTTTCTCTTATAATCTCCTCTCAGGAATCAAATTCAACCCACAGTTCCCTCTAATTGAATTAGGATGAGTCAGGGAGACTATGCATATTCCATTGACTCCAGCAGCCCTGGCTTAACTCCGTATCACTGATAAGATCCAAGTAATGGATATAAGGATTGCTCAGCCTTTAAAAGATATTGCTATGCTTTGACTGGGACTTAAGTCAAAACCACTCTGCCTACAAAAATTGTGTCTATACACATAATTCTTTAATTTTTTTCTTAAATGAAAAACTGATTCTGTACTGTATACTAATACATGCCTTTAAAGGGTTCTAAAATGCACATCATCTTTTCAATCCTATGCCTATGAATTTACTGTGCTCCAGCCATAAAAGATTGAGGCTGTTTTAATCCTTGCTGAAAATTCACCAAAGAAACTTCTTGACTGTATAGAATGGGGTTGATCTGCTTTAAAGTAAGCCAGGAAACATAGTAAGTGATTTATTTTTAAAAATAGTATGTTACGGGGCGCCTGGGTGGCTCAGTCGGTTAAGCGACTGCCTTCGGCTCAGGTCATGATCCTGGAGTCCCGGGATCGAGTCCCGCATCGGGCTCCCTGCTCGGCAGGGAGTCTGCTTCTCCCTCTGACCCTCCCCCCTCTCATGTGCTCTCTCTCTCTCATTCTCTCTGCCTCAAATAAATAAATAAAATCTTAAAAAAAATAGTATGTTACAATTTTTAAATTATGTGGAATTTATAAGAAAGCCTAATTAGGAACATTTTCTTTGGAAAAATGTCACTTGTAAAATATAACAAAAAGCAATAAATGCCTCTTATAATTTCAAAAAGATCATAAACATTTAAATCACAAAACTATTCAAGCAATGTATTGACTTTGGAGAGTAAAGAGCACCATGTTTGAGAGCAACATCAGTGTATCTATGACCTAATTGCAAATTTATTTGTTAATTTCTGGGAATAACAACTCTACCAATAGAGGTGTCTTTAACAGCTATGGTGCAGAGGTGTAATGGGATTATTTTTCACTAATATTTGTTTCTCACCATGGAACTATACGGACTTCTTGGTATATTACAACAGATAAGTAGATCCTAACGGCCAAGCAACACTTCATGTAAATACCACAATTAAGAAAGTATAAAATGAGAATTACATGAAATTATTAAATTCATAGGGGACAAATTTAGTGTCATTAATCTTCACTAGTTCATTCAAAACTCTGTTTAAGAACCACACTATATAAAGAGAATGCCTACTATAGTTTTTAAAACCTCCTATATGCTCAGCACAGAAATATTCAAATGTCTGTATTTCAAGTGTAATTCAGCTGAGGCATACTAGCCTGTGAGTCCTTTCTACTTTGTGACTCTTCACAGTATCTCTTCTTTATATTTTAGATTTAAAAAATTTTGCTTGTGACATTAATCCTAACAGTTCACTTAGTAGCAAGTTCTTGATATTATTCATAAATAAGTATGCCAGCAATCAAATTGTTTTTGATCTTCATGTTAGTGCAGAAGGTCTACTGAGTTTATTATTTTAAGCCTAATATTATATAAAATCGACTTAGTGATTTAAATAAAAATTAACCTGATTCTGTGTTTCTCAAACTTTAATACGGAGACAAATTACCCATATATCTTGTTAAATTAAAATGCACATTCTGATACATTAGTTTTGGGGTGGGAGCTGAAGTTGTGCATTTCTACCAAATAACCAGGTGATCCTCATATTGGTGTGTGGACCACACCTTAAGTAGCAAGGACCTAAAAGGAATCTTAAGAAGTGTCATGACCCACAGGAAAAAAAAAAAAAAAAAGACAAAAACACTGGAGAAAGGATTATACCTACCATTTTACCACACAGGGATTAATTCTGTTACCAAGCATTCCTTTGATGGAAATACTGCTCAGAGACTTGAGGAATTTACACATTATACATATTAATTTTAGGTTTTTTTCCCCTCAGAGATTGGGTCTCTTGAGCTACGTTTTAGTTTTACTTTGGACCGGCAGTGAGAAAAAAGCCTATTTGGAGAGCCTGGCATTCTTTCGGGGCAGAATGGGAGGGCCCAGACACTTTCTGAGCCATGTGGGGGCACCAAGCCATTGATGAGTGTAGAAAGGAGGTGAGAAAATACAGGTGTGGACACCTATGGGTCATTTTCAAAGCTCACAAGACTTCCTTTTTTGGAAATGTTTTTCCCCGTGTTCCATCCCTACGGTCAGCAAAAAAACCAGCCATCTCCACATGGTGTGGACTCCTCCCACCCCACCAGAAGTTGACGGATCCATCCCATTATGCTAACTCTTGATTTATGAAGATTAATTGAATTCAAGACTGACCAGCAAACCCCTTCACCAAGGAACCTGAGTCTGTACCAGTGACATTCCAAGATGTAATCGCTCTGAACTATGTACTCAGGAGGAATTTGAAGCAGTTTCCATTACACAGGCCAGAAAACCAAAGAGAGAAGAAAAAAGATGATGCGCAGAAAGAATCAGAGATGAGGATCCCCTATGGTAGAGAATTACCTGGTTCCAGTTCATTGGTGGTCTCCAGTCATATCCCCGCCCCAGTGTACGACCTACACTTTATAGTAGGCTTTATGTCAACTATTGCTTGCAACCTAGAGTCCTAACGTAAGAACTCAGCACAGCAACTTAGTAATTTTGCCGGACCTCATTCCTAACTTACCCACTGAAGGGCTAATGAACTGTACTAACATGATTGGCATTTTTTCATTGTAAGAGAGAAAAATGTCACTTGTAAAATGGTTTTCAACCATTTTCAACCATTTCAACCATGGCTTTCAACTCAGGTTGTGTCTGGAGACATTTAGATGATCACAACTAGAGCATGGGAAGAGGGGTTTGGGGGAGAGGAAAGAGTTCATGGGAAGGGTTGTTACTATTTGCTATTGCTGCCTAGTAGATGGAGGCCAGGGATGATGTTAAATCTTCTCTAATGTATAGACCAGCTTCCCCCCAATTCCCTAACCCCCCCCACACCCACCACACCACCCCCAAAGAATTACCAGGCCCAGTCTGGCAGTGGTATCAAAGTTGAGAAAGGCTGCTTTAGATGAAGAGCATTTGTATTTTTCATATATTATGATTTAATTTATATTTAAAGTTTCTAAATCACCAGAGCGGAAGTTAAAATACCATTGGAGTTCACTTGATAATCTACAGGAAAATGGACAAAATAGGTTATAAATTATCTCTCTGAAATACGAGTTGAAATCTGAAGAAATCTCTTCCAACTCCATAGGGCCTGAACTTGGCCATTTCTGTCCATTCTTGTTTTTAGAAAATTTAAGATTCATGTATATGTGAGGCATTTTTACTAGTTTTATGCTAGTGTGTACTATATCTAGTATAAGTTAATTTTATATGCCCTTATCATTTCTATGATTTCATAGTTCTAAAAAATCTACCCCACTCACAAGTTCTCTGACAAAGCATGATTGCCCTAGATTCTGTTACATACCTGACTCATCTGGGTTTTCATCGAGGCAAAAAATTAAACTACGATTATTTCAAAAAATTAACTACGATTATTTCAAATAGAAGATGAAAATCTCCCTTGGTTATAAGATTATAATTCCCAGTAAAGCATCTACAACTCTATTCAAATCTATGATTATATACAAGTCTGGAAAAAAAAAAATCCAGTTAGTTGTTAAAATTTCTTTCATCCTGGTTATCATAGTCTCAAGAACTTATTTTAATTCCTCCAAAGGATACAGATCATATATATGTTTATTCTAAAGTTTTTGGGTCAACTTAACACTTCCTGGAAATTTGCAAATGAAATTACAATAACCTAATAAATGAGCAAACTCTTGCTGAATTAGGTTAAACATTCACTCAGAGCAAAATAAAAATTCTGAAGAAATGCTGAGTACTAGAAGACTGAAGTTTTTACTATGCACAATTTGGCTCATTTGAGAATAATTTTTAAAAGTTAAAATAGTTCTAAAATATTTTCTAACTGTGGTAAACACTGCCATCTAGAGGACTTTTTTGGTAATGCATATCAAACCTAAAATGCCCAAATGTATTAAATGTATGGATTTATGCTCTAAGTATTATAAATTTCACAAATCTAACAAAATTCCTATCTTATGCAATTAAGAGCAACATTAAACCATTAATTTTTGCTGTGATTTCAAGTGTCAATATTGTCAAAGGAATTCTTTGAAATTTGTATTAACCATGTTTTTAAGCTGTTTATTCACATTTGTCACATAGTAATTTAATTTTGATAGTTAATAAATTATAACAGAATTATAGTCAGATTCTTGCAAAAGATACACCAGAATCATGAGCTAGGAAAACCAGCAACACAGTGATGTCAATGCATGAATGTATGTACTTTAAAACAAATGTTTCTTTCAGAAAAAGCAACAAAACTGCCTGTGCTATTCTTGTTAGTTCTTTCTTTCCTCTTTTGTGTTAGTTTTAACGAACATTTTTCACTCCTGTTTCATTAGTTTACAATGTGCTGATTTCTAAGTCGGCTGTTTGAGGACTTACTCATTAATCAATGGTGGCTGAGACTGCAGGGTACTCAGGACCTAAAAAGGTGTAAAAAGAGAGGTACCTTGCTGTGTTGCCTATTGAAATAGAAATACTAACACCTTAACACTTGTGAAGTTTCCATCATAAAAAATCGGTGAATAGTAAAAACCAAAAAAAGAAAAACACATATTTTCCATGATAATTTTTCCAAATTACCAACAGCATCCATTTTAAAGTTAGATGGCTATCAAATATATGCTTTCAATTAAAAATTATACAAGTGTTACTGAAATTTTTTCTATGCTCCTTGAATTCCAGATTATTGAGATTTGTGAACAGTCTACTTTGTATCACTTATAACTAATGTTAGGTGTATTTGCAATTTTTTAGATGGCTGAGATTCTATTTTAGTATCTTCACCTTAACTCTGCACTTAAACTGCTAGAGATTATTCTGCTACTAGGAAGACAAAGGAGAGTATAAATTTCAAATCAAGTCATACAAGACAGATACACAGCATTAAAATGCAGTTCTGCAAAGTTGCTATAAAGCTGTTCAGATGCCTAGTTGGAGGAGAAATCTATGACAAGTTATTACACAAGTAACTTTTCTTTTCATAGTTTGATATTTTAATTACAATGAATACCCATGGTAGAGTCCGATTTTATTCAATTATTATTTTACATTTACACGAGTAAAAATTACAGGGTTAATGATAGTGGTGGAATGCTGACCGGTATAATCATCACCATTTTGCATCTGGTGTTTCAATTGTAAATGATCACTGATGAGAAAGGAAGTAACTGAATCAATATCAATAGTACATAGAAAATTACTTTTACAGTGGAGACTGCTAATATTTTCATATTATTTGATATTATACAGTTATGTATTATTTTTTTTTTTTTAAGATTTGTTTGAGAGAGAGAAAGAGAACATGAGTGGGAGAGGCAGGAGAGAGAATCTTAAGCAGGCTCCACGCCGAGCACAGAGCCGAGCCGGACACAGGGCTTTTGATGTCAAGACCCTGAGATCACAACCTGAACCCAAACCAAGAGTTGGATACTTAAATGACTGTGCCACCCAGGCACCCCTCTATTTTTTATCAATAAGAAATACACATGGATGAAAACCATATACTACAGAGAAAAAAGAAAATGTAAAATTTTTGGCCATCCTTTTGCACTTAAAACTGTGGACTCTTGTTTTCAATAAGAAAACTTACATGTAGAAAAATACAATTCTTTGTCTAGATTCGGCAATTTTAAATATTGTATCCAGTGTCCTTGATCTCTTCATCACATATTTGCTCAGTCATTCCAAAGATAGACCTGTCACTACAAAATCATTCAGAATGCAACTAAAACCAATCTACAGAACCACAATATCATGCTGTAGTAGTAATAATTCCAAAACATCTAATATCTAGTGATATTCAAAATTTTCTTCTCATTCCTAGAAAGTTTATAGCCAATCTGTTTATAATGCCTTCATTATAGCTCTTTAGTCTTAAAGCATTCTTAATTTTTTTTTTTTTTTCTTGACAGTTTAGGACAGTTGTAGGATAGACTATTCCACAATCTGGATTTACTTAATTGCTTCCTCTTGGGTCATTAACCTGATTCTCTGTGACCTGAATTTTTTGTAAACTGGGAGTTAGATCTAAAGCAGTGCTGTCCAATAAAAATATAATATGGGCCACATATATAATTTTAACTATTCTAATAGCCAGTCTTAAGAAAAAATGAGGTAAAATTATTTTAATTAAGATATTTTGTTCAACCCAATATATCTAAAACACATTTCACCATGTAACTGATACAAAATTTTTTAAAAAAATATATTAACTATTAGAGTACTGTATCTATGAAATCTAGTGTATACTCTATACTTAGAGCACAACTCATGTCTCCAATAGCCACACAGGTCTAGTGGCTACCATACTGGAGAGCATAGGACTAGAACCAGAGTCTTAAAGGCAAGCATTCCGAGCAACAATATTTCATAGGTGAGACTGTGTTCTTCATATTCACTTACACCAGGAGACTCAATTCCAGACTGTTTCACTCTTCATGATATCAAGTATAGCCATTTTATAGGAAGTAACTGTAATCCTTTCTACTCTCGAGGACTATTTCCTCTTTTCAATCAATAAATGATCTGTGGGGTGACACACTGTCAAATAACAAAATACTCAAAGACAGCCAAACTGGCACCAGATGATTCTTGCATGCACTGATGATCTTTGACCTGAATCAGTAATTACATGTTACAAAACAGATTTTATTTTTTTTTAAAGATTTTATTTATTTGACAGAGAGAGACACAGCGAGAGAGGGAACACAAGCAGGGGGAGAAGGAAAGGGAGAAGCAGGCTTCCCGGTGAGCAAGGAGCCTGACGTGGGGCTCGATCCCAGGACCCTGGGATCATGACCTGAGCTGAAGGCAGACGCTTAACGACTGAGCCACCCAGGCACCCCAAATTTTCTAATGCTATTGACCTTTCTTCTTTTATTAGATATCATTTTTCAGTAAAGAGCTTTCCCTCCTCATTGTCTTTTACCACCATTTAAAAAAACTCCCAATCATATTTTCAAATTCCAATGCTCCTTCACATTCTGTGAGAGATCCTTTTTCATAGTATCCTGTTCTTGTCTCCTGAATGCAGGTTTTTCCTCAAACAGTTCTGTGTACTTGATAGTTCTGGGTTTGGCTTAATTTTGATTCCACATTGTAAAGATGGCTGAGGCCCAAGATAAAAGTAGCAAAGACCCAGGACTCAGACCTTGGAGACCCAAGCCCTGATCAGTAGTACCCATGAAGGAATGAACCTGAAATAGGTTAAAACCGCATAAGAAATGGGTTAAGACTGAGATTTCAGGGTTCTCTCACAGATCACACAGGAAAAAGTCAAGTCACACAAGCAGTCTTTCTTATTCCTCAACTTCTTGTGAGCTGGGATTTTTCTAGGTTCGGCTCTAAATTTTCTGTGTCCTAAACAACAGGTTTCTTCACTTTGAATATTGCTTCCTTTGTTTTTTCATCTTCCATAAATTTATTGAAACTTCATTTCTTTTTTTTTTTTTTTAAAGATTTTATTTATTTGACAGAGAGAGATACAGCAAGAGAGGGAGCACAAGCAGGGGGAGTGGGAGAGGGAGAAGCAGGCTTCCCGCGGAGCGGGGAGCCCGATGCGGGGCTCCATCCCAGGACCCTGGGACCATGACCTGAGCCAAAGGCAGACGCTTAACGACGGAGCCACCCAGGCGCCCCTGAAACTTCATTTCTGCTTACAACCTTTTGTGCTCTTCACCCTTGTACCTTTTGCCCCATCTTATTTCTTTACTGTCACTGTGAGGCGTTTTTTGAAGGAGTTAAACATGCAATCATTCCCTTATCTAGAAAAAAAAAACCCTACATATATTTACATATTAATTATGTATTTATATGTACTTATTATACATATACACTATATATTAGATTTAGAAATCCATCCCAGAAATGAGTTAATTCTCATTAATGCAAATACAGCATCAACTGTCCTGGTTTCACTTAGAATACCTCCAGTCATCTAATTATTTCTGCCTTATGAGGATAAATTCAACATCCATCTAATTTTGTCATTTTGCACATAGAATGCATAATCCTGAGAAAATACTTTAAAAATGTCACCTCTCATGGCTTTGTCATGGCTCCTTGCTCCCTCTTCTTAGCTATCACTGATGGCATTGCCCCAGGATGAAGGATATCCAGCTTGTTGCCTGGTAGAGAAAAATAAGGCCACAGTCATTGTATCTGAGTATAAAGACGGTTTTCCTTGCTTTATCATTCAGCAGATATTAAACATTAAAAGAACATCCCTGGTAATTGAACAAATGAATTCACTGCTAAGTAGGTTTCTACATATGCAAAACCATTTGAGGAAGAGCCTTAAGAAAGAATCTCTGGGGGCACCTGGGTGGCTCAGTCGGTTAAGCAGCTGCCTTCGGCTTGGGTCATTATCCCAGGGTCCTGGGATAGAGCCCCACGTCAGGCTCTTGGCTCAATGGGGATCCTGCTTCTCCCTCTCCTTCTGCTACTCCCCCTCTGTTGCTCTCCCTGCTTGTGCTCTCTCTCTCTCTCTCAAATAAATAAATAAAATCTTTTAAAAGAAAAAGAAAGAAAGAATCTCTGTTCTGCCATTTTAGTTGCTAGGGCTTTTGTACAGTCTTGAAAAGGATATATATAATTTATATATATATATTTATTATATATAAAATAATATATATAATTGATACAATTAATCTCTATATATGTTCTTACGGCTTTACCTGGAGCAGACTGGGAGACCACTCCACCAATACATGGGGCTTCCAACCTATTGGAGAATTCACCAGGAATCCTCAACGACAATGTAAGGCCAGAGCATGAACTCTCTGGAGCCCCAGGCTCCCCTGAAGTTCCACCTCTGCCTGCCTTGTGTTCCTAGTTCTCCCCTTAGTTCCCCACAGGGCCTGAGGCCTGTACAGAGTCCTAGCCTGCAGGCATCCTGAACTCCCTCCTCCTAATGTGTTGGGGTCTCTTCTTGCTGCTACACCTCTTTGTTTGGAGTAAGCCTTAATTCATAGAGCAACAGAGGAGTCAAATGCTGTCACTGGCAGGATTCTGAACCTCACTGTGGTACAGACTATGGTCACCCAATATGGACCTGGTAGATTATGTGTTCTGTGTGTTTTGATTTAGACTCACTCATCACTTTGTCTTGGAAGTTAACATTTATAATGCTTACCTTCTTCATTCCCATCTCCCATCTGCTTCCTGGGGAGCATTCCAACAACTAAATTAAACCTGAAGAACTACAAGGATCACCTTCTTCCTGCTGTCTGCTGGCCTAACTGCTTGCCTAAACACCCTGTGCCTCACTCCATTCTTCCTCTGTTCCTCCTCTCTCCCTCACAAATACTGAAAAATCTTCTATTGGGGTGCAGTGGTTTTCAAATTGATTCGAGGGCATTCCCATCTGGACTCTAAACTTATTGCACAACTACTTCTTAGAATGTTTGCTCTTTAAGTCAAGTTGCCCCCTTCCCCATAACTTTATTACTTAAAAAAAAAAAAAAAAAAGATAATCATCTGCACTTTAAACAGATATAAACGACCACAGGGCATTATAGACCACTTACTCACAATATGAAGAACTGGCATCCGCCTACCGTAATGTCTGTTGATTATTTTTCTGAGGTTTCAGGGTTGAACCCCAACTCCAGACACATGTGACATTGCCATACAGTAGTGAGCAGGGCTGCATGCCAGGTGCATAGCTCTTTCAACAGAGTCAAATACTTAATAAAACTCAGCTACCAACAGTGAAACAAATACATGCACTGATCGGGGTTTCCAGCATTTTGTTAATTTTTATGAGGTCTAGACCATGCAACATTGGAAATTGTTTATTTTTCTCTGAATAACTTTTTAAAGGATTGAAAAAGAATCCAGAAAAATTACATATAACTGAAAAAATACATAATATCTTTTTTAAATGTTTTATTACTAAGACTTTATGAGATTCATAGACATTTTGTCAAGTCTCTCATTTATTCTTAAAAAAAGACACATACATTGAGTAATTATATGGATTTTGCTGTTTTCCAATTTAACTCCTTTTATTGTTTTTGTTTCAACAGAATTTTATATTTTAAATGTCAGTATGAACTATACTTGCTGTTTGTAATTCTGATAATCTGTAAGCTGCACTGTCTTTACCACTCTGTATCTTACATTTATATAATTAATCTGTTTAAATTTAAACCTCTCTTACAAGGCTTTCAGTGGCTGAGAAAGTGTTTTCCCCATATAACTTAATAAAGTGTTGTGAACATTTTAACAAGTTCAGGTTAGTAACAGTAGTACTTAGTATGATACAAAAAGAAAGGTCACCTATTCACATTAATGATTAAATTCCATGTTTAATTTCATCTTACTTTTAATACTCTCCTCCCACCAAAATGCGGCATTCGTATATGAAAATGTTTCTGTTGAAATAGCTCCTTAAGTGGGCGCCTGGGTGGCTCAGTCGTTAAGCGTCTGCCTTCAGCTCAGGTCATGATCCCAGGGTCCTGGGTTCAAGTCCCACATCAGGCTCCCTGCTCCGCGGGAAGCCTGCTTCTCCCTGTCCCACTCCCGCTGCTTGTGTTCCTGCTCTCGCTATCTCTGTCTCTCTCAAATAAATAAATAAAATCTTAAAAAAAAGAAATAGCTCCTTAAGTTACAAAGCTATATAAACTCCTTAGAGAAAAGGAAAATTTTTAACAACAGTGTGATATAGTACGTGAATGTCTCCCCTCACACTTCAGCTACCAACAGATTAGTGCACAATGACGCCAGACTCTCAGGCTCTTCCCTCGCCCCCGCCATACTCACGTGCACAAATATGAATTCAATATTTATTTTTTGTATGGAAATACAGAGATCACTTTTATCAGTATTGGTGAAAAGTTTCTTGAAATTTAACCATTCCCATATACTTTTTCTCTAAAACTCATTGCTATGTTGGTCATTACTATATATATATATATATATCTCCTTGTTTCTTTTGTCTTCCTATAAATATCTAAAACTGAGATTGTTGGGTCAGAGGAAATGCAAATATTAAATATTTCCAAATTGCCTTCCCGATAGCTATCAACTTAAAGATGTACCAATAGTATATATTGAATCCTTCCTAACTGATAAAAATGAACAAGATTGATCATAATCCCATAGGCAAAAATGAATGAACTTTTCATTTATTTGATCATTAATTTGGGATTTTTAAATGATGTATGTTTTTATTTCTTTTAGTAGTTCCCTGCTCATGCCATTTTGTTTTCTAACAAATTATATATTTCTTCTTGAAATACAGAAGCTAATACATTTTGAAAAGATTCTCAAATTATTTTTATCTGTTTGCCTTTCAACTTTTTTTTTAAGATTTTATTTATTTATTTGACAGAGAGAGACACAGCAAGGGGGAAAACAAGCAGGGGGAGTGAAAGAGCAGGGAGCCCAAAGCAGGGCTTGATCCCAGGACCCTGGGGCCATGACCTGAGCCAAAGTCAGATGCTTAACGACTGAGCCACCCAGGCGCCCCTGCCTTTCAACTTTAATTATGATTTTTTATTAGAGAATTTAAGTCTAAATGCAATCAAATCTGTTATGTGTTCCTTTCCAATTCTGAGTTTTACATCATAGCTACAAGAGCCTTACCCATCCCAAGATCATAAAAACTACTAATTAAGCAGTTACAGACTTTTAAAACATGTTTTACTTAATTATCCTTCATCTTTACTAAAAGCTATATTAACATGGCAATAACAATAAAAGCCAAATTTCAAACCTGTACAATACTTCAGCGAGTAATGAATGTTGATGCATTTACCAGGGAAAAAATAACAATTTATGAGGAAAATTTGAACAAAACAGGTTTGAGCCCAACTATAACTATAATTTATATAACATGTCAGATGTTGAGAATATAGGATGAATAAGAGTGTTTCTGCCCTCTAAGAACTTACGTGGAGGTAGAAAATGGGAGAAAGAAGAAAAAGCTCCCTTAAAAAGCTGATTTCTATGCCATCCAGCAACATTTCCTATAAGGTGTTCCTCAGCACTCATGAGAAAATAAAACAGATCTAGAGAGAGATGGGTTCCATGATCGAGTAAGAATGTTCTACTTAAATATTTTAGGGCTCCACATAAAATATATTACCACATGAAATGTTATCAGTAAAAGAAACATGTTTCTAAACTGAACATCTTTACTTACAAAGGAGCAATTAGAAATGGTGTTTCAGAAGGCACCTCAGTGGCTCAGTCTCCTGAGTGTCAGACTCATTGGTTTCGGCTCAGGTCATGATCTAATGGGTTGTGGGATTGGGCTCCACACTCAGCGGGGAGTCTGCTTGAAGGTTCTCTCCCTCTGCCCCTCCCACCACTCGCAGGCGCATGCTCCCTAAAATAAATAAATAAATAAATCTTTAAAAAAAGGTTAAACCAAAAGAAACGGTGTTTCAGAAAACAGGAGATGTAGTGTATTTATGATACATAAAATAAATATGTTTGGTATTTGAGTATCTAGACACATAAATAAAACGTGTTTGTTTATATACATAGATGCATTAACCTGAATAATCTAGTCTGGGAAATTCTGGCTTTCCCCCTAGCCTCTGGGAAAGGAAAAGTTCAGATAACTAGAAAGACAATGCCTATCTATTGAATTTCAAAAACACTCTTGATATTCGTCTCAAAGGCATTAATTTGAGAGAAACAAAAACTGAGTTCCAAAAGCTCGGATTTGAGAGCTAAGCCCTCTTAAGTCCGTGGCATGTGAGACAAGAGTTCTAGGGCAATAAAAGTCTAGGCCAGTTTCAGGAGCTCAAGCACCACCTCTCACCAGTGCCAGACAGTTGCATGGAAGCCCAACGAATAACCACTCTTTCACTAATGAATCCTACCCACAACCACGTGGCCAAGTAGTACCTCCCATTTCTGTCTGGCAAGGGATTGGGCTTTGATATTAGCATATGTTCCCCTGAAAGTTCAGTGGAGTTGATGCCTTCTGAGTCTGAATCTTTGCTCAGCTCATCTGAACTATGCCAGGTGGACAACCTTCTCTTTTCAACAATGCAGAACACTGAAAACCACTCTGCCTACCCAGAGGGACAGGGAGGTTGTGAAAGGTCCAGGAGCCCAACATTTACATTTGATGTGTCTCTGGAACAAATTCACTCAGGACTTTCAGTTGAATAAATTATGTTTGATCCAAACTCAATCTTCTCACACCCACTGTTGTATACTGAATAGTGATGGGTAGTTGCTAAATGAACATCCGTCTTTCCTTATTTATGAATGTACATTTTAAATATTTACTTAGTTCAAAGTTCAACTCTCTATCAGAGCTATCACTCTTCCAACCTTAAGACTGCATTTTCTCCCTTCATTTCCTTAACTCATCTCTAGCAAGAACTCTTAAGGCAGCTCTTCTTCCAGAAAGACTTCAGCCTTCCCAGAGTAACACCCCTTTTTCCCTTATACAACCAGTCCCCACCAGTGTCTTTAGTCATGTGCTCTTCTCATTCTAGGTCTTCTACTTCACTGAATGCCCTCTATTCCTATTTATCAATACATAATATACATTTCCTCTGACCCAATAAACTAATTTACTAAAGGTGAGGAGAGCATTCCATATTTTTCTGGATGCTCTGTATCTCCTGGCTTAGTTGTGGGTATCTAATAGGCACTTAGTAATTATGTATTTGACAAACGACTTTGTAAATTATGTAAACATACCCAAGTCCTACAGCAAACTTACAATAGAAAATGGAATTAAGGGTCAAGAACTAGTCATTTTTTTATGATACTCGTTTGATCTCAGTCCTTCACAGTTTCTCTATTTCCAACCTCTCCTCAAAAACAGCAATGATAATCACAATCCTGATTCCAAATGTTTCTCTCTATGCCTCTATGGAATAGGATAAAATAAGGTCCCAGAATGAAAGAGGGTCGATAGGACTGGAAGTATTCAAAGTGGCAGGCTGAAGTCACTTAATTGCCCTATTTTCAACCTAGAAATTAACTATAGTTTCCTATTTTCAACCTCTGTAATCTCTTCCTGGAAACTTATTGAATATACCAAGGGATACTTTCAGGAAAGCTGTTAAAACATAGTTGAAGTTGTCCTGATCCCTAGAAATTCACCAAGTCAGTATTAGTTTATTTGAAAGCATGTGTGATTCAAGGCTGATAGGACTTAGATATGTTAAAAGTAGTTAATTCAGGGTCACTCTTTGTATTTTGAATAAGCTGTTCTTGGTTACCCTATCTTGATGTCCATTATCTAACTAAAATTGTTAAATGAACATAATGGCACATTTTTATTTTCTTTATGCTGTACCCTTTTTTATGAAAGTTGCAGGGCTAGGGACAAATACAACTTTAGAGCAAATTAATGTTATCGATGGCAGACAGCATATAGAAATCCATCCTCTGAGGTTAAGTTCCAATAGGATTTTATCATTATATAACATTATCATCAGAATGGTATCACCATAATGATGATCATAAGCCTAATATTCCCACTCCTTCACCTTGAGAAAAATGACCTGCTGCTGAACATAACAACCACCACTTACTGAATGCCTACTATGTGCCAGGTCCTCCACTAACTACTTTACAGATGTCATCTCCTGTGTAAGCCTTTTTCACCCCTCTAGGAATGTACATCTTCATTTTGCAAATAAACCTCTCAAAACACTCTTGTTTAAGTGCCATGACAAGTTCATACCATGTGTTGGTGGCAGAGCAGGGATTTAAAATTATTTCATTATCACCACAAAGCTCAGGCAATTTAAGACAGACTTCCTTTCAAATCCATAACAATCAACTCAATATATTATATTTGTTAGTTTACAATTCAGTTCCTCACTAAATTTTTAATTTTCCAGAGTAGTTATCCCATTAAAAAAAAAAAACCTGTCAATACCTAAGATATATACATTTCTGAATTGTGAAAGTTGGTCAAATAAAAACAGCTGCATAACCCAAGGTACTACATAAAAGAGAAGCTCCCAGTTCTGAATACAGATGTTTAAATAAATTTTCGTAGCCTACTTCCCAATTTTACATGTATTTTAGTGACCCCTTTGTTCTTTCTCAATATGATTTCATTATAACTGCTATTCAAATATGGTATCCTGTGATGAAATAGCATTAAGTAAGTAAATTAAAAAGGCATTGAAGTCTTTACTATATTTTGCTTAATGACAGAATTCAAATATTTAATATTTGGACAGTGACGTTTCCACCTTCTTCTGTGACTCTCATCCTTACAAATTAATTTTATCAGTCTTATCATCTGTGCTAGTCAACTTAATTTTATGAGTCCTGATTTTAACTGTCCAAGTAAATACAATATTCCTAGAAGTTGAGAGAGAACCTCTATATGAGAAAGAATCTTTTACTAATATTTACATTTTTAACATAACATATATATATATATATATATATATATATCAGTTGATGATATGTTAGCATATGAAACTTGGTATTTTCAAATGTCTAAACTTTACTTGCCTTTAGGCTTTTCTCAAGTAGGATATATTTCAGTTCAAATGTATATATTTTTGGAAACGATTCATCATCATCCTAGAAAATATAGCAGATACTTTGTATATTTAAAAGAGAAAATTCTAAACTATTCTTGCCTTGAATAACGTTTGTAAAAACAAATGATTTTTAGTGCCTTTGGCAAATAGTCACAGGCAAACAGCCTTATTTCTCGTCTTAAAAAAATGCAAAGTTTACCAACCTGAGAATTCTTAACTTTCTAGGACTCTGTCCATCATTATAATGAGGACATCACATACATCTCTTCTAGAAGACTACAAAAGCTCAAATCACAACCAGTTTCTATTCAATTATAGAGCTTGATCTCTAGTCTCTAGAGAAAATGGTGAATTTTAGAATCTGTATAAAACAGTACTAGAAGGCAGCAAAGAAACAGTAAGAATTGCATTTGCAATGGGTATTGACTGCTCCAGGACACTGGAAATGGAAAAACTGTGACATTTCCCCACTTTTGCTAAGCAAATCAAATCCTGGATGCCCATTAAGTTCTGGATGCCCAACTGCAAAGGTCAGCAAAAAGCTCAATGACATATACATACACTATACACACTGGGTTCCACCTCAGTCTGGGGTTACTACCATCTAAGAAAATTGGAGGGAAGTATGTAGGCTGGGCTGGGAAGATCCCTCTGGTCATCAACTGTTGTCCTGGATGTTCTTTGGTCACCATGTAAAACAGATCTTAGAGATAGTGATCAGTATTACTCTCAGCTGTGGTAAACACTTGAAAGCCAGCATTTTTAAGGAAACAGAGATGAACTAAGAATCTGGAGAAAAAAAAATGTCAGGGTAAAATTATGAAAGTATGGTACCATGTAATTAAATAGTTCCTTTTCAAGAATATCAGTTGACTTTATTCTTGAGAGGGGTTCCTGGATAACCATGAATTACAGCCCAATTAGTCTCATTTACGTACTTATTTCTACTTAGGATGCATTAAAAGGTAGGATTAGGGGATATTTATGCAATTGCATATATTAAGAAAGAGATACAAAACTTCTGTAAGTGAAGATCATTTTGGTTAATTGAAGAGTATTTTGGTTTATTTTTACAATTGGAAGAGGAGACCAATAACATTCAACATTTTTTGAAAAGTTAAATGCAATGTGAAAAATTAAAGGATTAGGGGAAAGGAGGAAATAGATTTTTTTTTTCAATTATTTGCCCATAAAGTCAATGAAAATAGATTAAAAATAGATGCAGAGCTGTGAATGGAAGGGTTTCTAAAAATTGCTTGAGGCCATAATAATTTACTAGGCCATAATAATTTAATCTAATTAGTAAATCTGCTAGATTTGTAGATACCACTAAAGTTGTGGAGAAGTAAATGGCACATGAGTAGCAAAATCTAAAGATGATCAGGAGAAGTTATATACTGGAGGGAAGAGAAACATGAATTTCACAGTACAGAGTACATAGTACCTGTATTAGATATAAAAAATTACTTCATTTTTAATTTGATTCTCTAGTAATCAGCCATATTCCAGGATTAATTACTGTGAGCTTTGCCTTGAAGATAGCACTACATGCTGGGAAGTTGAGAATCCTTGAGGAATGGTGAACACAAAATAGAATAATATTGTACTCTTCCGTAAAATAAGGATACATCCAGACATGAAATATTATATGTATTTCTGGAAACCACTTCACACAAGAAATTAGCACAGTGAGAAAAGTCCATACAATGGAATAAAATTAAGGCAGTTTTAACACAATTGGTCAATGAATGATGCTAAATGTAGCCATAATTCATTGGCCACATAGCCATACCTTCTGGACTTGAATTATGCTTCAAACTTACCTGTGATCCTTTCTGAACATTTAGATAATATTCCACATTAGAAACTTAATGAATCACATTATCTTGGGGTATGGCCTAGATGTTTGTATTTTGTAGTCACCCCCAGAAGATGATCATTGGATATAAAGTACTCATCAATTGCTTACTAGTTCTTGTTAAGGCTTGAAAAGACGTTGTATCTAGTCCTGTGGGATGGCTTCTAAAATTTTAGTTTTCCTACTAGTGGGGCAAGAACATCAATTAACATCTTTGTCTTCCTTTCCCTCATCTTCATATGAGCGTAAAACTGACTAGACCAATGACAACCAGGGCCAGCCTTGTGTGTGTGTGTGTCTGTGTGTGTGTTTTCAACTCTTACTCAGCATTACCACAGACTAGTTTCCAACATTTTATTTTTTAAATGAATGAATATGTTTACTAGGGACTTCTATGAGCTAAATACTAAGTAACAACAGTAAACCCTTGCCTAAGTTACAGCTTTTTTTTTTTTAATCCTAGAGATACATAATTCCTAGATTAGTAGAAGGATAGTAAGGACTATCAAATTTAAGTAGTCTAAAGTCACACAACTAGATAGTATCTGCTTTGGCAGTGTTGGCCCATACACCTTTCTCCATACTACTGATTGTAGCAAGGCTAAAAAGAAAAAGAAAAAGCAACCTATCTTCTCTCCTTTCAAAAGCTTGAGGACTCATGAATTATGGAGCCAAAAAAATGGTACTATATAAGTAGAGATTTTAAAAAATTGGAATTCTTCAACCTGGAGAAATAAAAGTCAAGAAGGATTATTATAAAATCGATAAATTCAAAAATATTATGAGAGAATGGACATGAAAGTCTTTAGCAATCTGAGAACATTTGTAGAAGCTGTCCCCGGAAACTCACAAAAGATACTTTTTAGAAGTAATAAAAGATACTTCCATTTTACAGAGTTAGTTGTAAAACTGTGAAACTCAAAACCCTGAAAATGCTCCATGTTGAAGATATAAATAAGTCTAAAGAGGGTAGAGAAATTTCTAAAGGTGGCGAGTTTGTATCAGATTGAAGGGAAACTAGAACTTGAAAGCCAATACACTCTAAGCTATGACTTTTATTAATGAGTTCTCTCAATATTTGAAGTTCCCACTACTCTGCCTTCTCTCTGCCTAAGTTTTTTTTTTTTTTTCTCTGCCTAAGTTTTTAAAACTGGTTTATCATGGTTGTTAGCTAGCAAAGCTAAACAAATGCTGTAGTTCCATATGAGTAAAATTCTTATTATATAGATGTTGGCTAGGAAATGCACTTAAAAATCAGCACCAATACATTGTATTCACAAAATCTGTATTTTACTGGACTTAAAAAAATGAGACTATGCATATTTTTGCACTGAGTTCCATAATAAGGTTTTTGCCAGTGGTTGGACAGGGACAATTTTGCCTCCTAGGGTACATATTGCAGGTCTGGAGGCATTTTTGATTGAGACAAATGGGGTGGAGGGTATAACTTATCTAGTGGGTAGAGGCCACAGATCCTGATAAATAATTCCACAATGCACAGAAGAGCACCCACAACAAAGAGTTATCCCACCCTGTGGTAGGCAGGATCCTAAGATGTCCCTTAAGATTTATTGTCCAATCCCAGTATATACACCCTGAACTGTGAATATGATGAGATTTCATGCCTGTGATGTTATATAGCATAGCTGACTTTAAGATAGGGAGATAATCAAGTATGCTAATCATATAAACCGTTTAAAAGCAGAGAGTTTTCTCCTGATGTTCACAAAGGGGAAAGCAGACATGGGGGAGGTTCTTTGTCTTGCTGAGATTCAGGGGCCTGTGGGCAAGGATCTGAGAGCAGTCTCTCAGAGCTGAGAGCAGTTCCTGGCTGACAGCCAGCAAGACAACAGGGTATTCATTCCACAACCACAACAAACTGAATTCTTCCCATAAGAGAAATAAGCTTGGAAAAGGATGTGGAGCATCCAGATGAGAACTCTGCCCAAGCCAGAGTAGAGAACCCATCCATGCTGTCCTGGGCTTTTGACCTACAGAATTGCATGTTAATAAATGGGTGTTGTTTTTAAGTCGCCTAATTTGTCATTTGTTGTGTAGCAATAGAAAACAAATACAGGTCCAACATTTCAATAACACCACGTTTGCGAAATCATAGTTTAAGCTTTCTAGTCTAGCACTAAAGGGGTGTTGCTAGGTTTGTTTTCATAGAAATAAACAAAAAACTACTGTGGAAATAGGCTTCTTTAACTCAAAGTTAAAAGAGGTTTCTTTACTATGGGGCAACTTAGGAACTTTGACATCTTAATTATGAAGGTAAGAAAAAAGTTAATGCTTTAGTAATTCTAAAGAGCATGTGAACCTAAAGATCTGTTCTTAGAAAATTAATATCTTCTGAGCCTAAGGTTTCTTGAGTTTTGGAAAATGTACAAATTAGTACACTTTTTAAAAATCAGTTTTACAGTTCATCTTCCTAATTTCTAGCAAAATCAAATGTATGTATTAAAAATATGCATCTTTTATAATTTAGAGTGTTTCAACAATGATCTTCTCAATTATAGAGGTCTTGGAATAATCTACAGCATATCTAGAACTTCAAATCTGCAAAGAGATTGCACATCTCATTTGCAAAGGGGAGGAGCTAGAGCCAAGGAAAATGCATGTTAGACATTGCATCGGATTCTATCTGCTATTGTCTTCTTTCCCCAAGGTCTTCTTCTGGTCACTTACATAGCATTTCCAAAGACCTTTATTTTCTGTTTTTTAGTAACTGATTAGTTTTGTCTACAATCCCAGAATATGGAGACCTGGGGCAGGGATTGGCTACCTTTTTTCCTGTGTGTGCTCTCTTGGCCTACATAAGTTTCAAAATGCCCTCATCGCTATTTGCTACTGTTGTCTGAACATTTGCTTATCAGCCCAGATATTTGCTACAGTCCATTGAGCACCATCTTTGTTTTTACTTCCAGGCTCCACATCTTCAGTTATTATTTGCAGTAATGTGAGTTTCTTCTAGCCCAGTATCTACCCGATGTGTCGCTCCAGTTTGAGAGATGACCAATATTTAATATCTATTATACTACAGATAGTAACCAGCCACTGTCGATTGGATCCAAGCTATGGAAAAGCCTTTTTCTCCCCCCCATATTAGCAATCCTAGCAATGATTTATGGGAAACAACCATATCGTTACCAAAACAGCTTTTGGTATTTCTTCGAGTTACCTGTTAGTTGAATAGATACTATGTCTTAGTATATTTATATTCCTCATATTATCACCATCAGTTGTCTAATAAAGCAAACATGCTTATTTTAAATAACATTATTCCAAAAGTGACTGTTTTCAGCTTATCTTATTCTGTAGCTTTCATAAAAACCATTTTACAGAAGGACTGTTTATATCCACTTAATACAGAGAACAGATTCAAAATCTAGGATAACAGATTTATTAGTTTAGAAAGCACTTTTATTCTATGCATTGCATGTTGATGTAATCTTCATAGGATGTATTAAGCCTGCTGCCTAAGCACTGAATTACACCTACTGACTTGAGGATAGTGCTTTCCTTCCAGTAAAGGACTTCCAAACCACAGACCTAACTGGCCTTTATGATCTCATCCCACATTATTACCTTACGCAAGTGACATACTCTAGCCAAACTAAATTTGTTACCATTTTACACTCTTGATGTACTCTTTTAAACATTTATATTTACTTTTCCTCTACCCAGAATGCCTCTGATTGAAGGTATGTTATAGGTGACATTGTAGTAACAAACAGCCCCAAATCTAAGTGATACAACCCAACAGAAGTTTATTTCTTGCTAACTATGAAAATATTTCTGTATATGGCAGGATGGGGAAGGTAGGCAGAGGGAGTACTTTGTTCTACAGTCTCTCAGAGATACAGACTGATGCAGACCCTGCAAGTTATTGTCTCTTTACATTTTCTCATCAGTAAAATGGGAATGTCTACCTTTGAAGATAATACATAAAGCACTTTTCTGAAGTCCTAAAGAGAACATTCATTCCCTCTTTCTCCTTCTTTCTCTTCTCTCCTGAACACCCATAACACTCCACCTTTCATTTTGCCTTGTATTAGTATTACTTTTTTGCCTGCTATATTTTAAGTGTTGGAGGTTCACAGCATGTGTCTTGTTCATTCTTGTGTCTGCATTAGCTTTAAGCACCTAGCATAGTTTCCAGTGGACATTTTTAAATATTTGGAAATGACTCATGATTCTCCAGTACAAAAATTACTTGCTAAGAGTTCTCTGTAATCCTAGATCTATTTAATCTGAAACTGACATAGAAAGAAAGCATTAAGGATTTTATTTTTCAAAAGTCGTATGAAGTATAAATGCATAACCAGGTTTATCTTTAACTTTTCACCCCTGCAAACCTGGATTTTTTCTTTAACTGAAGTTTATGGATCAACAAACTCTTTTTTCCAAAGCATGGAACATGGGATACAGTAGTAGCTTAATACCACTACATGTAGTATTTATGAATGAAGTCTGATCCATCTGCAGAAAATCTGGAAGAGTTCAGAGATATTATACATCTATAAAAAAATAAATTAGTATTGACTCTTAAGAAGACTTGTCCTAAGAATATCAGAAGAAAAATATTTCAGAATCTTTAAGTTGAAATTCTTTAAGATTTTAAGTCATTTCCACATCCAATGTGGGGCTCGAACTCACAACTCAGAGATCAAGAGTCACATGCTCTATCAACTGAGACAGCCAGGTGCCCCTTAAGTTGAAATTCTTCCCCTCCCCCCCTTTTTTTTTTGTTAAAGATTTTATTTATTTGTCAAAGAGAGGGAGAGAGCACACAAGCAGGGGGAGTGGCAGGCAGAGGAAGAAGCAGACTCCCTCCTGAGCAAGGAGCCCGATGCGGGACTTGATCCCAGGACCCTGGGATCATGACCTGAGCCAAAGGCAGACGCTTAACCGACTGAGCCACCCAGGCATCCCTTCAGTTGAAATTCTTGGGACATATATATTTTGAAAAAGTTTAGTAATTTTTAAATTTTTGTACTTTTTTTCTAGGAATTTAATAGGTACTTACATACTGGGCTGATAACAATGCCAGAAAGTCCTACTTCTACACATGTTATTTTCAGTATTTGCATGGCTTTGAGGTGTCTGGCTTGCACAAAACACTTGGGTTCCATATTCTTGACTCAATCTAGAACTGCATAATTCAAATGTGAAAATATGAAAAGTGCTTACCCATTCTGATAAAGTTGCCTTACTTGTGGCATGTGAGAAAATGATCAGATGCAATACGACCTGAAATGCAAGATGCAAATTATTGTGGCTAAACTATTGTTTCTACAGGATTAGTTTCCTTTAGCAATTGTCATGTACAGATTTGGATGAATACTAGTAAATTTTCAAGAAAAAATAAACCAATGAGATTTTGTCTCGGAAAAACAATAAAAAATTCACAGCTACATGGCTAACTACATACGTGTGCCAGTTTGTTTACATACACCTCAACTACTGAAAGAGGGTTGGGAGAAAAATCTTACTAAATACATTCAGGAACGCTTTAGGAAGAGCTAGGTTTTGAGAAAACACTCATATCTGAAATATGCATTTAACTTACAAATTCCTTGCTTCTTGATATTCAAGGTGTCAACCAATTTTTCACCGGATTTTCAACCCATAAAAAGGAGTTGTAAATTTAAGAAAAATGAGAGTGTGATTCCAAGACAAATACATCACAAAAGTGTGAATAAGAAAGAAATGGGTTGTTCCAACATAGGCAGGTATTCCTCTTAATTTATGGAACCGTTTGTCTTGCTTGTAAAATTCCATTTTTTATGGAATAGAGAATTATTGCCGCTGTAAGATGTAACAAAATGGCTAAGCGCCTGAGGAAAATATAATAAGGACATTTGGGTTAAGACTATAATAGCCAAAAGCTTTCACTGGGAAGTTAGACAAAGTTATCCTAGTTTTTTGTTTTTAATAAATTGGGGCCGAATGCCAATATTAAATATAATAATCTGAATGCTACCACACACGCTAATGTAATCTCTTTAAAAGACTGGACAAATGGTCTGTATGTATTAATAGTTAAAATCATTACTGAAATTCTATGACTTTTTCCCTAACTTGAAAAATATCCGTTGTCTAATTTGGGCTAAATATTAAATATCCCCATGACTTTGGTTTGCTACATATAATCAAACTAGATCAGAATGTTGAGGAGAAAGAGGATGTAACTAGACAGTACTGGCTGTCCACTCATTTCCTCCCCCCCCCCGCCTTTTTTTAAAGGAACAGAAACCCAATTCTATTTGGTTTAATGTTTCCAGCTAAATACAGGACTTTGCAAACTGCTGCCCACCTAGGTGTGGTCTTAAGCTTCTGGCCAATAAAATGTAAATGGAATAATACTGGGCAGAACCCCAAGGCGAGTGCTTTATTCTCGGATTCAATGAAACAGATTTAGCTGTCATTCCCCCTTTACTTTTAGTTTCTGCCTCTCCTTTTATCTTCTGGAATGTCTTTGTGATGCATGGGAGTGCAGAGCCCTGTTGCAATTGAGGATAAAAGTCACTTTTTCAAAAACTGCAGGCCCCATAGGTAGATGGTGCCTGAAGCGCTGATGACATCGTAGGGCCATTGCCCTAGTTCTGGGTTCTTGTTATGGGAGGAACATAATCACTTTTGCAATGTTTCTTGTATACTTTTAAACACAAAGAAGAGCAAGGAGAAGGGGTTGGGGGAAGACAATAAATCCATGTTGTTTAAAAAGAGGACACAAAAGATTTTTAATGCCGACAGTAATTGTGAACCTTATCTTCATGCTCAAGAGTCAGGACATATGCAGTCAGGGAGGAAATGAAAAAAATAAAAGGGCACGTGAAGTTGAGTCCGGCCTCTTTCAAAAGGTCTTCTCAGACTCCTGATTCAGTAACCTGTACTTGGACCAAAATAGTCACATGCCCACCCATCTCCTATGGAGGAGCTGGGGACCAGATCGCTTTGCCTTGGAACAACACCACTCCATCGATTCTGGCTTTCTGCCAGTATAAGAAAAATAAAAGTGGCGGCCCCAATGCGACCGTGACACTAGGATTTTTTTTTTTTTTTTTTTTTTTTTATTTGAGAGAGAGTATGAGAGGGGAGAGAGTCAGAGGGAGAAGCAGACTCCCCGCCGAGCAGGGAGCCCGATGCGGGACTCGATCCCGGGACTCCAGGATCATGACCTGAGCCGAAGGCAGTCGCTCAACCGACTGAGCCACCTAGGCGTCCCCGTGACGCTAGGATTTTAAAGTAACTTTTTTCTCTCTTCTGCAAACCTCCCTTCCTCCCTTCCTAGCCTTGTGTTGCAGGAAACTGGTACCACCCTAAACACATGACAAAGGAGGCTGGCAGCAGGACATGATTCCCTCAGAATCAGTTAGATCTCGTATTTCCCTATAAACGCCCCCAGCCCCATCCTCAGGTCAGGCGTGCGGTGGTTTTAAGGCCATAACCTGCTGCCTCCTCCTCTACCCGGCAGAGCAATAAAGCTATTGTTTCTCTTTATCCCCAACTCTGTGTTTGTGTATTTTGGCTCCGAAGCAGAGGTCAGTTTTCGACAATAATAGGGGGAGAGAAGGCTGCTTTATCATTGCAATATTAAGCTCATGAATGAGGTGGGTATATATATTTTTTCCTACTATTCTCTTGAAAATTTGGGGGCAATTCTTGCTTTCAAGATATTTAAGATATTTTTCAATATATGTTGCCAGTGTTGCACTATGATCTTAGGCTCACCAAGAACCAAACAGGTTAGGGTTGGATCAGTAATTACGAATCTTGAAGTGGGGAAATGGGACTTTCTCTCTCTACAATCCTGGCTAACACAGACATGTTTCTGTTCTCTCTCCTAGTGGGTTAGTTTTTCCTACTACCGTTTCACTGAGGGTGAAAATCTTCTGTTCAGAAGCTCTTCAGAGACAGTCTCAGTTCTAAGACAGTCTCAGTTCTAAGTTCTAACCACTCCCATCTTTTAAAAACACTGCTTCTTGGTTACTGGGATGTCTTTAAAACAGATCTGCAAATTCTTTGACATTTCCCCCAGGTAGTAGATTCATGTGCCAAATTAAAAGTTGTTTTAAAAAAGGTCACTAAGTTCTGGACTAGTTTTTTTTTTTTTTTTTTCCCCACAGTTATAACTATAGTACCTGGAACACTTACGACAATGATATCCCCTTGTCCATGTAAAGCTCACCTCCCTAGTTTTCAGTTTCTTCATTTGTGAAATGTAGGGATTTTACCTTTCCAGAAACATTGTTCATTGAAAAAGAAAACTGTATTCGGGGGAAATACATAGCCTTAAAATTTTATTTTAGAAAATCTTGTTTAAATTTTGAAAATCAGCAACAGAATAGAGAACTTAAGTATCTGGGCCTAGTGTATTTGTGTGCATGACATAAATCCAGCTATAAATTCAATTTCCATAATTACAGGCTTTTCAAGTTCTCTTTGACTTCTTGAGTCCATTTTTATAAACTATTCAAGAAATTACTCATTTATCTAAGACTTTAATTTACTGGTATTTAGGACATTCTCCTTTATTTAAAAAAAAAATAATGTGGATTTTATCTCCTTTTAATCCTGCCTTCAGTGTTTTTCTTTAAACTCAGTGTTTCTTTTTATTCAACTTTACAAATAACTTCTGACATTTCTTTTTTCTCTATTGAATCTTTAAAATTTTTTGAATTGTTTTTGTTCTCTACAACTTAAAAAAAATTCCCTCTGACATTTATATCCTCCTCAAAGTTTAAGAGGTTTCTCATCTCCCTCCACTACAAAATCAAATGTTTTAAGTGATTTATATATCACATATTGTATTTTTAAGAAATGAAGTTATGAAAGGAATAGAAAGTTGTAGTGAAAAATTAGGATAAGAACTAAGTTTTCAGAAGTTTAAGGTGTGTTCTTGGGAGTCAGCTGCAGAAATTGAGGGGCAACAGAGGTCACCACATGAAAAAAGAAAGAGACCTGGTTGTCTGATGGGTATCCAAATTGTTATATGTGTATTTCTCACTCTTGGGTCAAGAGTTGCGATGACCAAAGAGCCTTTAGTTCAGTTTAACTCCTGAGTGACGTGAACAAGTGACTCTTCAAAATAGCTTAACGAAAAGGAGGGCAAGACGGTAGGAATTTGAAGGAGCGGATTCTCTAGAAGGGTAAAAGAATAATGATTAAGCTTTGAAAAACATGGTTAGAAGAGTGGGGGCTTTTGCATCCTGGCCTCATAGTCAATAACATGAGGTAAGAGAAAAGGACTGATTTCCCTACATGGAAGCTGCAGAAAAAGCAGGCATGTCTAGTGGAAATCCAGGTTTCAGTTTAAGAAGGAAAGTAAATGTAAGGTTCTTATAGAGAGACTATAATTACAGAGAACTTTTGAAGTGCAATGAGGTTGGATTTTGCAAGAAGAGTGGAAAACTAAATAGGAGGAAGAGAATGAGAGTAATGGGTAAGTGGCAGGGTAATAACAGCCTCAGGAATTGCAACTATGAGGTATGGATGGAATATACCCACAAATAGGGACTATTCAGTGGAACATCAAGGGGTACTGGTGAGCTGATCTAGGGGTAGCTTGGATTGCATGCGGAACAATCTCAACAGGCGCTGCATAACCTGAGTCTAAGTGGAAAAGAGTACCGAGTGCCTTGTCCTGCTTCCTATCTTCAGGACTGGTCAGTGTTTTTCCACTACTGTTTGAGCTTGGACTTGCTGAGTCCCATGTGCTGCTAAGCACAGGTCTCACAGTCACTACAAAGTGAGAGTACCTTCGGGTACTTTGTTTTCGCTGATGACTAACAGCATCTGGGAAGTAGGGCTTCATCCTTATGAATGCTTGGTCCAGATGAAAAGTTATATTATCAGATCTTTTATGATGGAGAATTCAAGCATGAATTAGGGTTTTAGTGAATAATTCTGGCAATGAAAGAAAGCTGGTACTTCAAGTATGGAGAGCTAAGAGCACCAGTTTGGTGTTAGGTTGTACTGGTTTGCATTCTTTCTCTTTGCTTTGGAAGGCAAGGAGGAGTTTTTTCTGGTAATGGAAATGAAATAACAGAGACCTTATGTGAAGCATCAGACAACGATACTTCTTTCCTGGTAATCCTTGTTACTCTCTTCAACAGGCTTTTTAGCTATTATACTGTACATTTTCAACATTAATATTCCCATTTTCTCCCTTAAATTGCCCAATAAGGATGATATAAAAGTTATTTCCAGTACATTTTCACTTAAGGGTAATGATCACTAATGACTACAAAGCTGAGATTTCCTTAAGAAAGTGAATATAGCTAAAGATGAGCAAGGCTGGTGTGAGTGATAAATACTGAAGATTAGCCTTCTTATTGGGGTAGAAAAAAGATATTTAGATGGCTAATTTGTAATGAAAATTAAAATAAAACCTAGAGTTGCTTAATAGTTCTAGGCCAACTACTGCTTAGAAACAAGTCTTGTGTCCCTATGTTAAATCTTCATCAATCTTTCTTCTAACTGCAACTTAAATGTTGGAGGCAGCCCTAAATGCGCTAACACTGCCAGGTCACAGGATCTCCTCTTGGTGCGTCACAGGTTCCTGCCCCAAAGTCACTTTTAGCATATTCTCTCCAAGTCTGTAATAACTACAAAATACATCATGATTTTTGGCTCTTCCATTTTAAATGTATTCTTGGTTTAAACATATACCAGGTTTCATAGACTTGATTTGAAATTTGCTTAAAATAGTTGTTCTACATATTTTCCTTTAACATTTGTATTAAATCTGGAAACTACTTCCATTCCTCTTGTTTTCAGCTCTTTATGTTGGCTGCCCTTAGTCCATGAAAAACAAAGGATGAGTATTAGTCACCCCCCACTTTTCAGCTTTTCAACCTCACTTCCTCTGGCCATGCCTTCCTGAAACTCCCCCATCTGGGACTAGTGATGCCCTGCCTCTGCAGTGTTGACCAACAGCATTCTTTGTGGATCCTTTAGTCTTCCTGGATCACCACAGAGCTAGATTAGAACCCTGTGGATGAACATGTGGGAGTCAATTTACTCCCAGTTTTCTACTTCTTTTGTGGTGGTGGCTCTGTAAGTATAACTAGATTTTGTCCTAGAATTCTAGTTTTATTTCAAGATATAATCAGTCCTGAAATGTGCTGCCTGGTTAAAGCTTCTCTCTTACCCCTCAAGCCTATAGCACTGGGGCTCGGTCTGGACCATGGATACTGAACTTGCCTACCTGTCATAGAAAGCATTACTTACCATTGTCTGAAATGACATGGATCTAGCCAAATTATATGGCCTGATATACCTCTGGAACCAGTCTTTACAAACACCAGTTCTCAGTGTTTTATGACCAGATAAAGTTTATATAAAGTTTTGACATTACTAAGACAACTGAGCCACAAGCTTGAATTTCTAATAATATGCCAAGGACTGTACCATGTATCTTCTATTAGCCTGACAATCACACTGCTTGTGTCTTCTCTAGCACTTTAATTCTGAAAAAGCTCACCTAATCTTGAGCACAAAGAGGTCTAGTCTTCACTAAGTAGAATTAAAAATGGACCCAGATACTGGGTCTCATGGACTATCTCATGGACTCTGGAAACTCCACTGTAGGTATTGTAGGGGGTATCGAAAACAAATGAAGGTGCAACACTATATAGCCTGCTTCTTGGTGTATAGAGTATATTTGTGTATATATACGCACGTGCATACATACTAACTTTGTAAGGTTTAATAGTGATAAGTTTACTATGCTTTATAGACTATTACTCCTTTCTAGTAGCAAAGACCTTAGAGACCAAGGATGGCATCTCAGTTATCCTTTCCCAAGTAGCACTTAAATATGCTAGTAATATAAGTTCCTAGCACATATGATGGAGAATTACATTCATGTGAAGAAGAGAAAATAGACATTCATTCGTTAAAATAAGAAGATGGAGAAATGAGTAAAACTCATTTGCCTGATATCATCTTCCACAGGAATTATTATTTAACATTCTCTGTCTTATGCCATAAAGTTGACTATGACCCTACTGAATGATTCAGTTAGGTTCAAGGACAAGTTTTTTAACTTCCTGACATCTTTCCTGACTTATCCACCACTAAAGGACAAGGACAACCCTCCTTTTTTTTTTATTATTATTATTATTTCCTAGTATCTTTATTTTTATGGAGAAAAAGCAGTCCCAAAGAAGTCATGACAACATTAATAAAATATTTATTTTGATAAATCTATGTTTGTTATTTTGGGTACATTTAGTTTGGTAAAATAGACCACACAATGCTGATCATTGAGCCTTACAGTTAATTAAACCATACCCATCATAAATAATGTGTATCAGCTAGTAACACTGGCCAGGGGTTTAGCTTTTGGTATTAAGGTATAATATTTTCATTAGCATTTGGTTTGTTCTTTCCATGAATGTATGGGAGTTGAATTATTTAAAAAAAAATTTATCCACAAGGACAATTATTCAATTATTTTTATGCATCACTGATGGAAGTTAATAAAATGTGCTATTTGTTTTCCTGTCTACTTTGACTATAATTTACATGTTTAGTCATGTTTTTATATTTGAATAATGTTGAATTGATATATAATGTAGGTAGATACTTTAAATTGAGTGTCCTTTTTTCTCTTCAATTGATTTCCGTGGTAGTCTAGCCTGTTCTTATATACCAAATATTTCTATTTCATAAAATTTAGCATAAATTATTCACCCATGTTCCCTTCTCCTTCCTTTTCACCTGAGCCCACTTTCTCAGCTCTCTTAACTTTTCTTTAATTCTTGATTCCCTATATTTATATAGCTATGTACATCTGAACTTAAGAACAATATATGATCTCTGCCCACAAGAAGTTTTTAATCCAGTAAGAGAAAAGATATATGAATTTTAAAAATTGACAATCTGCAGACAATAATCAGAATATGTGCTTTAATAAGTTCTACCACAGCTAGAATATTATATATATATATATATATATATAAAACATTTGTACTTTTCCTATAACGTGTACTTTTCCTTAAAAATTATAGGGTGAGAGAAGATTTCACATGCCTCAAAGACTAGAAAGTATCCTGGGTGAACACAATAGCATAAATCAAATAAAGCTGACACACAAAAGCTGGCAGGATAAACAGTGTTCATCAAACTAAGCATTCATCAAACTAAGGGTGAACACTCATGAGATAGTTGGAAATTTATAGGCCAGAGACAGGAAAGCTATGAATACGTGAATGTTACTCTACCCGCTGGTAGCATGTTGGTGTGCAGAAGTTGAAAGCGAGGTGAGTAGAAATTTTTGGCTGTCTTCACTATCCAGTCTCCCTTTCTTTTAAAAATCTGTTCAAGGTGTTTATATTATACCAGAAGGGATATGTAAATTTAATAACTTAAATTCCACTAATAAATTATTATTGACACATCATTCCAATTAAGAGTTTTTTAAAAGGATATTTTGTTAATCTATTTGGGGGTTAATTCCATTATATTAGTTACCTATTGCTACATGACAAATCATCCCTGAATTTAGCCGCTTTAAAAAAATATTCGTTGGGACGTCTGGGTGGCTCATTTGGTTAAGCATCTGCCTTCAGCTCAGGTCGCGATCCCAGGACCCTGGGACCATTCCGGAGTCCCATGTCTGGCTCCCTGCTCGGCAGGGGGTCTCCTTCTCCCTCTCCCTCTGCCTGCCGCTCCCCCTGCTTGTGCTCTCTGACAAATAAATAAAAGCTTTAAAAAAATCTGTTATATCATAATTCCTTGTTAGTTCCACAGTTTCAGAAATCTCAGTGCAGTTTAGCTGGGTCCTTGGGCTCACAGTGTCTCTTAAGTCTGAGATCAAGGTACAAGCTGGGGCTACAATCCTCTAAAGGCTGGACTCAGGGATGAGCCCCTTCCGAGCTCACTCACGCGACTAGAGTCTTAGGTCCTCGCTGGCTATTGGTGGGAAGCATCAGTTTTTTCCCCCAGTTGGACCGCCCCCCCCGCAAAGCAGCTCAAATACTGCAGCTGGTCTGTCTCAGAGCAAGGGAGCCAAGATAGAGATTATGGAAGGGCATCCAAGACAAAAGCCACAACTCCTCATAAGATCATCCTGGGAGGGCTAATCCACAACTTTTGCCTTCTGTTCATTATAAGAATGTCACTGGGTCAGCCCACACTCAGAGGAGGGGATCATACCAGACTGCAAATTCTAAGAGACCAGAATTATTACCCCCATCCTCAGGTTATGTACCACATTCATATCAAATGCTTTTGTTTGATTACAGTAAAAGAAATAAGATTCCAGCCTTGTCTTGATTCTAGACCTCCACCTTGTCTAGATTTTAAGGAAAAAGTTCTTGTAAATCAACTCAAACTGGCTCTCTCAAAAAAGAAAGAAAGGTAATTTGTTTAACAAAAAAGTCTCAAGCCTCAAGGTCGTCCTAACCGTAGGTCCAACAGGATTCTTTTGTGCCCTTGACGTGTAACTGCTTTCTAAATAGTTCTGAATGGATTCTATTGATCTGTCTTATGCTCCATGCTCATCCCTACAGCTAGGGGGAATGAAACTCCTCCCAACTGACCAGTCCTGGATCACTTTCCCACTCCTGGAATCTGGGGGAAAGGGACAGGAACAGAAGTCTAAACTTCCATGAATTGAGAGTAGGGGAAGGAAAAATTGAGGTGCTGTTACCACAATAAAAGTTACTGATTAATAGGCAAGCAAGTCACTCTTGCCCACTGCCCCATCTGTTCCCCTTTATGTCTTTACTTGCTCTAATTCATGGAGGTTACTATGTTTGTGGTAGACCTAAAGATGTACATGATGATATTTTGTTTTACTGGCAGGAATAAAAGAACTATCCTCCTCAGAAAGTTCATGCTAAATACTTGTATAAGAAAACAAAATATAAAATCATCATCATCATCATCATCATCATCATCATCATCATCATCATCCACAGTTTTGCAAGTATGTTCTATAGAAGCAAAATGCTTCTTGGGGTGCCCAGGTGGCTCAGTCGGGTTAAGTGTCCGACTCTTGATTTCAGCTCAGGCCGTGGTCTCAGGGTAGTAAGATCAAGCCTCATGTTGGGCCCTGTGCTCA
This sequence comes from Mirounga leonina, assembly GCF_011800145.1. Classification (NCBI taxonomy): domain Eukaryota; kingdom Metazoa; phylum Chordata; class Mammalia; order Carnivora; family Phocidae; genus Mirounga; species Mirounga leonina. The sequence goes on along the minus strand of NW_023270316.1, from coordinate 38,564,247 downwards.
GCGTTGAATATGCTTGAGATTCTCTCTCTTCTCTTCTTTGCTCTGTAACCCTCTGTCGCCCGACCACGCATGTACATACTTCCTAAATAAATAAAATCTTTAAAAAAAAAGTTTCCTAAGCTTTTCCCCAGCTTTATCAAGATATAATTGACATATAACATAGTGTAAGTTTAAGGCGTACCCTGTTGATTTGATTTATATATTGCAAACTGATTGCCACCATAGCATTAGCTAACATCCACATCACATCACTATCATTTCTTTTTTTGTGAAAACATTTAAAATCTACTCTTTTCTTTTAGCAACTTACAAGTATATAAAATATAGTATTAACTATAATCACTGTGCTGTGTATTAGAATCCCAGAACTTATCTTCTACGGGAAGTTTGTATTCTTTGCCCAACATCGTCCCCCTTCCCCTACCCCTGATAACCACCATACTAGTCTGTTTCTATGAGTCTGGCTTTCTAGAAGTTCCAAACTGGAAAGATCTGCCTTCCTTCCCTCTCCTACAGGGTCCAAGACAGAGAGTGGATTATACTAACATTTCTGCTCTATCAACTCATTTATCAAGAGGACTATGTCAAGACTGTGGGTCAGGTGGCTTAGGTTCATTCTGACTGCTTTCTCCAGCACTTCTGTTCATGACAGCTGGTTCATTTTGAACACCACCCTTTCAGGTCTCTCCATTAGTATAGAAGCAAAAGGAGAGGGAGTAATTTATTAATAGTCTTAACTACCAATAGATATATAAATGGGGAAAGTATCTTCACCTCAAAATCTAGAAGGGAATTACTCAGCCATCAAAAAGAATGAAATCCTGCCATTTGCAACAATGTGGATGGAACTTGAGTGTATTATGCTAAGTAATATGTCAGATAAAGACAAATACCATAGGATTTCACTCGTATGTGGAATTTAAGAAACAAAACAGAGGAATGTAGGGGAAAGGAAGAAAAAATAAAGATAAAAACAGAGAGGCAGGCAAACCATAAGAGATTCTTTTTTTAAAGATTTTATTTATTTATTTAACAGAGAGAGAGAGAGCGAGAGAGGGAACACAAGCAGGGGGAGTGGGAGAGGGAGAAGCAGGCTTCCCGCAGAGCAGTGAGCCCGATGTAGGGCTCGATCCCAGGACCCTGGGATCATGACCTGAGCAAAAGGCAGACGCTTAACGACTGAGCCACCCAGGCGCCCCAAACCATAAGAGATTCTTAACTCTAGAGCACAAACTAATGGTTGCTAGAGGGGAGGTGGATGGAGGGATGGGCTAAATGGCTGCTGAGCATTAAGGAAGGCACTTGTTAAGATGAGCACTGGGTGCTATATGCAACTGATGAATAGCTAAATTCTATTCCTGAAATCAATACTATACTATATGTTAACTAACTTGAATTTAAACAAAAACTTGGAAGAAAAAGTAAAATAAAATAATAAAAATTTTTTTAAAAATCTAGAAGGGAGTCTCGGGGTACAGACAGCAAGCAGCTCAGAGACAAAGATATGGCACTTAACTGGTATAGGAGCCCCTCTGCACCACCATGTATCAGTAGACAACATAAGACCTGCTAATACCATTTTTTTCCTCTGCTGAGAAAAGGCATTAAGAATCCCAGAGAATAAGATCGTAATACTTATTGTTACAGCTCCTAGCTTAAGGAAAAAAAAAAGGCATAGGAGAAGAAATCACAGGAAAGAAACAAGAGATGCTGGAAGTTATGGGTATATCAGAGGAAAATACAAAGACAGCCTAGAAAATTAAGCCTCAGTGTAAGCCTTTTCATCTGCTTGAGATTATCTTCATCTCTCCTGTTTGGTGACTGTGGGGATCAAATGAGAAAGACTGAATAATGTACAGCTTTCTAAGGTGCTACACATATGCAGTATTTTCATTATGCCCTTCACCCTCCCAACATCTATTCTTTTGGTTTGGAGAATTTCTCTTCTTAGAACAGTTCTTACCCATTTGGTTATGTATAAAATTTGTATATTCTTCCCATTTTTCCCGGGAATGCTTTCTTGTTTTTAATCCTAGACTCACTGAAATAGAGTAGTTATTTAGACTATCCTATAACCAAGAAGGTGATCTGGTAGGGGCCACAGCATTTACTCCACAAGCAAGTCCTAACCCTTAGGCCACCATCATTTCCTTGTTGGTATCTGACTGCCTTTTTCAGTATCAAAATTTCTAATTACTAGAATCAACTTGTCATCAAAATGGTTTTCTCTCTAGAAAGACTTATTCACCCTATTTTCCATTATCTCTCCTAGGTCTTCCTTGAGCTTATTTTTTCATTAACAGATTACTATCTATATATCCCATCAGTTTTATTTCCTTCCACCAGGTTTATTACTTGCACCTCACTGCATTCAGACAGCTCCTGTAATCTTTTCAGGTCATTTCCAAGTTTCCTTTGTTTTCCACAGATGTAGTTCTTATAATGTTGATATCCTTGGGGAAAAAAAAAAAAAAAAAAAAACGTCAACCTGAGTTTGATTTACGGGGGTGGAGGAGGGAGAAACAGAGGCAAGAATAGTCTTGACACATAAGGTGTGTTACAGACCCATAAAAGGTAGTTTTAAGTAAAAATGATATAAATCAAACCCAATTTTCCTACAGAAATAATGGTAAAATATTTCTGACAGAGGCATAACACTGAATTTTTAAAAGAAATGCCCATGTATTTTATATTTAATCCAGTATGAATAATTTTTAAAGATCAGAACACTAAATCTTTTCAAATGTGTTAGTGGGATAAGCTTACCAATCATATATAATTTTATTTAATGTATTACTTAGTATTGAGTTATATTTTTTTGCCAAAGTTAAATCTTATCTTAGTAATTCCAGACATATTTTGGAAAAATAAAGAGGAAATAAATATTTCCTAGGTCAAAATGTTCTGAAATGCTTTTTTCTTTTGGTAAGTAATAATAATGGACATGTTTGAGGAGACTTAGTTTTTCGTGGAGCCCTCTAAAAAATGACCTGTGGAGAACTACAAGAATGCTTAGGCTTTAAAATGGGGTGGATCCTTTGATAAGCAAATCACACTGTAGATTAGAATGAAATCACCTATGTGGCTCTATGTGCTGATGAATGGGTGATTTAAATGTAACTGGCTGAAGTTCATAAATGCAAAATTCTAGAACCAGGCTTACTCACCTGCTCCCCTGGGGGACAGTCTTGGCAAAGAGAATTCGAAATAGGTTTCAAACGGAAGTAGTCCGTCCTGAGTTTTGCCTTCTGATAACAATGTTATTCTTTTAGGTCAGGACAGTATTGAACGCTGTAAATTTTTCACTAAAAGCCCTTGTGTAAGAATAAGATAAATTAATTTCACATATTCGTTGGTACATGGTAGGCACTTAGAGTAGTTATTTATTGAATAAACAAATGACCTAATGGTTTCTGGATAGAAAAACCACCAACTGAAAGTTAAAGTAAATAACTTTGCTTTTAGAGAGCCCCAAACAAGAAGCTGAAATGGCCATTTGACAGCATTCAACCCTTTTCTCACCTCAATTTGTTCCATTAGCCCATTTCTGTATATTGAGCCATCACAGCCAGAGCAGGGGCACTGATCAAACACATCCAACCACAGATTTACTCACAGGTTACACCTGTGAAGTTGAATGCACCATAAATATTCTGCTAAGCTTTCTCTTAAATCTGCCTGCAAGTACCTTATAGGATTATGGTAATATAAAATTTTCTACCTTCATCATATTTATAGTAATGAGTAGTTTAATTGACTTCCCTACAGCAGAACTCTCTTCCTTTTGAATTAAAATAAGAGTAAAGATGGGGATATTAAACTCTATTAATAGTTTAAGATTTAATAAATGGATCAACCAGAAATAGCTGACTCAGACAGACGAAGATATTTTAATTTCTCAACAATTCATAAGCAAGGGCTGATTCCCCAGGTATAGAATTGGGAATCTGTGGGTTCTGCAGGAATTACACCGAGGCCCAAATCAGAAACTCTTGAGAGAGGGACCTGTGTTCTTTAACAAATTTTCCTGGTGGTTTTTGTACATTATAGGTTTTGTCAACTGTTCCTTACTGTTTGCCTATGGATTAAAGAAAGATTTCCCTAATTATGCTTATGCACTATCTTAAACATTTCGTCCTATAAAATTTAGCCACACTCACAACTGTCTGAAGAGTTTTAAGGGTAGTAGTAAAAACAGCAGCTGTAGTAGTTATACTGATAATCACATTCTTAAATGCTTTCAGGAAAAAGGCAATATGATTAATATTAGTAGAGGAAAGTCATGAAAACAACTAAACTATTTGTCATTAGCAGCTACAAATTCACCAGCATTAACAGTTCTCTTTTCGTGAATTCCCAGTATGAACGATGCACCACGCCACGTATTCCTTATATTAACATTTTAGTAAATATTAATGGCCGCTCTGTGTAATAGGAGTTAGTATACCTATTTCAAATTAGACTGTGGGTTAGAAAAACAAGACAAGTACTCAGCCATCACACCAATCAGTTCTTTCCTTTCAGAGAGTTTGCATTCAACTTTAGAGAAATACTCTAAAGCAAGGCAAAAGAAGTAAGGCAGAAATAAAGAAGCCTACTAACCTCAACGAGGAAGCACTGAGGCCCGAAGCTCCCAGAGATCTGAGGAACTCAGGCATTTCAGGAACTCAAGTTTCCCTTTTCGAAGTCAAGATGTCACTCTCTAGCACCTGCAAACCCGCCCACTCACTTCCGCTTCCTTTCCTTTACTCAGTTCCTGATTGGAGGCTAGTTGTTATGAGTGCCCGACCCCTGGTGATTCTGGTTCACTACAACCTCCTTGGAGGCCTGGAGACTGTATTTAGGAAACACTCTCCAGGTGTGGGAAAACTCACCAGGAGTACCTACCCACTCACCTAACAACTAATTGCTCACAGCTGGGCCACAAGTAGCTTGGTGTAGGCAAAGTTCTTCAACATCTAGTATTTTTTTTTTGTTTCATTTCTGTCATTTTGCCTCAGGATTTTGCCCGGTCTACTCCCTCTAGTGCCCAGCTTCTCTCATCTAAAATTTTGATTTTTATTATTTGCATATTACTGGGCATTTTAGAAATTTTCTTTCATTTCTCAGTAATGATGGCATTTTAAGCCTGAATTTTCGGCAAGATTCTTCTGCCAAACAATTTTCAAATATGAGAGCATGGGGAGAAAGTGCCTGACATACTGACACATGGCAGATATTCCATAAGCAATTGTTGAATGGACAAAATAATAAATCTCATGTTTTGCACACAAAATCCATATTCTCATAATGGTTTTTGTTTGTTCTTGGATCTCTCCTTTTTGTCCCCCTTGGCATTCTATTTTTGTGTTAAAGATGTAAATTTTTGCCCCTAATCTCTCTGGATATACTAATTAAGTAGTATAAAATATCTTCTTTTGAATTACATATTTTTCTGAGAGTCTACTTTTGTCTTTCATGCTACTGGTGTTCATTATATATCTATCTGGTAATTTCTGGTTGTCCGTTTTATTCAGTAATTAAGTCCTGGGAGGGTGGTAAGGGTTTCTTCTTCTATAGTATATACAGAATGATTTCTCACCTCCTCTGACTAGGAAGTCTACAGGGACTTTGATGTATGGGGAAATGTTAGGGTTAACTGGCAGTTTTCACCTTTCAGGTGTTAGGTTGCAGACGAGTAGCTGGCTGTCAGGCAGGGACTCTAAATCCCCAAAACAGTGAGGCTTTAACACTCCCTTAAATACCTTTGCTCTCAGGGTGCCTGGGTGGCTCAGTCGGTTGAGCTTCCAGCTCTTAATTTTGGCTCAGGTCATAGTGTCAGGGTCATGAGATCAAACCCTGTACTGGGCTCTGTGCTCAGTGTGAAGTCTGCTTGTTCCTCTCCCTCTGCTCCCCCCACTTCCTGCTCATTCTCTCTCTCAAATAAATAAATAAAATCTTAAAAAAAAACAAAAAAACAACCTTTGTTCTCACCTTATTACTATTTCAATTTCTACCATTTTTCATGCCAACAGACCTCAGAAGAGAGCTGGGGTAGTAATTCTCATATCAGACAAATTAGATTTTAAGCTAAAGATTGTAGTAAGAGATACAGAAAGACACTATATCATTCTTAAAGGGTCTATCTAACAAGAGGATCTAACAATTGTAAATATCTATGCCCCCAACATGGGAGCAGCCAACTACATAAGCCAATGTTAACCAAAATAAAGAGACATATTAATAGTAATACATTAATTGTAGGAGATCTCAACACTCCACTCTCAGCAATAGACAGATCATCTAAGCAGAAAATCAACAAAGAAACAAGAGCTTTGAATGACACACTGGACCAGATGGACCTCAAAGATATATACAAAACATTCCACCCTAAAACAAAAGAATACTCATTCTTTTCAAGAGCGCATGGAACTTTCTCCAGAATAGACCACGTACTGGGTCACAAATCAGGTCTCAACTGATACCAAATGACTGAGATTATTCCCTGCATATTCTCAGACCACAATGCTTTGAAACTGGAACTCAATCACAAGAAAAAATTTGGAAGAAATTCAAACACTTGGAAGCTAAAGATCATCCTGCTTAAGAATGTTTGGGTGACTAAAATAACATAAAAAAAAAAAAAAAGAATGTTTGGGTCAACCAGGAAATCAAAGAAGAACTTAAACAATTCATGGAAATCAATGAGAACGAAAACACATCAGTCCAAAATTTATGGGATACTGCAAAGGCGGTCCTAAAGGGGAAATACATAGCCATCCAAGCCTCACTCAAAAAATAGAAAAATCCTGAATACACAAACTAACTTTACACCTTAAAGAACTGGAAAAAGAACAACAAATAAAGCATAAGCCATGCAGGAGAAGAGAAATAATTAAGATTAGAGCAGAGATCAATGAATTAGAAACCAGAAATACAGTAGAGCAGATCAACAAAACCAGAAGCTGGTTCTTTGAAAGAATTAATAAGATAAACCACTGTCCAGACTTATCCAAAAGAAAACAGAAAGGACCCAAATTAATAAAATTGTGAATGAAAGGGGAGAGATCACAACTATTTCAATTTCTTTAGAAAAGAACCACTTGTTCTTTTGCCAGAAATATGCTCTTTGTGTGTGTGTGTGCATGCATGAGTGTGTATTGGTAAGATGGTGACAGGCATTGGGCAGAGTTGTTCCTTTTTATAGACCTTCAACTAGTCCTCTGATTTTTTTTTTTAAAGATTTTATTTATTTATTTGAGACAGAGAGAATGAGAGAGACAGAGAGCACATGAGAGGGGGAAGGGTCAGAGGGAGAAGCAGGCTCCCTGCTGAGCAGGGAGCCCGATGCGGGACTCGATCCCAGGACTCCAGGATCATGACCTGAGCCGAAGGCAGTCGCTTAACCAACTGAGCCACCCAGGCGCCCTAGTCCTCTGATTTTCAGCCCTGCTTCTTACTCCAGCCCTCATGGTCGGTGCTGACTCCAGCTCAGTGGCCCTCTGGGATTTAGGAGCTCTCATTTCTACTGTAGTCCCCTTGTAGAGTACTTCTGTAATTTAATTTTGAATTAGTTTTTGACCCCGGATTTATTAAGAAGTGTTGTTAAATTTCTGAGCAGTAAACTGTTTTGTTTGGTTTGCTTTTGTTGCTAATTTCTAGTTTTATTATGATGAGAGAATGTACCATTTATGAGTTTGGATTGTGGCACTACATTAAGTCTTGTTTGGTTTGGTTTTGGTTTTGGTATCAAGAGCATGAGCAACATAGTGAATTCTTCAGGGCTCATCACTTGAATTCTCTTCCTATGCTTGGAGAATTTTCCTCCAAATGAGTTTTAGGGTGGGGCAGAAACCTCTGATGATGGAAGCTGGTGGGCAAAACTCACTTCTGCACTTCCCCTGGAGCTGCATGCAGTCTCTGTCTGTTCTCAGTGAAGGAGGCTAAAGGGGTTCCTTACATCTTTGATCAAATCTCTGTCTACTGCTCAACTCCTAGACTTTCATCTTATGTGAGGTATTAAGAATGTCTTTCAATTTAAGCACAATTATGAGTAGGGCATAGGGAAGGAGGTAATGAGGAAACTTGTCTCATTTGGAGATTTCACTACTTCATTGAAGCTTTTTCTTCTTCAGTATTTATCGGGGTAGTCGCAATCCAATGCTCACTTGGAGAACTGCTTCCCTACCTTTTTGTACTGGATTCTCCATCTTGGACTATCTACTTGACTTGCCACCAAGTGACTGCTACAACTGTAAGACAGGCTGAGTTTTGGTCCTGATGAAGTTTTCATACCCCTTCAATCCCCACCAACCACAAAGTACACACAGCTGTACACACCCATGAAGATAGGTGCAAAAGCGTATGCTCACATGTAACATGGACTTCATAATTCAAACTGATGACTTTCTTGGAGGGGGAAACAACTCCACTTGTTTCTGTTTGTCTCTCTTCTAATATGTTTCATCAAAGGCTTTTTGAAACTAATTGGCTGTTTTCTTATGCCAATCCCATTTGATTCCTCTATTATAAAATTAATCCAAGTTTTGGTCTATTGATAGCACTGTTTTTTTCTTAGCCCTGTTTTAACATTTATTGTGTTTACTTGATAATTTCTATTTTACCTAAAGGGAAGAAATATAAATGTGTGAGCACAATTTGACATCTTGAAATCAATACTTTATTGTTTTTGTTTCCTTACAAAAATAAAACATTAATAATGCCTTAACAAGTATGAATCTTTTTGGTTTTTTGTCTTATTACCTCCTTTACAATTTTGGGCCTATCTAAAGTAATTTACCTATTGGACTAGGCAGTGCATGTGATTTCTTTCTTTTTTTTTTTTAAGATTTTATTTATTTATTTATTTGACAGAGAGAGACACAGTGAGAGAGGGGAACATAAGCAGGGGGAGCGGGAGAGGGAGAAGCAGGCTTCCCGCTGAGCAGGGAGCCTGATGCAGATCTCGATCCCAGGACCCTGGGATCATGATCTGAGCCGAAGGCAGATGCTTAACGACTGAGCCACCCAGGTGCCCGTGCATGTGATTTCTTATAAGTGCTCTGACAGTTACATTTGGAAATCTGATTAAGCAAAAATACATTAAATATAAACATCTGGCATCAAGGGATAAATTTCTTGTGCAACTTAGAATCTCTTAGTAAACTCACTGTTAGATACCAATTTACCCATCCCCAAACCATTGACATGTGTTTGTTCATTAGGTTAACAAAAAAAATTTGGTAATGTGCTATATTTCCATTCCGACCTCTCAATGTTCTAGCTTTTCCTGACCTGAGTTTGACCCCCCTCTAACAACTTTCCTTGGAAACATGTTCATTGGAATGTGTAATTTTCACTAGTTTCACATGGCTAGCCCTTATACACAAGTTCTACTTTATTCAATCATAAAATCAAATAAGAAGTCATTTTAACTCCAAATTAATCAAACTATTAATCTCTTCTCGAGCTGTGGGTCCTATTCCCTTATTTGTTGCTTGGGAGACATGTATTAGATAACAAGAGACCTCCAAGCTCTTGGAATATTAATGAAAGTCCAAACTCCTCAACATAAATATCTAACTGGCACTTACAATAAAATCAATCTTCTTATTCTGTTTGCATTCTTTCTCTTTATTATACTTTATAAAAGATAAAGTAGAAGTTGTTGGGCAGAAAAAGTAGAAAAACAGAATATCTAGCATGCTTTAATAGAGGGAGTAGGACTTATGCCCAAGTCTGAATAGAAGAGTTAGCCAAGAGACAGAGGCCCTCTCCTGTTAGCATTGTGGATATCAGCCAAGTTTGCAAGGAGGTAGACAGTATGTCAGTCTAATTTTGACCGGAAGCCAAAGGGGTGAACCTGGGGCCTAATAGGAAAGAATACCTCAGTACCCTAGAAATCCAAAGAGAGACATAAGGCAATAACTTGAGCCGGAAGTTGGAAATAGGAAAGACTAACTAGACCGGCTACAACTTTTGAGGTTGAGAGATCTACAGACTAAAGGAAAATAATGACAGGTGTGCCGTGAAAGTCTGGATTTTGAAAACTCCACTACTTAATATTGTAAAGAGAAATACACCAAATGTAAAACTACTTGTAGTAAAGAAAAGATTAGATAGCAGTGCTTTTTATTTTAATTTATTTCACTGAGAAATTCGAGGTGACTTGGTAAGAGATTCCTGCCTTCACAATACAAATACAACTCAGCCCCTTTTTTGCAGTTTGAGAGACCTAGGTGCTCCTGGGTAGGATCCAAGGCCAATATCTACCTTTGTGCTCTGAGTCTCATCTCCTCCTACTTTTTCAGGGAACTTGTTCAATTATTTTTTACTCCTTTCCTGTTAATCTTCAACCAATCTCTCCTGAATATTTCTTTAACATCTAAACACATTGAAGTAAACATACACTCTATCTTTAAAAAGAGTCCTCAATTTTATATTCTTTCTCTAGCTAATGTCCTCTATCTCTTTGTCCCTTTATAACCAAATTTCTTGAAAATTATATTTTTTAATTGAAGTGCAGACAATGTTACATTAGTGTCAGGTGTACAACATAGTGATTTGACAACTCTACAAGTGTAGCTACCATCTGAAAATTAATTATTTTTTGTTTTAATTTTTTTGTGATTTAGTTTAATCCAGTTCACACTTCAGACCATTGCAGTCTGACCTAGCTCTTAATACTGTAAGATTACTGCCCTTTTAAAGGCCATCGAGGAGTTCCTTGTGATTAAATCCAATGAGGGTTCCTAGTTTTCATTTTTATTTGATCCACTAAAGCATTTGACTTCTTACTTCTATCAACATTCATACATGTCACTCTCTGGAAAGAAGCTCACCAGGCTTTTTGTCTTCTTTCAAAGGACTTTACCCTGTCAGTTTTTGTGTACTTTAACTCATGGACAGCAGTGAAAAGAGAGAGTCTGAGGGAGTGCAAGAAAAACTGGAATTTCAGGAATGTGGTGTTGGATGGGATATTTTCCTTCTTTGATTGTTGGGTTCAGACTGCAGATCAAAGACCAAAAATCACTCAATGAATAAGATATCACTGTGTCTCATTTCTATGCAGGAAGTAGTTTAATAACTCCAAAAGGAAGCAACTCATAAGAGGTTTGTTCATTTCATTTATATAGAAGAGTAACCTACACTTGTAGAACAAAATTTCCCTGTTACCCATTTTGCAAGAACAATGACAATTTCTACTTGTTCTCCCAATATAGCAGATTGATTAAAACTGTTAACTTAAGAGTGGATAGCTAATTACACTCTCAAATGCGTATGTCACTAAAAGTGTAATGATAATGAAGAATTAAAGATATGCATTTTAAAATTTAAAAGTGAGTTTTAAAAAGAGATAATAATTCAGATAATATTAGGGATATTGGAAATATTCACTATTTATGGAATAGCCTATGAAAAAATGAAAGATAATTTGAGCATGGAGAAATAGGACCCATAGAAAGTGTTAAAATTTTGAATGTCACATTTTGGATGTTTTATTTTCTTATTTTAGAATTTCTTAAAAATCTAAATGCATACTTTTAAGAGGATGATTTTGAAAAGAATATTCTAAAATGGTATTCATCTTCATCCCTACTTTTTATTACTTCTCCTTCCTTTTGAATATATATAAACATCCACAAGCCAAAAAACTCTAAAATGGGCATGGATAATTACACTGGTTTCACATATTTGGTAGAAAGGAGAGAATAGGGGACTTCTCTCATATGAGATGCAAATCAGAAAATATATGTGATTTAATGGCAGATTAGCATCATTTATTTTTATATTCACTGCATTTTGTTATTTTTAATAGAATTCCATTTGCCAGGATTTGGTTCCAAAATGTAAGTTATTTAACAGATATCATTAGGTTGCTAAGCATTAACACTTAATTATCATATTAATAAACAGTTATTACTCTCTTCTACGCATAGCCTTGCCTCTGCTGCATTAGTATGCATGCAGTGCTCTTAGGCAACTTAATTGTCCTTAAAGGAAATCATTACAATTTAAATGAAATTGGGAGCTACTGGTTAGGGAAGGCTGTAGGGCATGCAAAATACATACTAAACAAGGAACTGTAATTTCCCCAAATCACGTTTTTTTTTCAGTAATTTCACATCACAGCACTATATCTATTTGGTTAAGGGGAAAACAGTTTATTTTTTGCCTTGCAATTTTACAAGGGCACCATTTAACCGAGGACATGCAAGACTCTGGAATGGTAGCAAAAGAACTTGAGTAAATAAAATAATCTCTTTGCGGCTGGTAAACTGTTGTCAGCATTTGCAACACAGTCAATGAAGCACTAAAGTATAGCATGGAGGGCAGCTGTCAACCACCTCATCTGCCTCTAGGATGGAGGGCAGCAGGAGGCCAAAGACTTTATGGAGACAGCTGTGGCCTCTCCCCATATGTGATTCCGTTTGTTCACTTCACAGCAACACACTTTGCATGCTGTCACAAAAATGGGGAATAGGGTCATTCTCTTGTGTCGTGTTACCCCTCTCTGATAGTTGAGAGCTCATTTTTCGCATCCTCAATCCTAGAATGACTTAGTTGAGTGATAAAAGTTAAACTCTGTCTGCTATTGAAATGCAAAGAATTTAAGCATCCCTGAACTCTTATTTTTGATAATTAATCAGTGTTTTACACAACCTTAAATAGCTCTTCATTTTTAGTGAGTGACTCATGAAAACAAGGATTTAATTCATGTCAGTATTTAGCATTTTCAGATTAATTAGTTAGCAACTGAGAGTTAACTTCATTAGTGTCCAACTTTGTGGGACTATGTAAGAGTGATAACAAAATGAATAAACACCCTACCTTTTCTGAAATATAAAAACAAAAACTAGGAGTTTAAAGTAGTAAATTTAAACCACAGGACTGACAGATATTAAGGAATCCGGAACTAGGCATCTACTAAGCTCACTGCACATCATACTTCTTACACACCAATTAGAAATCTCCATTTTGCCTATTAGAAAACTGACATGGGAAAGACCTGCTCACTTCACTTAGGTCTCATAATTATTAAATGGCTGTCCAAAGTTTTAGATCCCAGGTCCGTCTGCCTCTGAAGCACATATTCATACTTCAGAACCTCACTACAGACCCCCAAAGCATCTCTATTATTGGTACAGACCATCCTATTACTTCTAGAATGTTCTATTAATGCAGGAAAAGAAAACTGATTAATTACTGCAAAAGATTTACAGAAATTCTCTCTTCTCAAACATGAATTACTCTTTTTTTCTGTGCTTTTCCATTAGTAGAAATGCTTTCTGAGTGAAGGCCATATTATGGTAGTTCTTCATAGTTTGTCTTCCTTTTTCAAAGGAAAAAAAATAACCAAATCAGCAAGCAGAAGCACGGTGGAATGGAATGGGCATTGACAAATGTGACACATAATGTAAAGTTGAGCCACATTTTAAAAATGTTTCTGTGTTTCCTGGTGTTCTTATGGTGGTTTACTGAATTTTCAGATTGATGATAGTAGAATTTCCATAACCTTGTGCTCTCCAGGAATGTGAATTTAGGTACAATATCTACCTTCTTTGAGTTTCAGTTTTCTTGATTGTAAAATAAGAGTAATAATTTATACCATACTTATTTTACAAGTTTTAAAGGGGACAAAATAGATATTCCTGACTTTTCTTTTTCCTTTTCTTTTTCTTTTTTTTTTTCTATACAAACAACAATTTGTTTTTACTGATTAGTCATGGTATAGTAAAGACAAAGGTGGGATTTAGACTCAGAATGAGGTTGGAATCACAAACACTAATTATCTGATAATGGGACATTATTTCATCTCTCTTAGTTTCAGTTATAGCATCTCTAAACTAGAGATTTCTACGACAATTATAGTAAAGATTAAAGGAAAATGTTGGCAAATGTCTGGTATACAGAATACCTGAAGAAAATGATAATAATTACTAACATTAATCCACATGAACAATCTAAAAAACAAAATATAATTCCAAGAGCTATGTTCAGAATTTATGCTTTGACTTTATAATTTATGTTATTGGGACGAATTGATACACCTACCTATATTCGCTGATTCCCACTTTCTTTCTCTGTTATTTAACGAATCAAGGATGTGGCCACAGAAACCTCCCTTGCCTTATCACTAAACCTCTAACCACTGCTGGCTGTCCCATCTCTCTCCTGGGTTAAGGACTAGGCAGTCTCCATTATTTCCCCTGCGGCGGGAGTTGGAGTAGCTCTGATGTCCAAGTCCACCCACATAGGATACCTCATGAGACTGGACCTGCTTAGTGACAGATTTTGCATTTGCTTTCTCTCCATCGTTGCTCCATATTCATTTTTACCTCCCTCTCACTATCTGTTTTTTTTTTTTTTAAAGATTTATTTATTTATTTATTTATTTATTTGAGACAGAGAGAATGAGAGAGAGAGAGAGCACATGAGACGGGGGAGGGTCAGAGGGAGAAGCAGACCCCCCGCCGAGCAGGGAGCCCGATGCGGGACTCGATCCCGGGACTCCAGGATCATGACCTGAGCCGAAGGCAGTCGCTCAACCAACTGAGCCACCCAGGTGTCCCCTATCTGGGGTTTTATCCACCAACAAAGCATTAGTGCACAAGCCTTAGTTAAAGTCACAGTTTCAAAAGAACTTAGGTTGGTTCTAGAGGGGAGGGGGATGCGGGGTGGGTTAGCCTGGTGATCGGTATTAAAGGGGGCACGTACTGAATGGAGCACTGGGTGTTACACACAAACAATGAATCATGGAACACTACATCAAAACCTAATGATGTAATGTATGGTGATTAACATGACATAAAAAAAAAAAAAGAACTTAGACTGAAACAATTGACTGACATTCTCCCTAAAAAATCAATCTGCAGGAGGGGACTTTCGGCTATAAGCCTAATATTTGAATAAAATAAGACCATGCTTCTTCTGGTAAGTGGGATATTGATAACCCTTTGCACTCAATGACATCATAGTCGTGTTTTTACATAAGCTGTAAGTGTATGACAAGTGCAGTTGATCAGTACATGGCCAATAATGAACATTAATGTGGTATGACCTTTTTAATGGCTTGCAGACTTTATAAAAAGTAAATTGTAAACTTAAGGTAGGCTGTCAAAGCCAAAGACCTTCTGTGGTAGATTTTAAAGAGACTTTTATCTTCTGCTCTCACTAAACAGACTTTGTTAAAAATCAGACCAAAAGGGACGCCTGGGTGGCTCAGTCGTTAAGCGTCTGCCTTCGGCTCGGGTCATGATCCCAGGGTCCTGGGATCGAACCCCGCATCGGGCTCCCTGCTCCGCAGGAGGCCTGCTTCTCCCTCTCCCACTCCCCCTGCTTGTGTTCCCTCTCTCGCTGTGTCTCTCTGTCAAATGAATAAATAAAATCTTGAAAAAAAAAAATCAGACCAAAGATCTGATTATGGGTTTAGTAGAACTGCAAGAAAGTTTTTGGTTTTGTTTTTAAAGCTTCAACAGGTGTTGAAGCTATTCAAGTGAAAGTCATGACAGTGAAATAATGCCAGGAGGTAATAATAGAGACATGTTAGATTAGGGAAATCTTTAGGGGTTCAGAGATCTGGGGCATTCAGGATATCCTGCATGAAATTAAAGACGAGTTGTTGCTGCTCACAGAACGACATACGTTAAGAAAGGTACATGATAAGTCTCTTTGCATTATTGATGAAACATGCACAGCATTTGAGAATATAGCTCCAAACCATTGATCAGGAGATTCTGAATGCTGTCGGTAATGAATGTGGTTCAAAGATCCAGTCTTCAGGGCAGACTGTCCTGCTGTTGTTACCATGTCATCCATTGACCAATTTGTGCTAGAGGAATCTGTGATAGATATGGATGCTGTGTTGTGTCTCTGGATATGAGATAATCACAAAGAGTCCTGGAGCAAAGCCATGCACGCAGTAGCAGAGAACTACCCTCTGTCTGAAAAGTAGTTTGTCTGCAAATGCCAGAAACTGCTTTTGTCTAAGCAACTGCTTTTGTCTGTGGATGTGACCAAAGAACACCAAGAGATTATGTAACAGGAACTTTCCACCATGAAGTAACTTGTTTTGAATTCAGCTAGTCCTAAGGTGAGGCAGGTGTTATAGCAATCAAATATTTAATAGAAGTGACACATTTAAGAGTAGGCTGAAGCAGATTCAGAAAGCACAAGTAAATTAAATGAACAGATGGCCCAGACTCCCTTGTCACTTACTTCTGTTTATCTGATGTTTATCCTTCTACTCACAACTATGTCCTTATGGAGGATAACTTTTGACCAATTGACAGAGGAAGAAAAGATTTGGGCTTGGCTCACTGATGAGCCTCCACACTATGTTGGAACTATCAGGAAAAAAGCTGCTACCATGTTATAACCCCATTTATAGGTGGCCCTGAAAGATATCAGTAAAATTAAATCATGTCAGGGGACAAAGCTGTGAGCAAAATATTCAGACATCCATTTTGTACGTAGATATCATCTAATATATGGATATACATAAAATACTGTGTAGTGGATAAGGACTAGAAATAAATAAGAATGGAAGACTGAGGATAAGGATGTCTGGAGAAGAGTGATATGGATGGACTCAATGGGAGACTGCACAAAATATGAGGATTTTGTGTCTCATATTCACGACCACCAGTGTGCTTTTACTGAAGAAGAGGCTTTCTAAAACTGGGTAACATACTATACTGTCCATGTTAGCAAGTCTCTCTCCCCAGCCATCCCAATACCTGAAAAATGGCCCTATGAACAGAATAGCTAAGGTGGCATGGCTGAAGCTATGTATTTGTTAAAAATTGCAGGTTGCTTATTACAAAGGCTGAATTAGCTATAGCAGAATATCCAACTACTGAAGTGAAGAATAGTGCTGGCCCCTCAGTATGGCACTATTTTCAGGGAAACCAGCTAGTTTCGGTAGATTATATCAGGCACCTTCTACTTTGGAGGGTACAGAGATTCCTTTCACTGAAATTGATATACATTGTTGATATGGGTGTGTCTTCCCTGTTCCTGCCAACTTCACCATTTGATGACCATGGCCTTTAGAATGCCTAATCCAATAACATAATATCCCACACAGCCTCTAACTAAAAGGGGTATACAATGGGAATGACTTATGACAGTAAGACTTATGACAAGTCTTTAAGGTATTTTAAGATATTAACTTGGGGTTATCACCTTGAAGTGTTTGGGGCACTATTCTGGTCATCTGCTGCTATACAACTAACCACCCTTAAACTAAGTGGCTAAAATAAATTATCTCTCACTCTTCTATTTATTGACTAGGCTCAGCTGGAATGTCCTCACTGGACGTTTTCAGAAAGCTTAGCTCAGATCCTGGGGCTGAGCTGTAGTTGGGGCTGCAGAAGGTTTGATGGGACTAATAGCTCATTCACATGACTAGCAATTGCTGTCAGGAGCTCAGCTGGGGCTTGCCATGCAGCTTGGGCTTGATGTCTATGTTTGGGAAGGGAGCATTCCCACAGCAGGTGTTCTAAAAAGCACATGTGGGAACTGTAAAACTTCTTATGATTCAGACTATAATATCATCATTGACACTCACTAAGGCTGGCTCAGATTCATAAAATTGAAAGAGGTGGGGATCCCACCTCCTGATGTGGGACTGGCAAAGTTACGTTGTGGAAGACCATAGGGAATGGAAGATAGTATTGTGGCCCTTTTTGGAAAATATGAGTTTGAATGCATTGTCCTCTTGGAGATGGCATATGAGCTGATCCAGTGGCTGATATTGGAACTGTTTTCCCAAAAGTTTCAGGCAACAACAAGAATAAATAGAATTGATTCCCTCATCGTAGCTTCCAGGGATCAACTTGAGAATTTGCACAGCCTTTCCCTGAAATAGAGTAATAGCTGCTAAAATAGAGGTTCTGTTTAGTATGGGAATAATTTCCTCCAGAGGAAACTATTAAGAGTTTCACTGAAATGGAAGTTGCAAACAACACTAGGCCATATTAGATTCCTTATTCCAGGATTAGCAGGCAAGGAAAGAATTACTGGATTGACTGGTATGGTTAACCCTGAGTATCAAGAGAAACTGGGGGTACTTCTGCACAACAGATGCAGGAAGGAAGATGTATGGAATGAATGAATTTCAAGGTGACATTACTTGTTGCATATATGCAGCAAATTCAGCCAGACACAAGTGAGAAAGCTACATTCAGAACCTTCAGACTGAAGATCTCAGTCACTTCGTTACTTCACTAGGCAAAGTGAAATATTGGTCAAAGGAGAAGCGGGTGATGAATCTAGAATTTGGAAGAGGAATATCAATTACAGCTTTGGAGCAGCTGCAGCGATAGGGACTATAGCATGGTTTGCTAACCCTCTGAAATACTTTTTAAAATTCTGCAACCAGCTACTGAATGAATGGTTTTGTACCTCCATTCTTGGTAAAGTAGTGTGGCAATCTTACTTTCATATTGTTAATGGAGACTGTGAAAAAATCTGAGTGGTACAAGGGATGGTCTATATGAAACTTATTTATGTGCTCTCCCAACAAATTTGTTAAGTCCCATTAGACTCTCAAATTGAGATGCTTACAAAATGGAGGTTCTTAACTGCTGCTATTGTTCCCTAATCTCCTAAAACTAGCTGTCTCAGAGGTCCTTGAAATAACCTAACCTCCACTGCACCTGCTGTGGAGACAGCAGAGCATCTGTAGCAGCCAAGTTTTGTCTTAGGGAACACTTAGATATTCTCATGGCTCACCACTTCCAGGGTCAAATAAAGAACCTCTCTCATAGGTACCAGTGCTGGTGGTGGGTAATCTGACTTCCCCAGTAACTACTGTCCACTGGCATCAATAAGAACCTAGAATGGTAGGAAAGTTCATACTTCATGAGGTGAACTTCAAGCCCTGACAGATAGGATGTGAGGAGGAGTTAGCAGATAAATACTTGCTCTTACTTTTCCTAATATTGCACACCATGGGATAATTTCATATGCCTATGTGGTAGTTTCATACCCTCTTTCAGATTGTCTTAGTAAACAAGCAACTGCATGTTATTTATTGAAAATCAGTGGCCAGCTTGGATATGAATCTTCCCCTCCTCCTTCCTATTCTCAATCTTCCTGCTCCCAAATTCTATTGATCAAAGCAAATCCCAGAGCCAGCCTCGATTCAAAATGAGTGGAAATGGACTCCATAACATGACAGGAGGAGTTTCATGAATATACAGTGATGGGAGGAATTCTTGGTAGGCAGCCTTTTAGGCAATTTGTCATAATACTCATGTCTTTCAAATTTTCCAATTCTTTGTCTTTTAGTTCTAACATCTGGACATTTTTTTAAATTTTAATTTCTGGAGTTTATTTTAAAATTTCCATTGGATCCTTAATATTTGACATCAAAATTTAAATTTCTAAGGATTTGTTTTTATTTTTAGAAAGTTCCTTTTTGGAGTATCTGTCCTTTTTTCTCCAACTTATTTACTTTTTCCCTACAGATGATGCAGTAGACATTCTCCAAAATGAACTCTGATGATCCTTGTTTTCTGGTATCCATACCTTGTGTAGACCCCTCCCACACTGAATAATGATTAGCCAGTATGACGAATAGAATACTGAGGAAGTGACTTTATGACTTTATGACTTTTGAGGCTATGCCATAAGAGATATTGTAGTTTCTGTGTTGGCTTCTCTTGGACAACTTGCTCTGGGGGACACAAGCCACCAGAGTCATAAGGACATTGGAGTAGCCCTGGGAGAGAGCCTACATGGGGAGAAACTGAGGCCTCTTCAAAAATTAACACCAACCTGTTAACCTTGGGAAGGAGTCTTCCAGCCTCATTCAAACCTTTGGATGACTAAAGTTTCAGACATCGTAACTGTGACACCATGAGAAATCCTGAGGTAGAACCACATCATCGTTAAAATGCTCCCAAACTCCTAACCCAAAGAAACTGTGGGGGATAACCAATGTTTATTTTTTTCAGATTCTCTGTTATACTGAAGAATTCCCTCCTGTTCTCAACACTTTTTGAGTTTTTGAGTGTTACTTCCTTAGTATTTAGGGAGAAAAGGAAGACACAGGTGTGTGATCTCTTTACTGTTTTGAACTAGAAATCAGCTGGAAGCTTTATTTTTTAATTGAGGTATAATTGGCATATACCATTTTATTAGTTTTAGGTGTACAACATAATGATTTAATATTTACATATATTGGGAAATGATCACAGTAAGTTTAGTTAATATTGTCACATATGTAATTACAGAATTTTTTCCTTGTGGTGAGAACTTTAAAGATTTACTCTCTTACCAACTTTCAAACATGCAATACAGTATTATTAACTATAGTTGCCATGATGTACATTATATCCCTCTGACTTATCTATTTTACAGCTGGAAGTCTGTACCTCTTGATTTCCTCACCCATTTATTGTGTTTTAAGCCACTAAATTTTAAGATAATCTATTAATCATTACTAGATAACTAATACAGATATTATTAATTTCAGATTAAGAAATTGCTTTTCTGTGTGTTTTTCTAATATTTTATGAGTTCCTCTTTCTATTTTGTTTGTTTGTTTTGTTATCCTCTGTTTATGCCATTTTTTTCCTTGACTGCCAGTTTATATTTAGGAGTAAAATGTCAAAAAGTTAACTAAAAGCTTAATGTTTGCTGGGTTCTTATAAAATTGTAAGGTGGCTCAGTCAGTTGGGCCTCTGCCTTCGACTCAGGTCATGATCCCAGGGTCCTGGGATAGAGCCCCACATCTGGCTTCTTGCTGAGCGGGGGAGCCTGTTTCCCCCTCCCCCTCTGCCTGTTGCTCCCCTTTCTTGTGCGCGTGCTCTCTGTCAAATAAGTAAATAAAATCTTTAAAAAAAAGTTGTTGTAGACTTTACCATTTTTTTGAGGGACACCTAGCTATCAATCTTTGTTGATTTTACTCTTTGGCTTATCATTTCCTCAGAGAGGAGTCTTCCAATTTTTTAGGTGGGAAGCCTGCTATAGAGCTAAGGAAAGGGTAGGATTTTACAGTTTTAAGTTTAAAACATTTAGTTAATATCTGCTATTTTGGTGTGGTGCTTTACTCCTGCCCTCAGCTAAGCCCTGTGTCTTCTTATTCAGAGTAATTCTGATTCAGTCTCTCAAGAGAATCAACTTCCTGTCTCCTGCTGGAATGGAGAAAGGGACCTAGAGATACTACTGGTTTCAGCCAACTCTTTATATGTCCTTCATAGACAGCCAGCAAACTGGAAGACTGTCCAAAATGGATGGTAACTTTACTCCTAGAGACTGTCCAGGGACTCAGTTTCCTTCTATCTTGTTGATAGAAGGGAAGGGACCTATTACTGAAAGGAAGAAGATCATTTGCCTTTCCTGCTCCTGATACTTTCAGCTTTTTTTTCTCTAAACCATTACCTTGAATTACACACATTCAATCTCCCAAAAGTTGTTCATATCTTGTCTACTCTCCCCTCCTTTTTCTTCTGTGTATCTACATTTTATCTCTTAACTGTTATTTTAGTGGGTTTGGGGAACAAATAAAAACTCATGTGTTCAACCTTCCATATTAAATTGGAAGATACTTGCTCCAGATCACATACCTTTACAATCTATATAATTGTTCATAAAGTAGTGTATATGTAAATGTTTCTCCCTTCATATAGCTTTGCAGTGAGAGACAAGGTACAGTTAATTCTTATTATGCACAGTAGTTATGTTCTATAAAGTTGCCAAAAGCTGAATTTGCAAATACTGAACCATTGCCCCAGGGGAAATTTGTACATATGGATATACATAATTCACATAGATAATAATCTTAAACCCTAAAAACAACTCTCCTGGTTGATTTTCTTTTACTTTTTAACTGTGTGAAAGAGAAAATGAGATTCAGGAGTGTTAAGTGACTTGCCTAAGACCTCCCCACTAACAGGTGCCAGTTAGGATTCAGTCCTCATCCCAGAACTGGAGCTTCTTGCCCTTGACTTCACTACCTGCTACTGTTTCCATTTCCCAGTCATCTCTGCATGACAGCTGAAATAAGAAGGTAGAGCTGCTACTCCTATCATCTCAGCTGGGAATGTAGATGCCAGGTGACTCAAATTTTTTGCTGCTGTGAGCATGTTCTCAAATGACCATGAAAGTGCCACAAGTATTAATTTTGAGGTTACAAATAAATTTTAGGAAGTAGATGAATTCACAAATACAGAATCTGATCTGCGAATAATGAGAATTGACTGTAAATTGTTGAACACTTCTACCTAATAATCATATATGCCAAGAACTGATTCATGTCCTACACATCAGTGGTCTAATTAAAATGTAAAATACTATCTCTGCTACCATTTATATTTTCATTGATAAAGGAGTTTTGCTAATTCTCCATTCTGTGTTCTCTCCAAGGATAATGTTTATTATTAATTATCTGAAATAATGTGTTCTAATATGATTGTTTATGATTTCCTAAAGGAATAACATTTTGATATGTCCATAATTCTGGTCCTAAATCATGATAAATTTGTTAAAATACAGTGGAATTAATATTGAGTACTTGTTCTAGAAAAAAATGTGATTAGTCTACCAAGATGAAAATTGCTTTGAAAATTTGTAATTTTCATAAATTATGACCTACTGAAAACTTAAGTTAATGAATTTCTAGTACAATAGAATCCATTTTCCAATCCTATGACTTTTAAATCATTTTAATCTATTTGTATAAAATTATCATCCTCAGTTTTATTTTCTCCAGCTCACACAGATTCATAATCTACATCAGTATTGGTATCCTTCTCACTACTTATTTATGACAAGTCTTGACTGTAATATTTATATGACTGTTTTTATCACTAACTTTTATCTTTTCAAAAATTGCTTTTGGGTCCATGTTGTTTATATGCTTTTCCATAATTCAATAAAAATACAAATTCTAAAAATATAATTTATAACGGATACAATGAACTGACCCCCCCATCACCTGAGATGGAACTAGTTACTAACCTGATAGTGAAAGTTAAATAAGACACACACAGACAAATCTAAAGTATAATAAAAACCTTTAAAAATATAAAGATTATTATGACAACAGCAATATTTCTGAGAGAATATCAATGAAGCTACACATTCAAATTTGTGAAATGCATGTAAACAAAATTATTTCATAGTCTTTTTGAATAAACTACTTGTGATTCTCTTAAGAGACCATTAGAGACTTTGAAACACTTTTTTTAAGTTGTTGTTTGATAAGCAAACTTTAGAATTTTGGTTGAAAATCCCAATTTACAAAATATGTATGCAAACTGCTTTCCAGAGAGGAAGATAGATTTTCTTTTAAAGGGATAATAAACTCCAGAAACTAATTCTAGCTATGAAGAGTGCTTTAAGTTTGAAAGCAATGACTCCATATTATAGACGTAAGACAGTTTTTAGATCAACAATGAAACCATTCTTATTCAAATAAGTGGCTCCCCAAAACAGATCTACAAATAGGCTGGCTAAGGTAGATAATGATCATGTTAGGAATAAGTTTAAAATAATAATAAAACACACTCCCAGAAATTTTAGCTCATAAAATTGGGGTGGGGCTAAGGAATCTACATTTTACAAAACTTCTCCAACAGTTCAAATACCAGTGATATAAATTATAAGGAATGAAACTGTTGAATGCTTGCTATGGTGAGAGAGTATTTGAGTTACTTTTATATGTTCTCTAATTTAATTCACAAGACAAAACTGTGAAGTAGATTTCACCATCTAAAATTTACACCCAAAGAAACTAAAGCTCATACAGGTTAAGTACCACAGTCATATATACTGGAAACAACAGAGCTTGTATAAAAATCTGCATTCCATTTGTATTAGTTTTCTAGAACTGCCATAACTAACACAAACTGGTTGGCTTGATTTTCTCAGAGTTGTGAAGATTAGAAGTTCTGGAGGCTAGAAGTCCAAAATCATTGTGTCAGTTGGGCTATGCTCTGTCTGAAATCTATAGTGGAATTCTTCCTTGCCTCTTCCTAGCTGTTAGTTCACTGATGATCTTCATGTTCCCTGGCTTGCAACTACGTAATTCCAATCTCTGCCTCTCTCACCACTTGACATTCTCCCTATGGGTCTCTGTGGGTACATGACTGTCTTCTTATAAGGATACCAGGCATATTGGTTCAGGGGCCCATCCTACCCCAGTATTACTTCATCTTAACCAAGCTAATTGCATCTGCAATGACACTATTTCCAAATAAGGTCATATTCTGAGGTACTGGGGGCTAGGACTTCAATATATCTTTTATGGGGAAACACAATTCAAGCCATAAACCATGTCTCCAAAGTATAAATATTTCCACCATGCCACTCCACCTCTATAGAAGGAACATATACAATAATTGCCCTGAACTTCTAAATAGCGATATTCACTTTTTGGTTGGGTGATCTTTGAAAAGAGAGTGCCTTTAAAACTGAGAACTTACGGATCATTTAGCTTATCCTTTTTATTTTGCAGATAGGGAAAATTGAAGTCAAGAGACAAAAGAGATTACATAAATTGCCCAAGGTCATCTAATTAATTAGTGGAACATCACAGGCCAGAACACTAGCCTTTTGACCATTAAATAGACCAGTTCCTTTTCATAATACAAGTTTGTCTGTTGCTAGAAATTTTATTTTTTGCTTTCCTAAAGCAACATTCTCCTAGAAATATTTGTCTTGGTTTATTCAATTGCATTATTTGCCAATGAAATATGTTTTATTCTCAATTTGTTCAAATAATCCATCCTCATGTAGGGTAAAAAAATAAGATACTCCATTATCAAAAAATATTTCTATAGCAAATGCCTAACTGAATGCCTAACTGCTTGTTAGTATTTTATTATTATTGTTGTTCTTGAGTTGATCTTGTTATTATATTAATAATTGAGTAAGACACAATAGCATCATAAACCTTAAAATGTTAGAAAAAAATTAATAAAAAATGTGCAAGACAAATGAAAGCTAAAAAACAAAATCAACTAAACAAAAAAAATGTTGAGAAATTAAGGATATCTAAGTAAGTGGAGCAATATACAATATTCATGGATTGGAAGACACTAAATTGTTAAGATGAGAATTTAATCCAAAATGACTTTTAAATGAACACATTTTCTTTTTTTTTTGTTTAATTTCAATTAACCAACATATAGTATAGCATTAGTTTCAGTTGTAGTGTTCAATAGATGATCACATTTTCAATCAGACCCCAACAAGACTGGAGAAATTGACAAGTGATACTTATGAAAATGTAAAGGGCCTAGAAAAGTAAACAATGCTGACTTTAAAAAACACTGAAAGACTCATGCTACTTTATTTCAATATTTACTGTAAAAATTAAGTGTTCAAACAATTGACTATTGTTATAGAAAAGAAAATAGATATATGAAACAGAATAGAAAGCTTATGAATAGATTTAATTGGTGTTGAACAAAGGAGCCAAACAAGTCAATGGAGAAAAGGAAAGACTTTTTAACAAATGTTGCTGGAAGAATTTGAAAAATCTATTAAAAATGAATCTTGATCTCTACTTCACACCACACATAACTAATTCAAATATGATTATAGACATAGAACTGAAAGCTGAAACTACAAAGCTTGTAGAAGAAAATATAGGAGAATATCTTTGTGATCTTGGATTAGGCAATGATTCTTACAAGGACCCAAAAGGCAAAATGTTAGTAAAAATAGTAAAGTGATAAATTGAATTTCATCAAAATTAAATATCTCTGCTTATTGAGACATACAATATGGAAACAAAAATGCAAGACATAAACTTAGTTATTAGAGAAATATAAATTAAAATCATAAGAACAATGTCACACCCACTAGAATGGCTAAAAGTAAAGAAATTGACATATACTAGTAGATGAAAAGAACGTGGAACAACTAGAACGCTCATATTGGTGGTGGGATTGCTTTGAGTGTATCTCTATAGTATCCCATAATATGTACAGAGCCTATCACAGTAGATTCATGTTACATTTTACCAGGTAGGGTGAAATGTAGAAACCTATAATTCTGCTCTTTTGCCTCTCTTGTTAATAACCTGATTGTCTTAAATTTCTTTCCTACATATATTTAAAACCAAAACAGACAATATTAAATTTTTGCTTCAACGATCAAACAAAATTTGTAACACTCAAGAGAAGAAAGCAAAAGTACTGCATTTTCCCCAACTTTATTTTTTCTGCTATTTCTTTCTTCCCAATGTTCTAAGAGTTCTTGTATCATTTCTTTTCTGTAAAGAGAATCTCCTTTAGCCAATCTTTTAGGGTAAGTCTGGTGATAAAGTCTCTTGGATTTTCTTCATCTGAGAATATTTTGATACCCTTTTCATTCTTGAAGAATATTTTCTCTGGATATCAAATTTTGAGTTGACATTTCCTTTCTATCAGCACTTGAAAAATGTAGTCCCAACCCCTCCTGACCTATATGATTTCTGATGAAAAACCTGATATCATTCTAATTGTTTTACATCTATAGGTAAGGTGTTATTATACACTTGCTGTTTTCAAGATTTTTCTTTATCCTTAATTTTCAAAGTTGGATAGCCATGTGTCTTCGGGTGTGTGTGTGTGTGTGTGTGTGTTTCACTCAGTTTTTTTAATCTGTAGATCTAGGTTTTTTGTCAAATTTGAGAAGTTTTCAGCCATTATTTCTTCAAATTCTTTTCAGCCCTGAAAGCTTCTTTTTAGCTTCCTTCTCCTTGCCTTCTGGAATTCTGGTGACATAAATATTAAGTAATTTGTTATAATCACACAGGTCACTGATACTCCTTTTTTTTCCCCTCTCATTTTCTCTCTTTCAGATTGGATAATTTCTACTGTTCTATCTTTAAATTCACTGATTTTTCCTCTATACTCTCCATTCTGCTGTTAAGTCCATCTATTGAGTTTTTTATCTTGCATGTTGTATTTGTTAGCTCTAAAATTCCCATTTGACTCTTCCTACCAGTGAAGAGGAGTGGGGTTTTAACAATGCCAGGCAGGGGTGGGAGTGGGGTGGGATAGTGGGGCCAGATGGTGAATGTTAGAACTAGAAGGGACTAAGTTCTAGCTCACTACTAGTGATGTTATAGAAAAGAAAATGTCTGACACTACCCTAGCAAGAACTTAGTGCCTTGTTAATTCCTGGCAAGAGTGAAAGTCTAGGCTCCTGACTAAGCCTTTGCTCTTAAGGATGGGACTACAGTTTTAGTGTTTCCTGTGGTAGTGGTTGATGTAGAACAGTTAATGTTTAACAATGTTGTTTTGCTATGTTGCATTTTTTTCCAGCTCTTTTGACTAGAAAGAGCAGGCATTTTTTTTTTTTTTTTTTTTTTTGGCATCAATTGTCATTCTGGGTTGCTGGCTTCTTTCAGCTCCAAATCCTGGGTATATGAGACAAAAAGAAACCTTAGGACCCCTCTGCCTTGTTGTTCCTTGGGTCCCCTTGTTCTCTAGCTAGTTTGACTTTTTTTCTCTACATTTTCAGATTATCCTTATGTTTGCTTTATTGTATTTATTTATTTATTTGAGGGAGAGAGAGAAAGAGAGAGAGAGCAAGCATGTGCGCAGGAGGAGAGGCAGAAGGAGAGGCAGAAGGAGAGGCAGAGAATCTCAAACAAACTCCATGCTAAGTGTGGAGCCCCATGTGGAGCTCGATTTCACTACCCCGAGATCATGACCTGAGCCAAAACCAAGAGTCAGATGCTTAACTGACTGAGCCACTCAGGAGCCCCATCCTTATGTTTGTTTTATATGCAATGTCCAGGAATTTATTTATAATTAGAGGGAAGAATAAGGAAAAGTATATCTACTCCATCTTCTCAGAAATGGAATCTCAGTTTCCCTCTTTGAAGAATAGGATTTGTAGAGATTTCCTTTACCTCTTGAAAGCCTGCTAGCACATGATATTGTAAGTTTTAACTGGGAATTTGGGGTTTTGTGTTCTTGTTTTTGTTTTTGTTTTGGTAACAAGTCTTTCCAGAGTATTTGCACTATTAGCATGCAATAATATGAAATACTAGAAAATATTTTGTATTATTTTAGAAGTTTAGAAAATTGAAATTTCTGGCAAGCAAAACTAGACAGTATTAATTATTTTGGTTTATGTCTTATTTTTAAAGAATGTGCCTATATTGATTTATATGAGATTTATATGAGAATCATAAATCAACGATTTAGAAATACCATCAACCGAGGAAATTTAAAGTCATTCAACCACATACCATTTTTGGATCTAGATTCAGGCTACTTTGAAAAGTAGTACTATTTTGAATGTATGGGCATTGGTATATTTTGGGGAACTAGTTTTATAATCATTTTTATACTTTTATTTTTTTCTTTTCCTTTTCATTTTCTTTTATTATGTTATGTTAATCATCATACATTACATCATTAGTTTTTGATGTAGTGTTCCATGATTCATTGTTTGTGTATAACACTCAGTGCTCCATTCAATACGTGCCCTCTTTAATACCTATCACCAGGCTAACCCCCCCTCCTCTCTAGAACCCTCAGTCTGTTTCTCAGAGTCCATAGTCTTTCATGGTTCATCTCCCTCTCCGATATCCACCCCCTTCATTTTCCCTTCCTACTATCTCCTTTATTTTTTTTTAACATATAATGTATTATTTGTTTCAGAGGTACAGGTCTGTGATTCATCAGTCTTACACAGTTCACAATGCTCACTATAGCACATACCCTCCCCAATGTCTATCACCCAGCCACCCTATCCCTTCCACCACCCACCACTCCAGCAACCCTCAGTTTGTTTCCTGAGATTAAGAATTCCTCATATTAGTGAGATCATATGATACATGTCTTTCTCTGATTGACTTACTTCACTTAGCATAATACCCTCTAGTTCCATCCAAATCGTTGCAAATGGCAAGGTATCGTTTTTGTTTTTGTTTTTTTTTTGATGGCTGCATAATATTCCATTGGATATATATATAACACATCTTCTTTATCCATTCATCTGTCGATGGACATCTTGGCTCTTTCCAAAGTTTGGTTATTGTGGGCATTGCGCTATAAACACTGGGGTGCACATACCCCTTCAGGACACTACATTTGTATCTTTGGGGTAAATGCCCAGTAGTACAATTGCTGGGTCCTATGATAGCTCTGTTTTCAACTTTTTGAGGAACCTCCATACTGTTTTCCAGAGTGGCTGCACCAGCTTGCATTCCTACCAACAGTGTAGGAAGGTTCCCCTTTCTCTGCATCCTTGCTAACATCTGTCATTTCCTCACTTGTTAATTTTAGCCATTCTGACTGGTGTGAGGTAGTATCTCATTGAGGTTTTGATTTGGATTTCCCTGATGCCGAGCGATGTTGAGCACTTTTCCATGTGTCTGTTGGCCATTTGGATGTCTTCTTTGGAAAAATCTCTGTTCATGTCTTCTGCCCATTTCCTCATTGGATCATTTGTTCTTTGGGTGTTGAGTTTGATAAGTTCTTTAGAGATTTTGGATACTAGCCCTTTATCTGATATGTCATTTGCAAATATCTTCTCCCATTCTGTCAGTCATCTTTTGGTTTTGTTGACTGTTCCCTTTGCTGTGCAAAAGCTTTTTATCTTGATGAAGTCCCAATAGTTCATTTTTGTCCTTGCTTCCCTTGCTTTGGTGATGTTTCTAGGAAAAAGTTGCTGTGGCTGAGGTTGAAGAGGTTGCTGCCTGTGTTCTCCTCTAGGATTTTGATGGAGTCCTGTCTCACATTTAGGTCTTTCATCCATTTTGAGTCTATTTTTGTGTGTGGTGTAAGGAAATGGTCCAGTTTCATTCTTCTGCATGTGGCTGTCCAATTTTCCCAACACCATTTGTTGAACAGACTGTCAAACTTCTGTCAAAACAGAAGTTATCCATTGGACATTCTTTCCTGCTTTGTCGAAGATTAGTTGACCATAGAGTTGAGGGTCCATTTCTGGGCTCTCTATTCTGTTGCATTGATCTATGTGTCTGTTTTTGTGCCAGTACCATACTGTCTTGATGATGACAGCTTTGTAATAGAGCTTGAAGTCCGGAATTGTGATGCCACCGGCTTTTCTTTTCTTTTTAAACATTCCTCTGGCTATGCGGGGTCTTTTCTGGTTCCATACAAATTTTAGGATTATTTGTTCCATTTCTTTGAAAAAAGTGGATGGTATTTTGATAGGGATTGCATTAAATGTGTAGATTGCTCTAGGTAGCATTGACCTCTTCACAATATTTTTTCTTCCAATCCATGAGCATGGAACGTTTTTCCATTTCTTTGTGTCTTCCTCAATTTCTTTCATGAGTATTTTATAGTTTTCTGAGTACAGATCCTTTGTCTCTTTGGTTAGATTTATTCCTAGGTATCTTATGGTTTTGGGTGCAGTTGTAAATGGGATCGACTCCTTAATTTCTCTTTCTTCTGTCTTGTTGTTGGTGTATAGGAATGCCACTGATTTCTGTGCATTGATTTTATAACCTGCCACTTTACTGAATTCCTGTATGAGTTCTAGCATTTTTGGGGGTGGAGTCTTTGGAGTTTTCCGCATAAAATATCATATCATCTGCAAAGAGTGAGAGTTTGACTTCGTCTTTGCTGATTCAGATGCATTTTATTTCTTTATGTTGTCTGATTGCTGTGGCTAGGACTTCTAGTACTATGTTGAATAGCAGTGGTGATAGTGGACATCCCTGCTGCATTCCTGACTTTAGGGGGGAAGCTCTCAGTTTTTCCCCATGGAGAATGACATTCTCTGTGGGCTTTTCATATATGGCTTTTATGATATTGAGGTATGTACCCTCTATCCTTACACTGTGAAGAGTTTTAATCAAGAAAGGATGCTGTACTTTGTCAAATGCTTTTTCTGCATCTATTGAGAGGATCATATGGTTCTTGTTCTTTCTTTCATTAATGTGTTGTATCACATTGATTGATTTGTGGATGTTGAACCAACCTTGTAGCTCAGGAATAAATCCCACTTGGGCATGGTGAATGAACTTTTAATGTACTGTTGGATCCTATGGCTAGTATTTTGGTGAGAATGTCTGCATCCATGTTCATCAGGGATATTGGTCTGTAATTCTCCTTTTTGATGGGGTCTTTGTCTGGTTTTGGGATCAAAGTAATGCTGGCCTCATAAAACGAGTTTGGAAGTTTTCCTTCCATTTCTTTTTTTTGGAACAGTTTCAGATAGGTATTAATTCTTCTTTAAATGTTTGGTAGAATTCCCCTGGGAAGCCATCTGGCCCTGGGCTCTTATTTGTTGGGAGATTTTTGATTACTGCTTCAATTTCCTTAGTGGTTATAAGTCTGTTCAGGTTTTCTATTTCTTCCTGGTTCAGTTTTGGTAGTTTATACCTCTCTAGGAATACATCGATTTCTTCCAGATTATCTAATTTGCTGGCATATAGTTGCTCATAATATGTTCTTATAATTGTTTATATTTCTTTGGTGTTGGTTGTGATCTCTCCTCTTTCATTCATGATTTTATTTATTTGGGTCATCTCTCTTTTCTTTTTGATAAGTCTGGCCAGGGTTTTATCAATCTTATTCATTCTTTCAAAGAACCAGTTCCTAGTTTCGTTGATCTGTTCTACTGTTCTTTTGGTTTCTATTTCATTGATTTCTGCTCTGATCTTTATTATTTCTCTTCCCCTGCTGGGTTTAGGCTTTATTTGCTGTTCTTCCTCCAGCTCCTTTAAGTATAGGGTTAGGTTGTGTATTTGAGACCTTTCTTGTTTCTTGAGAAAAGCTTGTATTGCTATATACTTTCCTCTTAGGACTGCCTTTGCTGCATCCCAAAGATTTTGAACAGTTGTGTTCTCATTTTCATTGGTTTCCATGTATTTTTTTAATTCTTCTTTAATTTCCTGGTTGACCCATTCATCCTTTAGTAGGATGCTCTTTGGCCTCCATGTATTTGAGTTCTTTCTGACTTTCCTCTTGTAATTGAGTTCTAGTTTCAAAGCATTATGGTCCAAAAACATGCAGGGAATGATCCCAAACTTTTGGTACCAGTTGAGACCTGATTTATGACCTAGGATGTGATCTATTCTGGAGAATGTTCCATGGGCACTAGAGAAGAATGTGTATTCTGTTGCTTTGGGATGGAATGTTCTGAAAATATCTGTGAAGTACATTTGGTTCAGTGCGTCATTTAAAGTCTTTATTTCCTTGTTGATCTTTTGCTTAGATGATCTGTCCATTTCAGTGAGAGGGGTGTTAAAATTGTCAATGTGTTTCTTTGTTTTTGTTATTAATTGGCTTATGTAATTGGCTGCTCCCATGTTAGGGGCATAGATATTTACAATTGTTAGATCTTCTTGTTGGTTAAACCCTTTAAATAGGATATAGTGTCCTTCCTCATCTCTTATTATAGTCTTTGGTTTAAAATCTAATTTGTCTGATATAAGGATTGCCACCCCAGCTTTCTTTTGGTGTTCATTAGCATGGTAAATGGTTTTCCACCCCCTCACTTTCAATCTGGAGGTGGCTTTGGGTCTAAAATGAGTCTCTTGCATGGGGCGCCTGGGTGGCTCAGTTGGTTAAGCGACTGCCTTCGGCTCAGGTCATGATCCTGGAGTCTCGGGATCAAGTCCCGCATCGGGCTCCCTTCTCAGCAGGGAGTCTGCCTCTCCCTTTGACCCTCCCTCCTCTCGTGCTCTCTTTTTCTCATTTTCTCTCAAATAAATAAATAAATAAATAAATAAAATCTTTAAAAAAATAATAAAATAAAATGAGTCTCTTGCAGACGGCATATTGATGGGTCCTATTTTTTTATCCAGTCTGATACCCTGTGTCTTTTGATTGGGGCATTTAGCCCATTTACATTCAGGGTAACTATTGAAAGATATGAATTTAGTGCCATTGTATTGCCTGTAATGTGCCTGTTACTGTATATTGTCTCTGCTCCTTCTGGTCTGTTACTTTTAGGCTCTCTCTTAGCTTAGAGCACCCCTTTCAATATTTCTTGTAAGGCTGGTTTGGTGTTTGCAAATTCTTTTAGTTTTTGTTTGTCCTGGAAGCTTTTTACCTCTCCTTCTATTTTCAATAACAGCCTGGCTGGATATAGTATTCTTGGCTGCATATTTTTCTCATTTAGTGCTCTGAATATATCCTGCCAGTCCTTTCTGGCCTGCCAGGTCTCTGTGGATAGGTCTCTTGCCAATCTAATGTTTCTACCATTGTAGGTTACAGACCTCTTGTCCCGAGCTGCTTTCAGGATTTTCTCTTTGTCTCTGAGACTCGTAAGTTTTACTATTAGATGTCGGGGTGTTGACCTATTTTTATTGATTTTGAGGGGCGTTCTCTGTGCCTCATGGATTTTAATGCCTGTTTCCTTCCCTCAAGTAGGGAAGTTCTCTGCTATAATTTGCTCCAATACACCTTCTGCCCCTCTCTCTCTTTCATCTTCCTCTGGGATCCCAATTATTTTAGTATTGTCTCATCTTATGGTATCACTTATCTCTCGAATTCTGCCCTCATGATCCAGTAGTTGTTTATCTCTCTTTTTCTCAACTTCTTTATTCTCCATCATTTGGTCTTCTATATCATTAATTCTCTCTTCTGCTTCATGTATCCTAGCAGTTAGAGCCTCCATATTTTATTGCACCTCATTAACAGCCTTTTTGATTTCAACTTGGTTAGATTTTAGTTCTTTTATTTCTCCAGAAAAGGTTTCTCTAGTATCTTCCATGCTTTTTAGAAGCCCAGCTAGTATCTTTATAATCATCATTCTGAACTCTACTTCTGACATCTTACTAATGTCCGTATTGATTAGGTCCCTGGCAGTAGGTACTGCCTCCTGTTCTTTTTTTTGAGGTGAGTTTTTCCATCTTGTCATTTTGTCCACAGGAAAATAGATGAATAAAAGAACATAATGCTAACAGGGTAACAATGACCCCAGAAATATATACACTAAACAAATCAGAAGAGACCTTCCAGAAAGTGGCCACTTTTCTGTTCAGAGAGTTACTGCTATTCTTTTCTTTGATCCTGTTGAGTCTGTAGATGTTCAGAATGTTTTGATAGCTATCTAGCTGAATTCCTGGGACCAGACAAAATTTAGGTCTCCTACTTCTCTGCCATATTGCTCCTCCTTCCATTTTTATACTTTTAGAGTCATTTCACAATGGCAGGCTTTGTGCATCTAGTGGATTATAACAAATTAAAAATACAACTTAACTGATTAAAATATAGAATATAATTAGGGTTTTTGATTGGGTTAAAGATAGTTTTCTTATTAGTTTATTTAAATTATATTTCAAAAATTAAGATTCACGTACTCTGATGTCGTTATCTTTCTCATTACTCTTTCTCTGTTATACTCACAAAGGTAAATATCAGCTGTTGCTACCATGCCTCAAATCCCTGTCTTTCTTGTTCAGCATCAGAAATGTAGGTACCAGTTTCACAGCATTTCTGTTTATACTTATTTCCAAACCAATCTCTGCTTCCTCCCTTACAAACCTCTATATTCTCTTTATTGTCCACTGTGTCTTTCTTCCCCCACTTCACATACAATATTCCATTCATCATACTCCTAGAACTCACTAAAACCACTATCTCACAATCAACCTCAACTTCCTTGTTCCTTAATCTTTCTGTTACACCGACTGGCAAAGTTCAACCCTCAATCAATCCGACTGTCCATTGCCACTACTTCTTCATTCAGGTTGATGAATGCTCTAGGGGAAAATCACTCAGATGTATGGATTTGTGTCAGTACACATGCATTGTCTGCAACTTCAGCTGGAGATTGTAAGCTGTTTGAAATATGTATTATATTTATTTGTACTCAGTTCCTA
This sequence comes from Mirounga leonina, assembly GCF_011800145.1. NCBI lineage: Eukaryota > Metazoa > Chordata > Mammalia > Carnivora > Phocidae > Mirounga > Mirounga leonina. Next base: position 38,529,506 of record NW_023270316.1, on the reverse strand, counting down.
ACCCAATGTGTTATACATTCTAGGCACTCAAGAAATGCCACCTGGTGGATTGGATTTGTTCTGCCAGATATTATTTGTCTAAAGGTATTCTATCATAAACTCAGTACATTTCACATTCTTCAATTGTGAATTTATTTTTAAAACATTTTTATTATTGCATCTAATATATTAGAGAAAATCTTAATGTAAATGACCTTTGAATAATACCAATAATTGGTTTTGGTTGTCCTCACTTTACTTATCATTTTCACTTCTCTTGCTGCCTCTGTCAATCAAGAAACTCACAAGGCAGTTCCAGACTTGCTGGCATTTTGGTCCCTTGACTTGCAGCGCATTATACCTCTAATTAAGTCTCTGTGTTATTTTAGTATTTTCCTTGTTTGGCTCAATAACTCTCTTCCTTTCAGGTTAAATGTTGTAAACAGAAAGCAAGTATAATAGCTGCCCAATCAAATTATAGAAGGAATGCTGAAAAGGTCAAAACAGCAAAAACACACTATGGTAATTTATGTAATGTAGAATGTATTAAAATTTTGGCCTTCATTTGCCTCAAAAAAATGTAATGACAGGATAGATATAGCATAGGTTATTCAGAATGAAGTCTTATCTTCCAACTAGCAGGAATTTACTCACCTTTGTTTGTTCCCCTTCTCTGGGAACATCTTTCCCTTGGTCAGAGGGAGAGTCACTCCTGTGCCCACCGACAACCTCTCTTTAGTTCTCTCCTCCTCATTTGTCCTTAAGAAAGGGAAGGAACAAGCTAAATCCTCCTTGTCTTCTGAACCCTCATAGACCTCATGGTCTTTCCTCTGCATGCATTTCTTTCTTTTACAAGCATCACTTATGAGGCTGATGAAAATCTTCCTTATTTAGTCTCAAGTGATATACGATGTATTGGCTTTGTCATGAACCATTTAAATAAAAACTAGTACTTACAAATAGAAGCAGAGAGGGTCAGAGTATTGCCATTGCCTAATAAAGTGATGTGAATTTGGAATGAAGTGATGAGAGTCAGTTCTGTTACTCCTATCAAGTAGTAGTTTTTGAATACAGCTATAATAAATATATTGTTAAGGAGCCATAGTAATGTACACTAAAATAATAAAAGCCACATATTTTCCTCATTCTCCTTAATCATTTGATACTGTAGTCACAAGGACAAAGATAGAGGATAACTTCCTTATTTGAGAAAAACTTCTATATTGATGGAAAGTTTGAATCAGGTGGAAGGCATGCATAGGGATATCTATTATGTTTGCCTTGGTGTGGCTAGCTAAATTATAGAAAGATAAATTTATATTTGCATTAACTAAATGAAATACCTTATCATTGTTGATTATTGGGTCCCTTAGGAAGCTGACTCTGAGATAGAGTTTAGTACGCCAGATGTTTGTTGAGGAGGGTCCTCAGGATCAATACCTGTGGAAGCAGGGAAGGAAAAATGGTGGTCAGAGAGAGGAGCCATGCTTCAGCCCAGCTTTTCCTGAGCCCATGGATGGCTTTGAAAATTGAATAGGCTTTCCACGTTGTCCTCAGTTTTGGTGAGGGAGCCAGACTCTGTATCCCCACATGGACTAGTCATTGCATATAGGTTGTCCTGAATGGAACTTGTCCTTAGACAAAATAACTCTTTGCAACAGAGGTAATATTTGAAAAACTTGACTGCTGAACTACATCTGCTGACAAAAAAGTCCCCTTTAGAGTCCCTCATTGGAGGGTTCTTTGCAGGTAACTGTGGCCAAGAGAACAAGTTCTCTCTAATAGAATATGGATAGTAGATGTAATCTGTGTAACATTTGATTGTCTTGCTCAAAAGGAAGTCTCCTGCCCTCAATGAGATGTTCCTATTTCCATGGGGTGAAACATGGCTTGAAAATAACTTCTTTCGGACATGTAGTTGAAATCAATTCTGTAGGAGAAGAAAGGGCAACCAATGGAAAGAACTTGGGTTTCCTTAAAAAAGGACTTCACAGAGGCATGATGCTTTTCAGTCCAAACCACTCCTGTACTGCACGTGTGAGAGCAACAACTCCTATTTAAACTAATGTATTCTGTGCTTTGTTTGTAATCAACTTTGTCCTTCAAAGTACAATACGGATATCTGGAAGTGAGATGCTATTCAACAAAAACCAAATCATGTAGCAAGGCATTGCTATAAGAAAGTGAAAAGGGATGGTGTGAGTGTTCTGGCTGGAAAGATGAGAACTTATATTGGGACACAAAAGAACAGTTGTAAAGCTATCACCTGTGATAATTTCAGTGGCAGACCATATGCTTACAAGTCTGTAGCTCTACTGGAATTTGTTTAAAAAAGTTAGACGAATGATGTGTATGGCTGCTCTTTGTTGTTTTAGCAAAATTACTGGTAAAGAGAGCTGAGATCAGACAAGAAATGATAAGTTCTGCAATTCTACATAGAAGAAAATATAGCACTGCTAAGAGAGGCAATCTCTGCCTACAATCAGCAATCATATTGACTGAGCAAGCATTATTTTGGGCCCTAAAAGTATTAAAATACCAACTGCTTTTTTATCCTAAATAGCAAAAGATGAGATTGTCACTTGCAACCTATCTCCACAGCCTCCAAATTAAACTTTTTAGGCAGAATAGGGAACCAGTCTGTGGTAAAGCTCAGATGAAAGTGTTGCCTTATCATCCAATTGCATTGTTTCAAGGTATCTTCCATTTAGATGCCTTTACATCTTTGGAGAATGGATGAGTCTAGCCCAGAACCAGTAAATAGATGAATTGATAGGCTTGAGGTATCATGTCTAGAAGAAATCTTTGGGAATGGTTACTTTAACAACAACAACAAAAAAACCTGACTGGAATAAAATAAGATGACAATCTCAAGCTTTTTGAGAGAATTTTATTGTTGATGAAACCAAACCAAATGTCTGGATTACCAAAGCCAGTTATTTGCATATGGTGGACTGATATATCATGCTATTACATTTTGCGTGAGAGGTTGTCATATAAATTGTCTAATAGTTTATAGATTATCAGGTTGCAGAGTCATATTTAGGCTTGATGGAGACCACTAGACTTCACTAAGACATCCTAAGCTGAGCCAGCAATAAATTGTAAAATGAACTGCATATACGAATAAGGAAGGACCCACGCCTTTGGGTCCATTTATTCACTGCCGCTCTAAATCCATTCTTCCGTTACAGTAGATTTTTGTTGAACACATGACTGTTGAGACATTTTCCAACCTCTCTTACAGTTAGTTATGACATTTTTCCTTATAGAATGTGAGAATGAGTGAACATCCAACTCACTTGTTAAATGAAATTTATTTGAATTGCCTTTTCTTTCTCCACAGGCTACAGTGTAGAAGAGCATTGACTTATATTCGGCAATGCAGAGGAGAATAACACGTTGGCAATGGCAAAGCAAAAATGTGAAATGAAACTGGAACCCTGTTTGCTTCGTGGAGCAGAATCATCTGAACCTGCCACTGATCTCTAGACTGTGATGAGAGAAAATATATATACTCTCTTCATTTATATCACTGTATTTTGAATTTTACAATTTGATTTTTTATAATAGCTGAGCCTATACTGCAATTAATGTGTTAGCAGTTAAATTTTGTGCAAAGGTTATTATGTGTCTTTTATTTTTTCTGGTATTAAGAGGCTTTATATTGGGCTTTTATATCTGTCATCATTTTTATTAGAACAAAATAACAACTGAGAGTTTTGTTCAGAGATTTGTTTTCTCTCAATGTGGAAAAAAATTCAAAATAATATGATAATTTTCAATGAAATGTATTAGACATAGTTAATATATACAAACATTATCAGAAGAAAAAAGAATATCAGTTGTATAGAAGTTTTGAACTTCAGAATGACTTTCCTGCAGCTGCTAAACTCTGTTCTGAATGATTTTGGAATATCCACAAATACAAATCAACAATCAATTCCTCTGTCTCACTTATTGGATACACCCATGAGTCCTTAAAAATTAAGGCTATCATTATGGCCATGTGACTACTTCATTTTTTTTTTAAGTGAAAAACAAAAGCTCCTCTTAAATGACATTGTGAGCTTTAAGAAGTTCAGAATATCTTTATTAAAATAGAAGAATTAAATTCCATGAAAGCAGTTGGTTAGATCTGTTCTTTGTTATGCTTTAAATTCATAAACTCCCCACCAGTTTATCTATTGTCTGAAGCACGCTGACAGGTGATACAGGCACCAAAACATACCCCAAATGTTCTTTGCAAGTGGAATTGGTGAATAAGTAAATATATGACTCACTCTTCAGCAGCCAGTGATTAAACTTCCATACCACAGTCTATTTCTCTGCATGTGGTAATTTACTGAAAGCCCTGGGATGCTATTCAAGTGGTTCCTTCTTCCCCATTTTGGTGCTATTTTTCCCAAGGACATTGCACCTATATGTCATATTGAACAAAATTTAGAAAGTGCAGGAGGTGAATGGATTATTATATCAGACTGGGCCAATTATTAATACAATCCAAACAGTGTTCAATTTTGCTCTATAAACTGGTAAGTAAAATGACACTTCCAAAATTTTCATTATTAAAACTATGCCTTCAGGAACATTAAAAAATGAGTAACAGTGGTTTTTATTTTTACTTATTTTGCCCTAAACTCAGGATGCTAAGGACCATTGAATTCAATTTGTTTCTGGTGAACAAATTTCAATTTTTTAAAAAAAGATTATATTTATTAATTTGAGATAGAGAGCAAGCAAGAAAGCAAGAGCAGGGGGAGGGGCAAAGGGAGAGGGAGAAGCAGGCTCAATCCCAGGACTCCGGGATCATGACCCAAGCCAAAGGCAGACGCTTAACTGACTGAGCCACCCAGGCACCCTCAAATTTGAATTTTTAATCTATTTTCATTAACAGAATTTTGAAATTCGGTTTTAAGCTAGTTACTTTTTGACAAATACAGATCTTTAATTCTGTCAAGTGGATCTTGACTCGATTCAATCCTTTTCTCTCAACCCAGGACGATATTACCTTTTTATAGGTGCTTTACTTATTTTTTTTAAAGATTTTATTTATTTATTTATTTGAGAGAGAGAGAGAAACAGCATGAGAGGGGATAGGATCAGAGGGAGAAGCAGGCTCCCCGCCGAGCCGGGAGCCCGATGCGGGACTCGATCCAGGGACTCCAGGGTCATGACCTGAGCCAAAGGCAGTCGCTTAACCAACTGAGCCACCCAGGCGCCCTTTATAGGTGCTTTAAAATGATCATTATTCAAAGTATGAATAGAAGTAAATTATCATATAAGAAATGTTATCTGAAGTTGAAAATACAGAGACTGAATTTGCATGTGTTCAATTTCCTATTGGCTTTCTTTCTCCAGCCTGTCAGAATTTAACCTACAATTTACACAAACAACACCAACAATAGCTTATGAAATATTCATGCATAACTTATCCTACCCCTTTAGTTATTTCAACTTGCCTTACTTATTCATTTCAATTTACTGAAAAATATTGGTAGTATTTCACATAATTATGTGAAGTCATCAATTCAAATAATATCACAAAAAACAGGTTTTGTTAGCAAATGACATTTTAGCAAATCCAATTTCTTAGTTCTTACCTAAAAATGTTTATTTTTTAACATTTCCTCAGACCCCCAGAATGGTAGGATGATTTTTTTTCATTTGAAATAGATAGCTAATTTATCAAAATGTACATTTGAACAATTTGAAACTAATAAAAAAATACTTTAAAAGATTTCCACATAATTCTTTCATTTTTATTGTATCAGTATTTGATTAATGCAGATAGATAGGGTGTATCATACATATGTAAATATCTCTGCTTATTGGGGCACCTGGTTGGCTCTGTCAGTAGAACACGTGACTCTTGATCTCAGGGTTGTGAGTTTGAGCCCCATATTGAGTGTAGAGATTACTTAAAAATCCAATCTTTTAAAAAAAAGCTCAACTTACTTCACTATTATTTAATTTGAAATAAATGGTGTTCTCTTAAATTTTCATCACTTGCTCCTCTTTATTCACTAGTTCAACCTCTTCTGTTCTTTTTATCCATTGTCAGAATAGCTTTTTTATTAACTATATTTAATGTGCTATTAAAGCTAACCTTTCATGCAGTAAGGACATATTTATAATCTCACAAGGATCCACACTCATGTAAGTATCTCACAAGATTTTTTTATGAGAAGCAGGTTTCTGTTTCATGCAGGCCTTGACATGGAGACAGCAAGGCTATATTAGAACATCTTTATTTGTCACTTACTTCATTGCATGCCAAACAGATAGAGCTTTAGGAATTTTTGAGTTGTGGCATCATTTGGTACATCAAAGTAATAAGCTTGGGTTTCATACAGCACACATCCTGTGATGTACTTCTGCTACGCAAGTCCCTCCACACAGAGTTACCTTAAAGTGGCTCATTATTTAGAGCCTCTGTAGGAAAAGTATTTCCTCTGGACAAGGAAAAAAGTCCCCTTCAGAGGAAAAATTGTATAATGTCTCCCAGGTGTGTAAGAAAGGTGAAAAACTACAGCTCATCTGATGTACTGTTCATGACTTAGTGGGCTTATTAGTTCCCTGAACGAAGACTCATTTGCCCTGCATTTCCGTGGTTTAATTTAATGGACAGATTCTCCAATAAAGGTAGATGGAAATAAATGCATTAGACAGCTCATGCAAGGAGCAAAAGGAAAAGGATTTAACCATCAGGGCTTTATATCTTTGAAATGATATGTTGTTTCAAACAATCTCAATTCCTCTAGCTTAAGTTTATTATTCTTTTATCTGATTCTTACTGCCATCTGGTTCATGTGCAAGTGCAAATCATAAGCAAGAAAAAGCAGAGCTAATTTTCTGTGTCAGCTTAACAAACAAAAGCTGTGCAATATGGATAGCTATCATTAAAAGTATCTATTGTGAAATATTGATCTGAAATAGGTTACTTTTTCAATGTTTAGATATGAGATAGTAATTAGGATTATTTGAAAAAGGTGTCACTCTAATGTGGGAGGCTGTATTGATTTTGGAAAATGACTTTGTAAAGCAACTAATATTTTCTACGCATTTCTTATGAATTAATATTTTGAATTCTTTCATAGCATAGACTTTATTAACCAAAATATAATAATTAGTAAATCACCTAAAGTTTCTCTTCCATGTGAATGGCTTTATATTAATCCCTTTGAATGGTATAAAATGTAAGTTACGGTTTCAGTGGAAATTTTAAAACAAATAGAGAAAATATGATCAAAGGGAGAAAAAGAGAGGCATCTTTCTGATTGTCAGCTCATTGTTGGGATTTTATGTATCAGAGATAGGTTAAAATCTCCTATTTTATCATGTTCATTGTTCAGAGGAACAAAAATGTTTTCTTCTACAATAAATAAAATTATTAAGTATAATAAGATAATACTGATGTAAATCTTTAAATTGTTAGGAACAATACATTCTATAATGAAATATAAAATATCTGTTCATAAAAGGCTTTAACCTCTTACACTGTTATAATAATTAAGTTTGTTTTGCTTCTGTGCATTAAAAATAGTGGATAATTACAAAGGCACTTTATCAAATAGGATTTTTATGACTTACCATAAAAATATATGTCCATATATAATATCCACATACATAAATGTTTCCCTTTGGAGTCAGGTGAATCTCCTCACATATGGAGCAATCTACTTTTCCCAGTGTAGAATTATGTGAAGCCAATTCTCTATTAGCATTAAAGTTAGGTTTGTTTACACAAAGAATGGGAAATCACCCCAAGAGACTTGGTTTTTTAGACTTCCTTGGGTATTAACTCCTATTCTTAAGACCTGTATGCCTCAATTACGTCCTACTGACCTTATGTATTAAAAACACTTAAAGTCACTCAGAATAGTATTTACTTCAGTCATTTAAGATACAAAACATATTATGGTAATCACCCTGTAAGGTGGCCCTCAATGACCATTGCTTTTTGGTATCCACTCTGGTATAATCCATTCTTCTTGAGTGCGATCAGGATTTGAAGAATCTAAAGAACACAATATGGCTGAAGTTATGGGATGTCACTTCCAAGATTAGGTTATAAAAAGGCTCTGGTTTTTCTATTAGGTACTCTCTCTTGCTCTCTCTTGGATCACTAACCCTAGGAGAAGCCAGCTGTCTTGTCTGGAGGCAACTCAGTAGAGAGAAACCAAGTTCTGACAACAATCACATGAGTCTTAAGAGGAGACTGCAGCACTCAACCTAGTAAGACTTCAATCTAGTAAGACTCTAAACCAGAAGATCACACTAGACCATGGCAAGAATCCTGACCAGCAAAAACTGTGAAATAATAAAATGTTTGTTGCTTAGCAGTTATATTTAAGTAAATTGTTATATGATGACATATAACTAATACAGATGTTCTAGTAAGTTTTGTACATTTTTCTCTAACTTCTGTGTAGACTCAGAATTCATTTTTCATGGCCTATTTATCTGGAAATAAGCCACTTTGCATATGGATTATACTATATATCTGGATAATGATATTACAAAGGTAAATTCTTAAGCTGAATCCTCAGATCAAATTAGCTACTTTCTTTTATCTGAACCTTGTTGGATTTATGAAAACTAGAACAATATAACTGGGCATAACCCAATATAAGTCATTTAGAAAAGTGATTGCTCTGAGACAACTAGAGAATACTCTTTCTATGAAGCAAGAAGGGAAAAAGTAAAAGAAACCCTACGCTAATGCTGGAGAATTTGTTTCAGAATAATTCAATTCAATTCTAAAATTTGTCCTTACGTGCTTTCAGGTATGATGCAGTGATCTCACTTATTCAGTGTTTCCTTCAATTAAGAGTTTTTATGCTTTACTGTTCTCAATTGTTCTAGGCCTATAACTTAACACTTACACCTAAATTATATAATTTAATATGCCCTTGACATATGATCATTCTCAAATGATCATTTTAAAATGAAAAATCAGCCAAAAAAACATTAATAAATAATTCATTTTATATGAAAATATACAAAAAATATAAGTGAGAAATGCAAAAAAAAAATCCAACTTGCTTTGCAGAGTAGATAAAATGCTGCATGTGGATAAGCTAGAAGAGAAGGTCATATGTCTATTAGTATAGTAGATATGGCGATTTTTTATTTGTAAGACAGAAATGACAACTCTTTACAAAACCTGCTACTAAAATAACACACTAATGGAGGAAATGTATTGAGTTTGATGATGAAGCATGACCTTTATGAGCTTAAAGGACAAAGCTGAACCCTGACACTAAGCTCCAAACCATCTGAATGTGTAAAACATGGTGTTCATATCTAATTTTGAATGAAATTTGGACTGCCCACAAATGCCTTACACTATTTCCTGAGCCTTTTCATCAACAGCTTGCTAGATTGCATCCAGTTCACCATCTGGAAGTGTCACTTGCTACAAAGTAAACCTGCTCCCTGGATGACAGCAGGATACCTAAGCATCTGCTGTTTAATAAGCTACAGCAGAACATATACCACCAGCACAGGAAGGGGCAATATTTTGAGGAAATGTTGGAATCATCTAATATTAGCCCTTGAATGTGCCTTAGGGAATTATCTAATCCATCATTTTTAAGGTGTGTTTCATGAGCTACTAGAACTGTTGGATGATGAGAAGGATCCTATGTTTAAAAAAATAATAAAAAATAAAAAATCCTTGAACCCCAAATAAATATAGAAAATTCTGTGTTAAGGAAGACAAATCAGAAGTGATAATAAATGATAATGTTTTACCTTAATAGTCTTAATGAGGAAATAAGACATTCAAATAAATAGATGAGGAAAGAAGGCATGACATAGAAAACAAAATAGCAAAAAAGTAGACCCTTAAGGAGGGGATGGGTTAAGTGCAACAGAGTCTGGAAATCTGCCTGCGTAGAGTAACATGGCACAAAGCAAGGAACATTGCATTTTTTTCTTAGTCCTTTAATATCTATTTCACCTTTAATAATTCCGCTTTTTATTTTGTAATGGGAGATAATTGCTACTTCTTTTTCTATTTTCTTAATTTATTTTTCCTCTTAATTTGCCTCTCAGATAAAAGGTCAGTTTTGGACAGATGTTGGAATGAGTCCTAGACCTAGGTCTCTTGACCGGGAAAATTCCGATCAGGCTGATATTTATAGACTTTCAACCATAGGCTTGGTTCCCTAAGTTGAAAAATGGATATGATTTTCCAATTCAGAGTTACTAGCCATATTCTTTTGTTGTTGCCTTTTCTTAAATTATGAGGTGTTTCAAGCATATGGAAAGGCACAAAAAGACACATCATGAATACTTCTATGCCTACCACATAATCTAATATAGCCTACCGTTCTGCCATATTTAATTCAGATTTCTTCTTAAGAAATAGAACAGTAAAGATAGAATTTAAATCCTGTTTGTACTTTCCCCTTATCCCACTTTTCTTTCCCTTCTGAAGGGATAGAGTTTATGATCTTGTTATGTTCAAGTTAATACAAAATAACTGAAACCTTGTTGATCCTTTCCCAAACTCTTCCCATCTTCTATAATTCCAATTCCTTCATTAGTCAAGTGCCAAAGAAATTCCTCTCTTTGGCTCAGGCTGAGCACTTTAGCTTATACTGTTGCTCTTTTCCACAACCTGAGCTTGAAATTTCTACTTTCCCCATATAGTTTCAGCAGTGTGATTTGCTCAGCAATGATCATTACTTTTCTAAGAGGGATTCTGATGCCATGTTTTTGGTTAATACATTTGTGCAGCTCACCATAGTACTATGAGTATCTTCTTCTTCCTAAGAAGCATCAACACTTAGGATTCTCAGAGAGAAATTTGTGCCTACTGAAATTTGTGCCTACTGAAAGAAAATAAGTGCCAACAGAGACTCAACAGATCATGGGTTAGGCAAGCAGAAGTTCCATAAAAAAATAGTCTATGAATTTTATATATTTAAAGACTCAACTTTAAGCCATTGCAGACTCAGAGAAAGAATTGTTTTTAGTGGATGCACATATAAGAATGATTTCTGCATTACTTAAAGTTCCTGTTTTGATGGGTGGAGGCAGAAACACTGCTAATCCCAGATTACCTTACAACCAGCTAGGTGATTCGTCCTGAAGATGGTGAAACTGCATAGAGTTGCTGCCCATCTCCTAAGAGATGAACCCTCCATGGCTTTATAATAAGAGAGAAATGAAGAGCATTGCAGTATACTGAGGACAACAGTTAGAGGGAAATTTTCACTAATGAGAAACTGATTTAAAAAGCAGCAGAGAGCCAGTTAAACAGGTGGGCTGAGCACATGCTTTTATTTCCTTGTTCTCTGGAAGCTCCGGCAATATAACAACTAAAGATTTTTAAAAGTCATAAACACATAAGCACCAAGAAAAGAGTTAAGAAGATAATAGAAGTCAACTGAAGTTTTGAAACTGGAATGTGGATAAAGCTCAGCAGAACTGAGAAAACTGACACCAAAGCTTTCAGGAAGATAGTCAAGATGTGGCTTAGCCAGGTAAAGGCTCAGGAATGGAAGTGGGTTATAACAAAGGGGTGCTGTGTGGTTCAAAGCCAGACCACTGTTCGACAGACTATCTTAAAAGAGTTATCAAAGATTCCCTCATCTATCTTGCAAAGTCAGGCAACATTAGTGAGAACTCTGTAAATTTCCTCTCTGGAGATATTGAGATGCAGCACTATGCACAAGAATAACATGGCTAAGTGGAAGTCTACATACCTAACAGGGGACTTCTAGCCTCTTCCTTGACCTTGCTTCCATATTGGAGGCAGTCATTTTGAGACTGGATAATTTCTCTCTGACGAATGAAAACCTAAAAACTCAGGAGGAAAGATCTACAATGTGTACATACGCAACTAGGCTGATGGATCCCTGCCTGATCATTATATGATAATGATCACTTCTTAATGAGCCCCAATGCATGGGATTATTTGTGCTTCAGTCTTAAGTAGGAACTGAGAGTCAAGGGATGTGACATATTTATGGAGAACTGTTAATTTGAGAAACGGAGACCAGCACAAATGAAACGCCCAAAATGACAGTCATGCAGCAGGTACATAAAGGAAATGATTCATTGGAGCAGGAGGATTCCAGTGAAACTTTCTTCAAGAAAAAAAGGAAAAAAAAGAAAAGAAAGGAATAGAAATTTTGACGTGTTTGACTGTATTGAAGGAGATATTTATTTCTGGGGGGAGAGTTGAGATGAATTAAGGAAAAGTATAAAAAAATCCTTACCAGTGAAAAATAACTATACTATTAATTATGATGGAAAAAGAAATTATACAAGAAAGGAAATATAATAGTAATAAATAACATAGCTCAGTTGTAAATAATAATCAACAATTAAAGGATAATGCTAATGGCCATCATAGAAAACAGTATAACCAAATTTTTGTTATAGTTAGATTGAGAGGATGAGGTTTATTGTGGGTGTTTGAATTTAAGAGAGGTAAACCCCCAAACACCTGTAAATAGAATTTTCTAGATAATAATATCTAAAAAATTTTCTTAAGATATTAGGTAAATAGTATCTAAGACTAAAAAAAAAAAGAAATGTGGATAAAATTATAGAACAAAACGTAAATATGAAATTTGCTACCTCTGGGGGAACAGGCATGACATAAGGAGTGTGAAGCACAAATTTGTTTTTTATAACAGGTTTACTAGATCTCTGTTATTAAGCCTATGGATATTTGCTACTTTGATAAAAAGAAAGGAAAAAGAAGAAGAAAAGACAAGGGCTGTGCAGGGGGGTCTTTGGTAGAAGAATCATATAACAGGGAAAGCAAAAGCCTCCCACAGCTTCACAGGGTATAAAATCAAGATTATAAGATTGCTGAAGATTACAGATATTTTTCAGGCTACTTAGGAAAATACAGATTTTGGAAGTTATTATTATAGAAAGGATGGAGAGGAAGAGCCGGGAGAGATGACAAGGTTCTCATGGACAGGAAATATCAACCTGGATTATAACACTAGACATTTGATCAATGTTCCTGTGGCCTAGCAAAGAATGGCTGGCATAGCAGTCCATATACTTTGCTTCAGTTGAATTTTGGGTGTACAGACTGGGAATATAGATTGTAAATGCTGGTACTTCTCTCATTTGCCTCATGCCTGGGTACTTGTTTTTGGTGATAGTGGGAAATTGGACAACAGTAAGTACTAAGTACTCAGCTTCAAAAAAAACAGTCTTGCTAAGGTAAAACAACATGGGACACAAAGCAGCCAAATAATGGGTGATGCTGTTCTTTAGTGATGAAAAACCAACTGAATCATTTGTTCTTAGTCACACTTGCCTTGATGCTCTAACAATTATTTATTTAAGAGCTAACGGTAACTAGGGGCACCTGGGTGGCTCAATCGTTAAGTGTCTGCCTTCGGCTCGGGTCATGATCCCAGGGTCCTGGGATCGAACCCCGCATCGGGCTCCCTGCTCCGCAGGAGGCCTGCTTCTCCCTCTCCCACTCCCCCTGCTTGTGTTCCCTCTCTTGCTGTGTCTCTCTCTGTCAAATAAATAAATAAAATCTTAAAAAAAAGAGAGAGTTAATGGTAACTAATATAAAACCTCTATTGCAGATTATTTGAAATAGTCTTGGATGGACCCAAATAGCTATCATTGCAAAATGTGGATTCTTTTTTTCACAACTAAATATTTTATGTGTTTATAAAGGACAAAGTTTAAAAGTGTTCTTTTTCAGATACATAAATAACCAGATAGAATGGATACAATCTAAGGACAATGTTTAATTTCCCAGTGCCTAGAGTGGGAAAACCACCTTAGTGTACCTTTTTCTGAAAAGGTACATATTTTAGCAGATGTGCTCAACTTTACAACAGGTTATCTGCAAGTACTGTATTGAAAGAATTAAACTAGGAACCCCCAAATTCAGTATTCTACAGGGTGTGAGGGTAGCATTCAGAATCATAAGACCACCTATCAATTGATAACTCTAATGGAAATTCATTATTCTTTAATAAATTAAAACTTAATTCCTAAAGATTGCCAATATGAAGAGAGATAGTTGAACCGCATACTCCTGACTCCTTTCACCCTTATTCTCTTGACAAGCTCTCACTAATTTTTCTAACACTAGAATAACCCCAGAGAGTTGAGGGTCCTAAATCTTCGAAACACAGGTGAGATCTAGCTAGAGTATTTAATCATGATTTTACTGTCATATTTTCATGAAGCCAATGCATCATCAAGTTATAAGATACACAATCCTTTTTTGAATAATATACTCTGTTAAAGACAGAACTTTTTAATGAATCAAAAATGAATAATGCTATCCTTTCAGATTCCTATTTTCCCTCTTAAATGTCACAGTTACAATTTGAGCTTATACCTAATTCAATTTCAGGGTACAAAGATTTTTGTGAATCACCTCAGACAATTGATAATCATTATAGAAATGTGACACATTTCTACTATGTAATAATATGTGTAAGCCTCATTATATAAGTATCCTTAATCTTCAATATATGATTTTCAATAATACGAAACAGTAACATGATTCTGTCTGCATTTCCTATTTGGCTAAATTCTTGTTTTGTTTTGTTTCTTAATTATAATTAATTTAAATATTGTTGAAAATTAAGTAGCCCTTCTCTCAAGTCTGCCAAAATACATTTTTTTATAGCTGTTGGCATCTGTGTCATAGTTCTTTCTCATGTATGAATCCATTCCCTATGAAGTCCAGATTTTGAAAAGACTTATTCTATACTGAGAAATTTGGCAATTTCTACCAACTTTGATTACATTGCCTGGTGTGTGACAGGCAATTTTCTGTGTATGATTATTCCCCCCCAATGCTGGATTGTAGTGCTGTCATTTTAAAGACATTTTAAGGGATGTTTGGGGATCTGAATTTCAGTTAAAATTCAAGCCTCTGCTGTGTTGTACAGGCAAGTAACTAAGTTGACCAAAAAAAAAAAAAAATGAACAGATAAAATCTATTACTAGGTTTGCACCTGGACAGATAGCTAAACTGCTGGTAAATCTCAATCTCTGAATCTGTCATCTGGCACATTTCTCAATTATAAGTCACATACAAATGCCAGAAATTATAGTTTACAATGTGGGGGGGAAAGTGGTTTTAATAGCAATGCTTGGATGTAGGAAGAGAAAATTAAAACAGATAGTCTTGTGCTTGTCTTATAACTTCACTGGCAATTCAAGAAAATCTATGTAGGAATTGTTTAAAGGGCCAATCTATTTTGGAGTGAATAATAATCTTGAAGATGCATTTGCATGGCAAGGATAAGAAACTTGTTTGTGTCTGGTGGTTTTGAGGGGTGTTAGAGTAATTAAGTTTGAGCAGGAGGGAGGCCTCCAAAAGTCCAGGCTACCCCTTAGAACTGCCATTAATACCCCACAAGTTTTAAGTTAACTCATCTTTATCTTGAAACCCACTACTTCTCTTCATTGCTTCAGCTTTGTCTTCTTGAGCCTGGGACCATCTTTATCTTCCCACTTGAAAGTATACTCAAACCTGTTTAGAATCTCTTATTTTTTTCCAGCTTTTTTGAGATATAATTGACATATAGCATTGTGAGAGTTTAAGGTGTTCAATGTAATGATTTGATACAGTCATATATTATGAAATAATTACCGCAGTAGAGTTAGTTAATATCTCTGTCACCTCATTTAATTAATATTTCTTTTTTGTGGTGAGTACATTTAAGATCTACTCTCTTAGCAACTTTCAAGTATCTAATATACTATTGTTAACTGTAATCATCATGCTGCACATTAGATCCCCAGAATTTACTCATCTTTCAACTAAAAGTTTATACTCTTTGACCCACATCTCCCTACTTCCCCAACCCCCCAGCCCCTGACAACCACCACTGTAGTTTTTTTTCTGTTAGTTCAGCTCTTTTAGATCCCACATATAAGTGAATATCATACAGTATCTGACTTTGTTTAGCTTATTTCACCTAAACTAATGCCCTTAAAGTCCATCCACATCTTCACAAATGGCAGGATTTCCTTCTTTCCCATTGCTAGACAATATTCCTTGTTATATATCCTCCACATCTTCTTATCCATTCATCCACTGATGGCCACTTCGGTTGTTTTCATAGCTTGGCCATTGTGAATAATGCTGCAAATGAACATGACAGTGCAGATATCTAGTAAAGATTCTGCTTTCCTTTCTTTTGGGTATATGCCCAAAAGTGATGTTGCTGGATCATATGGTAGTTCTAGTTTTATTTTTCTCAGGAGTTTTCCTACTATTTTCCATGGTGGCTGCCCATTTTCACCAAAAGTGCACTAGGGTTCCCTGTTTTCCACATCCTCGCCAACACTTGTTATCTCCTATCTTTTTGGTCGGAAGTCCAAAGTATGTTTCACCAGGTAAAAACCTAGGTGTCAGCAGGGCTGTGCACCACCTAGAGAGTTTAGGGGAGAAAATGTCTCCTTGCCTTTTCCAGTTTCTAGGGCTGCACTCCCTGACTCATGCCTCTTTCACCCTCTTTCAATTCAGCAGCATGGCGACTTCCAGTATCTGCTTTGCCTTTACATCCCATTTTCCTCTCATTCCTCTCTCCCTCTGTCTCCTTCTTATAAGGATGCATGTAATTACACTTAGACCCCATCCTAATAAGCCAAGATAATCTCCCCATTTCCCATTTAACCATATCTGCAATGATGCCTTTTCCAAATACAGTAATATTTACAGGTTCTGAGGATTATGACTTGATATCTTTGGGGACCATTATTCAACATATTACAGTATGTGTCCAATGAAACTTTTATTGATTCTGATTTATTTATTTGTAGTTACTCATATTGATTCTGTTTCCCTGTCGTTCTACAAAGTGTATGGATCAGTCTATCTATCTATCATCTATCTATCATCTATCTATCCATCTCTATCTTTCATATATCTCTAATATACTTTGAAAATATATGATATAAATGTAAGATGATATAATTGAATATACAAAATTCTCTCTTACATGTCATATGAGAATTTCCCCAAGTGTCTTGATAGTGAAAGATCTGACAATGTAACTCACTCTATGTACCTTGTAAATTCTTATATTCCCAGAAAACTCTTTAAAGCAGAAACAATGCTCAGGTTATTTTTCTAAACCTTGTATGTATCACAGAGCAAATCTGATTATAGATTATCAATATTTTAAAATTGATTAGAACAAATGAATTTAATTCAATGAGTTCTGGTCTCAGAACTTTGTAGAATAAAGTTGCTCCATGGCTCAGTGGAAATAATTCCTCTTCCCTAGAATAGATGTATGAGGATGCCATAAATATTTTATTTTTGTTTATTTGTTAATCTGCTTCTTCTCCACTGGAAAGAGGGGGAAAGGGTTGTATTTTGAAAGAACACTTGGAGAATGGAAGAGAGACTGAGTGCTCCAGTGACGAGATTGCTTTAATGGGGTATGGTGCCTACACACATCAGTTTCCGAGAAAAGTCATTGTCTACACTGAAAGTGATGTATGCACCTTCGCTCACTCAGGACCACCATGATGCACAACTCAAGGGGTATGATTTCCAATTATGTTCCATTTTCCATGTAAACAGTGCTCCCCTAGAGTTGTGTGGTACATCCATATATGATGGGCTCACAAAATGGACTCAGCTGGAAATTCATTTAATCCCTCTTTTTGCTCCTGAAGAAACATTTGATAGTGGCGTATATGAAGCAAAAAGGGATAATCTGTATTATGGGAAAGTGTTATAAAGAAAGCCAGTGTGATCTAACTATTCTTTCTGTTGAAGGGTATTAATAATCCTCCACAAATATCAAATAGCAAGCCTAGTAGGAAGGAATAAAAAGGAACTTTTCTGCTTGTAGAAAACTGGTCCCGATATTATTGTATGCTGCTCATTGTTAGTCATCCTCAACATTTCTGTAAGGTCTATATTATATGCCAGATACTATGGTGAAAACTGATACATGAATGGTAGTATTTCTTGATTTTGTCTTCAACTAGTAGAATTTGTAGAAAGGTATATAAGAACCTGGTTCTCAGATAAATAAACTATCTAAAAATCACTTCATATAGACTTCGCCATTTAGAATATGGTCTAATCAAGAAACCACTTTTGCATTTTAATTTTTTCCATCTCTTGAATCTAAATAATATTGTTGTGTGCACTATTTAATTCAACAAATATTTATTGAGTATTTAGCAAGTTCCCACATCACTTTCCCCCAAATAAAACACTAGTTCATTCTTTAATTCAAATAACATTATGAAGTGGGTTCTTTTATGTTGTAATAACATTAGTAGCTTGTGTTTGTCATTAGTGTAGTTGTCTGATGTCTGTGGATGTTAAAGTGGTACTGGCTTTAGACAGTTCCTCAGGGCAGGGACTGTGTCTGCTTAAATTGCTTTGTGCAGAACACAGGTGGCTGAGTAATAAACACTTTTTGCTGATGCAATGTCTTGTATTGAAGACAAAGCCTCTGATTACTTAGTGTTTTAAAATTAGTTTTTAAAGATGCATCAGGAATCCAATTAGTGTATAATGTGTGACTGACACTGAAATGGCTTTAGAACAGATTAACAAGACCACACCACCCTCATCACAAAAGTTTATATCTTAAAACCAATACTACAGGATGAAAACAAATGTGGGCCTTGAATAAGTGGATATTTTTTCTAAAACCTTAATAGAATACCTAATACTGTACAAAACAAACATGCATATTTGTGTGCACATGTGTGTGCATTTTTCCTCATCTCTCCAGTATGAGGATTAGAAGTAGATCAATGACACTGTTATAAAAATTATCAGAAATGAACTGACATTAGTCTGGCAGAGAATTCTAGTTTCACCTCGATGTGTTCAATACGATTTTTGTGGGGATTTTTTTCCCTCTCATTTTGGTGTAATGCTTTATTTAGAAGAATAAAAGTGTCATTCTTTTGGGGACACCAGTAACTCCAGGCCTCCTTTCCCAGGGCAAGCCTCAGGTCATCTCTTGAGAGGCCTTTGGGATCTAGACAAGGAATGATGGGCACAGTTCATTCCTTGACCTTTACCTGCTATGGATGCTCTGTCCTGATCTTTTCCCACTTCTGGTCTAGGCTTTTCCAAATGGAGCATTGGATTCTGTTATTCTTGTGGTTAATATTGTCTTTCCAATCCAATATCCCTCAGTGGTGCCAAAGTAATCATTCTACAAAGTGAGCGATCATATCACACATCTGTCTAAAACCATTCAGTGGTTTGCCTTTCCCTAACTGCAAACTCTGTAAAGGCACAGTACATTTCTCCCCACATTTCCATCCCAAGTCTTGTGCATAATACCCACTCAATACTTGTTTGTTAATCCACTGACTGATTGACCTGACAATCATCTTGAGGTCTTTCACTTTGATTCAGGCTTATCCCAGATTTTCATCTAAATTTTCTGCTTGTGATTTAAATGTTGGTGCTACCCATACCATGGTGATTCTCATTTTCATTCTTTTTTTCCTCTTGCTTGGAATTGCCAAATTTATTCAATTTCATTAATTTATAGGTTTTTGGCCATGCAGGTTACCTGGCTACTCTAACCATGTACCAGATTTGACTCAATGCATTTTTTCTCTTGCATTCATTTTCTTGTCGCTGCTGTAACAAAATACCACATGCTTAGTGGTTTAAGACAATACCAATATCTTGTATCAGTTCTGGAGGCTAGAAGTTCAGAGTTAAGTCTTACTGGGCTGGAATCAAGGTGTTGGCAGTCCTGATTGCTTCTGAGCCTCCAGGAGAGAACCTGTCCTTGGCTCTTCCATTCATTCTTTGGCTCACGGCTGCTTCATTAATGTCTGCTTCTGTCTTCACATTGCCTTCTCTCTGTAGTAAATCTTCCTCTGCCTCCTTCTTGTGTGGGCCCTTGTGAGTACACTGGGTGCATCTGGATAATCAAGAATAAAAATCCTAAAATGAATCACATTTGCCTATCCCTTTTACTATGTAAGGTAATCTATTTGCAGGTTCCCGGGAATCAGATATTGACATCATTGGGAGAGTCATGTCAGCATACTTTATTGCCTTTCTTGAAACATATTTGTAAGCAACCAGAGGTGTCCAAAAATGATTCCTTTATGCCGCCCAATATGGCTTATTTCCATTTGGTTCTTCTACTGATTTATTCATTTTTTTTCAAATATAGTATGGTCATCATACAAATTTCAAGCAACACAGAAGAACATAATATATAAAAAGTTTTCTGGATCCTGTTTCTCAGCAATCACTGATATTAAGAGTTTAGTGTGGGTTATTCCATTCCTGCATAAATTCACACACAGAGAAAGGAAGAAAAATGCGTGCACATCCTATGTATTCTACATATATACAACCTCAGATGACTGATAAAGGATCAGATATAATTCTACATCTTGCTTTATCTCAACTAATAATATACATGGAATGTATTTCCATGTCAGTGCATATATCTACTTCTTACTATGGTTTGGAAGGAGATTACATTGAAATCACATGTTTATTTTAGGATAAATGACATTTTTGTATTATTGATTCTCCCTTACCAGCAATATAGTACCTTTTTTTAGGCCTTTTAAATTAATGCTTCTTTACTATTTGTTATTTGTTCATTTACATCTTTCTCTAATTTCTGAAGTTCATTCCTAAGTATGCAATAGAAGTTTTTTCTTTTAAATTGAGTGTGTGTGTGTGTGAGTGTGTGTGTGTGTGAGTTCCTAACTGATTGTTGCTGGCATTTGAGAAAGCTATTATTTTGGTATGTTTCCTTGTATCTGGCTATTTCACTGAATACTTACTAGTTTTATTAGTTTTTAAGTGGTCCTTTTGCATTTACCAGGAATAGAAATGTATTATGTACAACTAATGACAATTTAGTTCTTTCCTTCTTGGCTTACCAATTTAAAACTTGGCCAGCTCTCTTTCTCTAATTACCCTCTGGATGCTCCAGCTTCAGGCACTTGAATTTGCAGGTAAAGATGACCAAGTAGCCACAGATCAGCTTCTAATAATAATCAGCTATTTGACATCTATTATGGGGAGAAGACAGGGAATAGTAAGTACTTGAGACCAATATCAGAATAAACAAAAAATCTTATATTTTAGTAGGAAGCTACAAGTCTCTGGGTTTTAATTTCAGGATATTGTGAAAATAGTGAAAGATTCAGAAAGAACAGAGTAGAAATCACATGGGATTGTTTCAGACTCTGCCCATTCTACTTTCTGTTGTGTGTCCTCATGGTATGTCACTTAAATGTTGTTCCTGTTATTTTACTTATCTTATGGCTAATAAACATGAAAGTGGAATACATGGCAGAAACTAGGTGAATGATCCTTTTATTAGCAAGGCTCATTTTGATCTGGGAGTATTATATCCTAAGCAATTGTTTTCTACAGTGTAAAACAATATGCCAGTTCTAGAGTTAATGTTAAGGACCAAAAACACAGGGAGAGTTGTTACTAAAAATGAAGCAAACATAATGACAAGAACTGGGATGCAAATTTCTCAAGCAGATATATTGTTTTGAACAGGAGCAAGCATATAATAAACATCACTGTCAAAGTCAAAGCACTTGGTGGAGAGGTAGACTAAAAGAGGCTGGGAGAATGGCATATAGGTTCCAAGAGTATTCAGATTCCTTTCAAAAACAGGCATAATGTTCAGCTCCACTACATTTTTTTCTATTCATCCTTAGCAGTTTTGAAGCGTGCTTGTTATAAATATGTGTGCATGTATTTAGATATATTCTTGAGTTCCCTAACTGTGTTATTACCAGGAAAGAGCTGCAAATTCGTTGAAATACTCTGGACTCACTACCATAAAAATCAGTTACAAATGTTGCTCTAATCCTGACTTACTTAATCTTCATAAATAATGTATTCATTTTACCCAGCTATTGATAAATCATTTAAGAACAAATTGTCACTGTGAAAAGGGTTACACCATTACTATCCTTTCAAAAAATTATCCACATTCATTTTATCTTTAAAGATATTTTATGAAATATTTTAAACATATAAAAAAAGTTTAGAGAATAATTCTGCAGACACTAGTGCAAACATACACATAATTTCTTAACTTTTTGCCACAATTGCTTGTTTTTTTAAGAAATAAAATACAACAGATGCAATCGAAACCACTTTGTACTCTTTTCAATCACATTTTCTTCCATCTTTATCTCAAGTTAATCAGGACCATGAACTTGCTAAGCAAACTATACCCATGCATTTCAAAATATTTTCAATAATTGTGTATGTATCCATATAAAATATCGTTTTGCACTTTAAAAAATAGGGTGCCTGGATGGCTCGGTCAGTTGAATGTCCAACTCTTGATTTTGGCTGAGGTCCTGATCTCAGGGTCCTGAGATTGAGCCTCGCATAGGCCTCAGCTCTCAGTGGGGAGTATGCTTGGAATTCTCTTCCTCTCTCTCTCTCTGCCCCTCACCCTTTCTCTCTCTCTCTCTCTAAAATGAATAAATAAATATTTAAAAATATATATACACAAATTATGCCATGCAATTGATTTAATTTTGCATCCTGTCTTTTAAAATGGATATTACACTTTTGGTATTTGTCCAGATTAATACCAGCCAATCTAGTTATTCATTTCAACTGCCCTGTAAATTATTCTATTGAAAAAACAAATTTATATTCAATATTTGTTTCAATATTCTGCATTCTGAATATATTCAATATTCTGTTATTTAGTTTATTTCCATTTTTCCCCTGTAAGATGCAATGCATACAGTTGCATGTGCAGGGGTTTCTCTAGAGTGGTGTTTCTCAAATGTTAATTTGCATGTGGATTCACCTGGGACTCCTGTTAAAATGCACATACTGATTCAGTAGATCTGGGATGGAGCCTGAGATTACAAATTTCCAACAAATTTCTCAGCGATGCCTCTGCTGCTTGTTCATGGAGAATAGAACAGAACACACTAAGTAGCAAGGCACTAGGATATATCCTCTCTCTATATACATATCTCCTATATCCTATATATACCCTGTATATGCATGTGTGTGCGTGCGCCTATGAAGTGGGTATTGCAAGCTGGCTCATTCAACATTGCCCAAACCCCTTTTACATTTGGCTACCTCAACTTTAGAGTTTGAAAAGCAAAGTATTCTCTATCCCCATCTCTTCTGCAGCTAGAGGTGTCTATGTTGTGAGATAGATCCAGCCAATACAACCTAAGCCTAAATTGCCCATGCTCACTCAGTAATCTCTAACCTCCCTTGCCTGGGACTGTGGTGACTGGAGGTTGGGCAGCCACACGTTCAGGAAAGCAGAGTGACAAAATAGGTCTGGTTCCTTCAGGGCATTGTTAGCCATTGCTCCAGCCCTGGGATGCCTGTCCAGATAATGCTCATTTTAATGCGTGAGACAAACCTCTTCCTTGATTAAACCACTGTAATCTGGTTTACGGTTACTTATATGTGAACATCATGCTAAATGGCACCGTGCCTCTTAAACTTTTCTGGATATTGCCAAATTACTTTCCAAAATGCTGCTGTAACTTTACACTTCCGTCAGGAGGATGGGGCAATTCTTAATTCTATTTTTCCACATCTTTGATAATTCTTAACATTATCAAGTATTTAGAATTTCTTTCCCATAGAATAATGACGAGAATGACATCTAATTGTGTTTTAATTTTCATTTCCGTGGACCCCAGTGGCACTATATTTTTTGTGTTCACTGCTCATTCAGATTTCCTTCTGTGTGAATTGTTTTTATTGTTGTCAATTTTCCTATTGGGTTATTTGTCATTATTGGAGAAGTTCCTAACAATAAGTGATTCAACTTTTATTTTTTAATATATGCCTGGTAAGTATCTTCTTTCAGATTGTAGCTTTTCTTTTCACTTTGTTTTTGGTGTCTTTATTTAGGTAGAATGCAGATTAATTATGGTCAAATTTAAAACTTTTTTCCTGTACATTTTGTGCTCTTTGTTTCTTCTTTAAGATACCCTTCCCTATCTTGAGGTCATATCTTCTTTTTTAAAAACTTATGAGAATAAATTAATTTCTAAGTGAAATAAGTCAGACAGAAAGACAAGTATTGTGTGATATCACTTTATATGTAGAATCTAAAAAAGGACACATTTTCTTATATTTTCTTTTAAAATTTGAACATTCTGCTTTTCTCATTTAAGTTGCAATGTACCTGGAATGAATTTTTGTCACATGAGAGGAGGAAAGAATCCAGATTTATATTTTCCATGTGAACAACCAATCATCCTAGCTCCACTACACAGAGAGTGCATTGTTTACTGCTTTCGTAAAGTCAGATCTATTTCACATGTTGCCAAGTAGCCATTCTATTTTGTCAATCTATACTAATGATACACTGCCTTAATATGTGGTAGAGTGAGTCTTCCCAAATTTGTTCTTCAAAATCTACTTCACTACTCTTGCCCTTTTGTTTCCCAAGTAGGTCTTTTGTAGGAATGTTTAGAGGGGCCAATCCTACTTCCACTCATGGTTCCTAGACCCAAGCATTCCAGCTTCTGCGGACCTATCACTATATGTAAGCTGGTGGGTTCAAAGCAAATTGGAAAATTGTAACTCAAACTCATAAGATATGTTAATCTGAGCTATTTCTTAGTGGTGACTTTTATGTCCATTCCATTATTCTATTAGTCAAGTTATGTCTTTGGGATGTAACATGCGGTAGAAGCAGTGGGTTCTATAATTAAGAGCTCATTGTTCAATCTCTTCTGCCATAAAATCAGTCCCTTGGTATGAGGCAATGTGGTACAGGATCCCACGCCAATAAGTCAGGGTTTCTCTTCACCCTAAGATGATAATGTTCCCAGATGCCCTGCAGCAGACAAGGAAGACAAACTTCTATCTGAGCTAGATGTCAATTCCAGTAAGAATGAATTGCTGCACATTTCAGGGTGGAAAGGGTCCAATATATTCAACCTGGCACCAGAGGTATCTTTGAGGAATGGTGCTAAGATAAAAGGCTCAGAGTTGTTTTCTTCTGCTGGCAGGTTTATAGGTGGTGATAGCGAATGTATGTCCTTGAGCCCATATATAGTTTATAACCCTGCTACCATGTGCACTCTCTTCTTGGACTCACTGTGCAAGCATAGGAGATTATGAGGAGAGCGGCTGGTAGACATAGACTAGAAATACCTTTCCAACTCATTGTCACTCTCTTTGACTGTAATTTTCCCAAATTTGTCCTTCAAATATCTGGAGCAAACTGGTAGGCCATCCATGCTTGCCTAGGAGTCAGCATATATTGGTACTTAAGGCCATTTTCCCCCAAAATGACCAATGTGCACAACATACCGTTCTTCCCATTGGGAGGATATTTCTTCCTGCCCACTATCTTCAGGATCAGCTCTGAAAAGGAAAAAGGAATTGTGGTTTGGAAGTAGTCCATTTTCCTCTAGTAACAACTTACCTGAAAATTAGAGCTGAATTAGTATCCACCTTTGTCAGTGAGCCTTAGGGAACCCTCTAGGAGACTATAGGGATAAAGCTGAAGGAGAGGTAGCAGCGAGACAGAGGTAGGTAACATGAGAGTCTGGGCTTTCTGTTTATGTACCTTACTTACTCCTCTGGAACTTCAAGGCCTCTATCCTAAGTATATCTTTTCTACTGCATAATGAATTGCTGCTCGATGCACTCAACATTATGAGTCTCTGAGTATAATAATACCTATTCACTGATGTCACTCAGTCAGGCACCTAGCCTCGGCTGGTTCCCAATAGACTGCAAAGATGTGCTTCTTAAATAGCGTCTTGCTTGGGGCGCCTGGGTGGCTCAGTTGGTTAAGCGACTGCCTTCGGCTCAGGTCATGATCCTGGAGTCCCTGGATCGAGTCCCACATCGGGCTCCCTGCTCAGTGGGGGGTCTGCCTCTCCCTCTGATCCTCTTCCCTCTCGTGCTCTCTGTCTCTCATTCTCTCTCTCTCAAATAAATAAATAAAATCTATAAAAAAAAATAGCGTCTTGCTTCCTGCTACAGATGACATGACTTTTGCATTACTAGGGAATTCTTAGAAATATAAATTCTTGAGCTCCAACCCAGACGTACTAATCAGACATTCTGGGGGTGATACTAATGAACAATGAAGTTTAAGAACCACTGACTTACAAGGATATCCTGGCAGGCCAATGATTACTGAAACCCTAAATGTTTCACTGATGTGGCAACCTCCAAGTTTGTGAAGGCTTCATCTCTCATCTCCAAAGCATCCAGAATACCTGTCTACCATCGAGTCAGTTAGCTTGTTGGACCTCGACTCCAGACATTCTGGAATTTATCCTGAGTTTTTGTTTTCAATATTCATATTTTTTCAAATATTTCCAATGGACAATTTTTACAGTTTTCTGATATTGTCTCATTTCTGTACTGGTTGTGCAGAAATAAATTTTTGAGACTTATTCCCTCACATATCTCTTTAATGATATTAAATAGAAGTATGTAAAAGTTTTTACATATTATCACATTATTCTTATTTAATTTAGTGTAAATTCATTTAGAGTAATTTGCTAGCTTTTCATTCTTTGCATTTGTTAGAATTTTGATTTTTCAGATTCATCTTGTGTGGTATGTGGCAGTGATTAGAGCAGTAATTCTTTCCTTATCTTTCTTTATCTCTTTCTCATAACCTGTCTTGTATACTGGATTTAAATGTCTCTAATAGGCCCACAATCCAGAACCCATTCTGAAAGTTTCAGTTTGGAGCTCCTATCCTACAACAACACTGGGGATATGGTAAATTCAAGTGCCATGCCAGAAGGAGACTATTTTCCTAGTCTTAAGTTGGGTTTTTGTTCGTCTACTTCCCAGGTTCATCATTTCTAATAAACCATAATTTTAGGCCTGATTTGGCATTACCTTATTTTAGCTCCTTTCACTCTCAGTGGAAATCCTCTTCAGCTCTGGTTTCAAGAGGTAAGCGTGTCTGTGGATACCACCCCCCCCATCATATATGGTGCAATTTCCATTTTTACTACTTTGACAGACTGAACTTCAGGCCTTTCCAGCTTACACTGATACCCCTAACCCAGGAAGCATGTGGCTTTAACTTCTACTCACCGCTTTACATTTAAATTTTATATCTGATACCTGGAAATGCTCATTTTGCTGGGCTTTTAAAAATCTCTCTTCATGTATTTATATACCATTGCTACACATTTTGATGTAGGAGGTGGGGTATCAGAGAAATCAACGTTTAAAAGTGTCAATGTACAGAGTCATCTTAACCAGAAATTCCGTATTTTATTTTTCTACTTTTTGATGTCTAAAAATAAACTTTTAAGCAAGGCAGAAAACATTTTCAAGATGAAGAAACCACATATCAATACTAGCTGATACAGCTAGAATACCTAACCAATAAATAATATTAATAATAGTTAGGCTATCCTAGATGATAGAACTCCTGGAGTCTTCCCCTTCCTTTGAAACTATAAAGAAGGGGAAATTATTTTAGCGAGATAACATCCTGCACAATGGCCAGGCAGTAGCTGGGAATTACATTAATATGTATTAGTTTTGAGTGAAATTGTGTTTTCCTCAGTATCTCCTTATTATCCAGCAGATCAGGTCCGAATATCTGCTCTTCTTCAATATTTTCCATGAGCTATCTGCTCCTTCCTAACCAAACATATATCAAATTATTCTGTGACATTTCATCAAGCAGTACTACTCCTTTCTCCTGAAGACAAAACATGCTACTTGCTTGCTACTCTAATGGTTTTGCTTATTCTGGCCTGTCTTTCCATGGCATTCTCTAACACCTTTTCTTACCTGTCCGTATCTTTCACATCCTTCATGAACCAGTCAACTCCAATCTTCTTCTTTTTTTTTTTTAAGATTATTTATTTATTTATCTGAGAGAGAGAATGGGAGATAGAGAGCATGAGAGGGGGAGGATCAGAGGGAGAAGCAGACTCCCCGCCGAGCAGGGAGTCCGATGCAGGACTCGATCCCGGGACTCCAGGATCATGACCTGAGCTGAAGGCAGTCGCTTAACCAACTGAGCCACCCAGGCGCCCCTGTCAACTCCAATCTTCTAAGCCTTCCAAATTTTCAGGAGTCCCACAGCAATTTGGTCTATTCCATTTACGTTACATATCATTTTTCTCTATTGAGTTTTTATTTTTAACATTTTAACGCTGTGTGTGTTGGCACCCTATTTGAAATTTAAACTCCTCAAGAAGAAAAAAATGTGTTCTAACTTCCTTAAATATTCAACAGTGCATGGTCAAATGCAAATGCACTTTGTTGACTGACTGATTTGATGAGAGGTCTAGGGACATAATAATCACATGCACATTATTCCTTTTCACTCTTGGTAGCTTCACCCTATGCTGCCTTTTTTTGTTGTTGTTCAGAGAAATCTGTGTGGTTTCTATCAGGAATAATTGGAAAGAAGGATTAAATTTGTTTCCTCTTTATTTTTTTAAAAACATTATTTATTTTAGAGAGAGAGAGGGAGCACAAGTGGTGGGGGGAGGGCAGACAGAGAGGGAGAGAATCTCAGGCAGACTCCAAGCTGAGTGCATGGCCCCATGTGGGGCTCAATCTCATGACCCTGAGATCATGACCTGAGCTGAAATCGAGTCGGTTGTTTAACTGACTGAGCCACCCAAGTGCTCCTCTTTATTTGAGGTAATTTCTCATTTTTCCACCATACATCCTCACTTCGATACTCAGAAATAATGGTATTTGGTTATACAAACTTCAAAGTTTCAAGCATTCCATGTATCAATTGCCAGTCAATAGTCAAACATTCACTGACCTCTTGCTTCCAAGCCTTCCTTCCAACTATGCTAGACATTTTACATCTTTATTATAAAGGAAACATAGTTATAAAGTTAACACAATGTTAAAATCATACAATTAAATTATATTTATAAGAATAATCCACCGAATGAAAATAAGATCATCAGTATCATTTCTGCATATTTTCTATGCATTCTTGTATTTTATAAAAAAGGATACATAGGGAATATATATCAATGGTAACTATATAACATATAACTTGGAAGATTCCAGAGAGAATGGAAAGAATATTATTTGGGACAAAGTTCCAAGTACCTTATACTCTTAACTAAGTGAATCAACTGGAATATTTTCTACATGACTTGTGTTCTTCTAAATTTCTAAGAACTGCAAGAAAAAAGAAATTCAGTGAATTACAGGCAATTTATATAATGGTGTTCCAGTTTTTGCAGTGTAAGCAAGCAATGGTAAAATGTGTTATCTTCCTCATTATGCCAACTTAATGTATTAGTTTCTGGCATATGGCATGTGAGCCTCATGATAGGAGAATAAGCTTAGGCTTTTATTCTGTCTACCAATAGGTGCCAGCATTCATTCAGTTCCCTCCAGGCATGGTAATTGTTCACAAAACAGCAGGAAGCACATCTACACTCATGGCAATGGCTGAGAAATTGAGTTCATCTCACATTTTTCTTTCAAGTTTTTATTACACCATGTATTTCAGAGTAGTGACTTGATTTTTATGCAATTTAATCCTCTTGCTGTGAGCATCATCTTTGAGAACTTATGATCTTTCAGTTCATTCTTCATTCAATAATGTGTTTATGTGCTCTGTATACAGCATTATTTTGATACCAACCATTCTGTCAAATATTCCAAAATGAATCAATTCATACAACCCAGGCCAAATAAATCAGTCCTCAGAAATATGCTATCAATTCCATTATACACGTGAAGGGTAGAAACACTGTATTTCAGTGAAAAGAAGAACCGTAGACATTAAAATATACATTACTAATATATCAACCTTGTCATTTTGGTATATACCACTTCCAACTGACTCTTTTTGGGATAGTAATTACCATAATATAATTTAAGTTCTGATAAGGATATGGAATGTCTCCATATGTATGACCATTTCACGTAAGACATCACAGAAGAGGTCTCAGACCATCACAGTATAGTATTATCATATTAGGATATGTAAAATATCAGAGAGCTAGAAAGAAATGAGTATTTTCCATATGTGGAATTTAAGAAACAAAACAAACAAAAGGGAAAAAAAGAGAAAGAGGGAGGCAAACCAAGAAACACATTCTTAACTATAGAGAACAAACTGATGGTTACCAGAGGGAAGGTGGTAGGGGGATGGGTGAAATAGGTGATAGGGTTTAAGGGGTGCACTTGTGATGAGCACCGGGTGATGTATGGAAGTGTTGAATCATAACATTGTACCTGAAACTAATATTACACTCTAAGTTAACTAACTGAAATTTAAATAAAAACTTCAAAAAAAAAAAAGAAAAGAAAAGAAAGAAAGAAAGAAAGAAAGAAAGAAAGAAAGAAAGAAAGAAAGAAAGAAAGAAAGAAAGAAAGGCATATTTTCTAGGAATGAAGAGGAACTCATGAAATCAATAATTATATTTTAAAACCCTAGAAGAGTATCAATCATATTACCATAGTCATGCTATGTATCAAAACAAACTTGACGAATTCATTGCATGACAATCAGGTTTTTGATTGCAAGCAACAGAAACCAACTCTGACTCTTAGGCAGGATATAACACATTTTGGAAGAATGATAAGCCTTGGAAACCACCAGAAGATTGGAGAACTTGATCAGATGAGCTAAAGTCAGGGGGCATCAGGTTGTGGGAACCAGCCTCCCTTAAGAAGCACATACTCTTCAAATAGAACTAAGATAATGACAAATTTAGAAACTTCAAGCAAACCAAACCTTTCAACCTTTCTCTGTTCATTTATTCATTACTTAGTTACATGCTTTCCTATGGTTTCTAACAGCTTCATTTCCATAATCACTTTTTAACATGCAGTAACATTGTGAGTTATGTAGGGTACATATGATTTTCTGTATTTTACAGACAAAGGTAATAATATCTAAAATGTTTAACTTACTTGTGTGGTTATAACTCAGTATTTGAATCAAGATTGAGTGTTCTTTCTACTACATTTAAATCATAGGTATATTTCTATAGTTTCCTTTCTGACTTGCTTCATTTAACTAATCTTGTTGGACAAAATGTATAATAATAAAGTTGCTGTATTTCAATTTTTTACATGTTAACAAATGCTACTCATAGAAAGAATGAAAAATACATAATGTGATTTGGGGACATATGTTTACTCAGTGTGAATTATTTCCTGAAATACCTATTATGGTCAACATTCAAAATCGCTAATGAAAACTGTCTTCTTTGAGGTTCAGTTTAGCTGACTCCCAACAGTTTATTTTTTTTTCATATTTTTAACCATTTTAGAACGAATTCTAGAGCAAAATAAACTAGTCAATTTTAGTCTTCATTTACTAAAGTATTTCCTTTTTTATTTTTTAAAGATTTTATTTGTTTATTTGAAGAGAGAGAGAGAGCACAAGTAGGGGGAGAGTGGCAAAGGCAGAGGGAGAAGCAGGCTCCCCACTGAGCAGGGAGCCAGGTGTGGGGCTCGATCCCATGATCCTGGGATCATGACCCAAGCTGAAGGCAGACGCTTAACCAACTGAGCCACCCAGGCGCTCCTAAATTATTTCTTGAAGATGATTTTAAATATTACATATACAAAGACTTGAACTGATGACACATTGATCATCTTGACTTTTTTAAGCTTGGATTTCTATAGTTTTCCACTTTATAGTCAGTGACCCAAGCCCATGACTTATGTGGAGTTAGTTTGGAAGTAAAGAAAAACTACCTGAAAACTCTCCGGATTAGCAGTGTACCACGTACGGTACACCATTTCCATTTACAAAACTCATTATACTCTAAGTGCTGGGTAGTGGGCAGAGGCACAGAACTTTCAAAATGCTTCTGCTACATGAGAATTTTTTCACTGTTTTGTTCCCAGTATCCTCAGGTTTAAACTGCTTGGAATTCTTTTGCAGCCATTTTCACATCTTGGTACTGTAACAAAATAGTTACCGGTGCTAGCCAGGACTTCTTTCCTCTGCAAAGACATTACAGGTTAGCTAAACTGTCATATAAAACATCTGCTGAAGTAGAGAAAACTGGCAGAAGGAAAATGCTGCATTCAAGTACGGTTGAAATGTTTCACATTCAAAATGAATTTTATTATCCAGATATTTGGGGGAAAAAAAAAAAACCTGTCTTTTGTAATTATATGAAAGTTAGTGAAAAGATTGCTTTACCTTGGTCACTTTCAAGGATACCTCAAGGCTAACATGATTTTGTGGATTTAATATTCATCTCTTGGGAAAATATTAAACTACTTGTGTGAAGAACAGTCTTAAATTTATTTCAAAACACTGTATTACCTTGCATGTTGCTAGGATTGTAAACCATGACCAATTAGCTTGGCATGTTCATTAGGTGAAAATGAGCTTCTCTTTCAATATCAATGGAAGTGCTATCATATTATGTGATTGAAACTTGTTTAAATGAGAAAATATATATGATGTATTAAGAATCTTATCTGGCACATATTAAGCCCCCATATTATTCAAAAGGAAACAAGTATATCACGAGTTGCTAAGGTTTTTCTATCCTGTGTTTTTCTCAAAGCCAACTGAGAAGCAAACAGGACACACATTTTATTAAATTCTCAACCTAAACTGTCTTCCCATCACAGTAGGAATAAAAGAATAAATTATGTTTATAGTACAATATCAGTAAAGTAAGAAAATAGAGGTATAACCTAATTATGATCCTTAAAGACATCAGAAACAGTATAACAATAAACATTTTTTTTCAAAATAGTAAATAAAATAATGTTTGTTTTAGTTAGATTTCAAATAATACCTCCTTCTCCAAATTCCTCATGTTCCTTCACATTAGGTTATCATTTTCCATCCTTCTGGAAAAGGCAAGCTATTCTATTACTATTCTCTAGGACATAGTATACATAGCTGGAGCAACATTTCACAGCCTTTTTTTTTTTTTTTTTTTCCTAAAATGAAGTGGCTATCATGAATTATCTACTTGCTGAAGGAGATGAGGCAGGCTGGTGAATATCACCCAGATAAGTCAAAGTATATTGAAAAGAATAAAAGACAGTATCCCTAAGTTCTGTTTCTGCACATGCCATACAATAGCTGGGAAATTTTTTTTTTGAATTGCAAGCAGTTTTCCACCACACACAACATGTAACCCCATCTTTATTTCAGAGTACCTAAACATTGTCACCAGTCTTCTGCTTGAACATGTAGATCAACAGGAAAATTACTACCTCATAAGATACTCCATTCAGTTTCTTTTCTATGAAGTTACTTTTAGTGAGTGTCACTGTCCTGGGCACTAAGTGTTTTATACATTCAAAAGAGATGTTATGTATTCCTTCTAACCTCACTCCATTTAATGCAAAGTCTTGGCTTTTCCAGATAAGTATAGTCTCACTTTTACAAGTTATATTCCCTATAATGCTTTCTAGACCCTCTATAATATCTAGCAAAGTGTTTGGCAAATTGTCAGCATGCTGATATATTATAAACTGAAATTAAACTGATTGCTCTCTTCAACATGTAATTGTTGGCCAATGTTCTTTGTAAAAAAAATGTCCAGAATCGAACACTAGGTATGTAGAACATAGTGGAATATTGCTTCACTTGATCTAAAAGCTGTAATTCTTTTATTTTTTAAAGACTATTTATTTATTTATTTATTTATCTGAGAGAGAGAGAACGTGCACAAGCCTGGGGGGAGGGGCAGAAGGAGAGGGAGAGGGAGAAACAGGCTCCCCTCGAGCAGGTAGCCCAACGACGTGGGGCTCGATCCCAGGACCCTGAGATCATGACCTGAGCCGAAGGCAGACACTTAACCCACTGAGCCACCCAGGCTCCCATGAAAGCCATAATTCTTTTAATTGATTATTTATTGCATAAGAATTTGAGGCATCAAATGATATTATGCTCATACAGACATAGAATTATTTCCACAGACATTTTTGTTAGATTTTGCCTTCCCCATTCTATACTTACCTCCCTGAATTTGTTTTAATTACAGTTGAAGTCTTCATTATTCATTATTCATTTTATTTTGATTGTTATACCCATCATTTCAGTATGTCAAAGTGTACTTAAAGTAAAAATTTTCAACATACCTATGTACTCCTTAGTCTGGCTTTGCGCAAAGAACCATCATTGAATAAAGGATAATTACATAAAATTACCTAGCAGTTTTCATCGAAATCTCCCAGTATAGAGCCATGAACTCAGAAATTCTTGCTAGCTCAATTATTAATTCAGGTTAAGTTGAAGATAAATTTCTGTGCCTCAGTGACCTTTCCTGAAGTACAGGATACACTATAAATCCCTGTACTACATTCCCATATTCTGAAACATCTAACTGCTACTTACCCAGAAACATTCATGTTGCCCAATCCATAGGTGTCCCAACCTCTTGTCTGATGGCAACCACCACTGAAGTGATACCCATGTGTCACTACCCTCTCTCCTAATACCTGTAACTTGAACCGTCCCTTAAAATTCACTTCCGTGTGGCTGTCTAACTCCTCATTATGTCTGTCTGGCCCGGATGGTGCCATACCCCATCAAACACCAATTCTGTTTTTTTTTTTTTTTTTTTAATCATCATAATAAAGAATATATTTCAAGATGGTTCCTTTTAGGGTATTATTATGGTAAGATTTCCATACTCAGAAGAATCTTTGAATGGGAAATTTATTTCATGCTATTTAGGACTCCAGTTTGTTTAAGTCTGGGTTAAAACTGTTTCGGTTTTGGGGTTTTGAATTGATTTGGGTTGTGCAGTACAGAATACCCAATTTCTAGGAAATCATATGCAGGAAGAGATACAATTCTGCCTTTATTCATTCTTCAGTGTTTTTCATGGCCCTGGAAATGCTGTGTTGATTTTTATATGATTATTATAGCAAACATCTGGAATACCAGATGTGAGCAGACACATTAAGGAGCATTTAATCCATACATTTAAGAATGAGTCAAGTTAATCAGAAAACTCATTTCATTTCTGAAAATGAGTTAGATAAGCCAAATCAATAGTAAAATTCTATACAATCCGGAAGACAAAAGATTTAAAGAGACCATATGGCACTTAAGACAAGAAATTGTATGTGACTGTGTGTGTGTGTCTATACAGAAATACAAACTTCTTTGCAAGTCATATATGTTCCTGAGAAGAGAAGGCTAAATATTCGGAAAAAAAATAATACTTGTTTATATTATCTTACTCCATTAATTGTATAATAATTGCATTTAAGAACATGGATCGGGGTGCCTGGGTGGCTCAGTCATTAAGTGCCTGCCTTCGGCTCAGGTCATGATCCCAGGGTCCTGGATCGAGCCCCGCATCGGGCTCCCTGCTCAGCCAGGAGCCTGCTTCTCCCTCTCCCACTCCCCCTGCTTGTGTTCCCTCTCTTGTTGTCTCTCTCTCTCTGTCAAAATAAATAAATAAAATCTTTAAAAAAAATTAAGAACATGGATCAGATATAAATATTTTAGTAAATATGTCTGAAGAAGTATACTATAATTTCATATACTATATTTTAACTTTCAGAGAGATTTTAACTTCATCACTTATCTTCTGATTACTGAAACATATATTAATGAAGTATATAAATATATATGATCGAGAAATGCATATATAATGCAAACCTCTGATTGTCCTTCAGTAAATTCTGCTAACAGAGATTTAAAGCAACATTTCATTTGAGCATATTTAATGCTTAAATCATCAAGCAACTATGACTGCTAAAAGTATTAAGCAACTCTGTTTTTGTAAGAAAAATATTATATATGCCATCTTGAGGTATTTGGAGACAGCTAAATTGACATATGAAGAAACTTGTCCATGATCAAGACTCAGGGATTTAGAATTCCATAATTCAACTCTGCTCATTATGAAAACAAAGATGAGACTTTGCTTCATGTCAACCAGTCTATTAAAAAAAATTACCCCACTTTTTCTTGCAAAATTTTATAAGGATTTATTTTCATACTTTAGTATGCAAAAAAATCAACTTGGGAGTAAGCCAAAATACAGATTTCTATGTCCCATAGAACTAAGAAATAAAAATTTCTAGTTCTTGGGACTCAGAAATCTGTATTTTAATAAGCACTTCAGAAAATTTTGCTGTTACTCACTATACTGTCTCTGGTTTTCATATAAATGTATGATATGGAAATTAACATAAGTGCATAAAACCATTTGCATAATCCATATATTTTATTCATCTCATGTGGCTTACATTCTGGTGTAGATGCTTCATTTGTTTTTTCAGTAGATACCAACTGAGAGTCTACTATGTTTCAGCCCTGTATTAAGTCTGGTAATACAAAGATGAAGACCTTTCCCTAAAGGGATTTTGAATCTAATAAAAGAGACACATAATTTAACAAATACTGATATTGAAGTTTGGCAAATGGAAAAATAAGCACAGCATAGTGGTGGCTGAATGAATATTGTAAATTTGAAGTTTTAGAGAAAGACAAGAAGGGGGATGTCTCTTCTACCTCTCAGGTAGATCAGAGAGCTATTTTATAGAAGTAATGCTTGAACTAAAGCTTGAAAGAAATAAGAGGAACAAATTGGGTTAGGTGTTCTATTCAGAGGGAACAGCATGAACAAATGTAGAGAGGTGTAATGTACTTCAGAGGTGGAGAGTGTAATTGGGAAATAATTGGAAAGGAAGGTGCAGGGAGGTTTGTACCTGATCAATGAAGTGCCTTTAAATCATGTTGAAATATGTGGATATTAGCTTGTAGGCAATAGAACCATTGCAGGATTTTAAGAAGACTAATATGATCAGACTTGTGTTTTAGAAAAAAAATCAATTAAGTGACAGTATGATGAAATTGGAGGCAGAGACCATTTAATACTTCAGAAAACAAAAAGCGGGGGCTTGAAGGATTGCAGTAATCATGGGGGTGAAGAGAGGAATCTTTTCACGATTTTACAATTCTATAATACAATGAACTTAGTTGATATATAAAAGCAGCCCCAATTCAATTTGAAAAAACACATGGGTCTTCAGAATGAAAATAAGTGATCATGCACAAAATATATAGGTAATATAAGAACTTGATAGAAAACACAATGATTAAATTGACTTTACCAGAGACCCATAGAAATTTAAAGCTACAGTAAAGCTTAGGATCATCTTGTCCAAACCAAAGAGAGCTAGTTGTACTTGTGGACTGCAGGATGCACGGCTAGCAACCATAGTGGGTTCATTGAAAAACTTGGAACCTAATACTGAGGGCTTCTGTCCTGTTGCAAGGATACAAGAAGCCATTCTTATACTTTAAAAAGGATTTGCTATAATTGAAAAAGAGTGAAAAGTTTAAGTTGGTAACAGTGTTTGACCTTACAAAGAAACATAATAAAGTCAGTGTGTTTACATTTTATTTTCTGTATTTGTGTCTTTAAAGGATTATGGAAGACAGTTTATTTTCATATCGATAGTAGTCTTTACAGAATTCTTGCAGGGATTAAAAAAATAAGTGATTGAGCTTAACTATAAGAATGTTCATGTTTTATGCAACAACAATTTATTTCAGGAATCTCTGCTTTAGATTATGTTAATCATATGCAAACCTTGACACACATGTTACTATCTATCCACATACATAGACATATAGACATACATGTGCATGCATATATTTATATATGTCCATACATATAAAACATGAGTGTAAAATACATAGTTTATATTTTCTTTTTTTAAAAAAATATTTTATTTATTTATTTGACAGAGAGAGAGACAGCGAGAGAGAGGGAACACAAGCGAGGGGAGTGGGAGAGGGAGAAGCAGGCCTCCCGCGGAGCAGGGAGCCCGATGTGGGGCTTGATCCCAGGACTCTGGGATCATGACATGAGTGGAAGGCAGACACTTAACGACTGAGCCACCCAGGCGCCCCCATAGTTTATATTTTCTCTGCACCACAAGTATTGTCTAGTACAAATAAACATCATATATATATATCATATATTGAATATATATATATCATGATATATATGATACATACATCATATATATATATCATTCAGTGAAATACATGCATCTTTCAATAAAAACAAAGAAAAATGTCAGTGATTTTTTTCTATACTCAAATTTACCCCTTGTTGTTTTTCTAATTCTGAAAAAAAAAAAAAAAAGCAAAAGAGAATAAATACAATTTTACTACTTAATGAATAGTTAACAAATACACACATATATATTTTACCTGGCAGCTACAAATGTTACACATGTTATTATCAGAAAAAAATGTATTTTCATTATGAGGCTCTTTAAATATACTTTTGGCAAACACATGCATATTTATTCTGTAAAATGGCTTTTAAAGTATTATTCTGACTTAAATTTTAGGGGATAGTTACAAATTACTGGTATAAAATAGTGTTAAATGTAAAATCTATTCTCATCAAAACCAATCAGTTTTTCACTCTATTTTAAAATCTGGATATAAAAGAGTAAATCAGAATGAAGATTCCATGTATTTTATATTATTTATGATGATGTTGAGAATGTCATTTTCATAGACATTAAGATTTATATATTCTCTTGGTCTTAAGAAAGTCTGTAATAATGGTTTATTGAATTCCACAATTTAGAAAATTGTCAGTAACATGAAGACTTGAGCCCCAAATTATCTAATGTAGTGGTATCCAATATTAACATACACACAATCATTAGCATATAGAGGTTTTATTATTTTTTATTTTTTTAAAGATTTTATTTATTTGACAGAGAGAGCACAAGCAGAGGGAGAGAGAGGGAGAAGCAGGCTCCCTGATGAACAAGGAGCCCGATGTGGGACTCGATCCCAGGACCCTGGGATCATGACCAGGGCCGAAGGCAGCCGCTTAACTGAATGAGCCACCCAGGCGTCCCTGGAGGTTTTTTTTTTTAAACAGTCATCAATGGAACCCACAGAAAGTCTAACACATGTATTTAGATACCAAAAAACTCAGCAGTTTTATGAAATATTAATGTAGTTTTGCAAGTCATTTTAAAATTCAGTGATCAATAATTGATTACTCTATAAAACAGATGTATTGCACAACAACATCAACACTATATCAAATTGACTTGAAAAATTAAATTTGACCTAACTTCCCACTTTTTTTTTTTTTTTACAAAAAAGGGAAGAACAATTAAAGTACTCCTTTTTTCCATGGCATTCTGAAACCTAAGTTCTCTCGGCTCATTCTTCTGTTCTTTATCAAAACCTAATGTAGCGTAAAGACATCTTGTGATAAACCCAAAACAAAAAATCATCTTTAACCGGTAAATATACAGTGATGCGAGGAAAACACATGGGAGAGGGAATTTAAGCCAGTTTTCTAGCTTGCCAGTTGCTTCAAAGGTAGTTCTGTGGTCACTAGAGTCAATATCTAAAAGATTATCTTCAAATCCACATGCCAAAATCCTTAATTTTGCATTTTTTCTCCCTAGAATTCAGACAAAACTAAAGAGGGTTCATAGTACTAATTTTTAATTTCATAAGGATGGGGGAAGTGTATCTTGAAAGAATTAAGGCTCAGAAGTCAAGGACAATTAATCTAAAACCCCATAGGTTTTTGCAATAAAGATTAGATTAAATATGGAAGATTTGCCTAAGCATTGTATGATATCAGCAGATGGAATGCACCTGCCCTTATAACCCAAACCAAAGCAAACCAAAATCTCTCTCCCTTTCTCTCTGTCTCTCTCTTCTTCCTACCCCATCTCTTGCTGGTTCTCTCTCTCTTTCTTCTGCGTGTGTTGGGGGGGTGGGTTCCTTTACTACCTTTACATGTTCAGGCTGACTTTTACCCCATTTTTTATTATGAAAAAGTTGGTAAATAAAAAGTGTTAGATAAGTGTGTAAATTATGAAGTATAATAGTAAATCATTAAAGATCTCCATTTAACGAAAAGGAACATTTCCAATTCTTTTAGGAAATTTTCCAGTCTATCTTTTTGCTTTTATTTCAGAAAAAGAAAACAAACAATTTCCAAATTAGTTTGCTTTATCATGCTCTTTATTTTTGTAATGTATTTATTATTTAGATATGTACCACATTTTTTAAAAAATTACAGTTTTTGCTTTGTCTTATAAAATGTTTTCATAATGTACATATATTTTTATTTTTACAATTTTGATGCCCATTGCTATAATGCAATGTTTCCAGTTGTATGATATTAAAAACAACACTTCAATGGTGTTCTTTTTCATGTTTCCTAGGACAAAGGCACAAGGTTTACTTGTTTATAAGATGTCACTAAATTATTTTCTAGAGTAATTACAATGGTTTTGACCCACAAGCAGGATATGAGAGTTTCTGAGCACTAGTGTGCCAACATTTCATAATCTTACAAATTTGAATTCTTGCCAAATTAATGGTACAGGATATTATTTCTATATAAGTAGGGCTTACTTAAAAAAATAAAATGTAAAAAAATATATAATAAGTCCTGATCACATAAACTGCAAATAACTAAATAAAAGGGCTTTTTCCTTAAAATTCCTGAAAGGCTTTGACAGTTCAAAGCAGCACAAGTCAGTAGGTTACTGAACAGTTTAACTTGCATGAATATGAAAGACATTGTCCTCATTTTGTGGTGATCACTTGAGTACCATAGAATATGGGGACGGACACAAAGATCTAAACTTCAGGTTACAGCATCTATTCCTGAGATGCAGCAGAAGGAGAAAAAACCCTTTAGATGGATTCAAATTATTTATATTATATTATATTAATATTGTATAAATTATTATAGTCAAAGAGTATGAGAAAGAGAAAAAGACAGGAGGCTTTTGAAGACTAAAACTATCTACCAATTTCTAAAACTGTTAGAACAAATTTAATTATAATAAGGTTGAATTTCATGCAAAATGGATGAGTGTTTCAAATAGAATATTTACCTAAGAGTTATGCTGATCCTGTTATTGTCCCAAGAGTATTAGACTAGGAAAAAATGATTGTAAATTATAATTACAAAATTTCAGATAAATTCAAAGGAAGACTTTCACAACCTTTGGTGATAAATACATATGAAATATTTAGGTTTCTTAGGATTATGGTAACAACTATGTCAATTTTAGCTGCTTGTATCAGTTTTGAAATCCTACAATCAAAATGAAGTGATATAGGGTGTGTTTTAGAAGAGCTCATATATCAATGTTGGAAGACAATTCTCCATGACATTTCTGCACACGTATCAACTTTTGTCCTGAACTAAACTCGAAGGACATTTGTATAGCAAACAGCCTTGGAAGATAGAAATAGTGTCGCCTTCAGGGTTGTAGACAGGTTTGTTTGAATACCAGTTTAAAAAAAGATAATGTCTCCTTCCTGGAAAAGTATGGACAAGTTTGCTAGTGGCCCCTTTTAAAAGTTTGGGCTTTCCTAAGCTCCGGGTTTTTTAACTGTGACACTAACACACTGTATGCAACCTCCAGCTGAGCCCAGCTCTTCTTCAACTTTGTGGAACCTGGGGGGGTGGGGGTGGGGAAAAGGGGAACTGATACACTGTCTCCCGTTGGTGTAGAATAAAGTAATAATGCCCTTTGTCTCTGACCCAGGAGTCTCATATCTTCTGTCAGCATCTGTGAAAGTGAGGTAGGCTAATAATATGTTAGTTTGCAAAAAGGGTAATACTTCAGATCTTGCACAGTTCTTGGAATACAAAATGATGCTTTTTTCACTATCGTTTCTTGGTAAATGCATGCTTTTATGTCTATCACTACTATTCATTCTTATGGAACCTCCTGATGGTTCCTCCAATAATGGAATGACTTAGGAATTCTTGTGAACTAGAGAAAAATTTATCCTGAGTGTGAATGTTTCTCAGTTACCATATGCCAGTTTCTTTCAAATTTGTTATTGTGGTAAATCTTCAAAACCAAAGAGTAGAATTTTCTGAGGTGGCTGGTGTGGTGAAGAGAATTGCAACATGGTCACTTAGAACTAACTTCAGTCAGTAAAGTTACTATTTACATCTTCTTTGTACACAAGATATTAAATCTAGTATAAAAATTTATAATGGACCAAGATAAATACTAAAATATATTGAGTTTAATTGTGGGAAATGTGAGATTTCTAGTTTATATGCATGTGTACCCTAAACAAGAGATAAGGAGATTCCAAGGAAATCTCTTACTTTTGCTTTGGTAAGAAACACGTTAAAAGTTCTTAAAAATTGTAAATAATCCAAGCTGTATAATAGACAATAAAAGAGGTCTAGTTATGGATATGAGTTGTATTTTCTATTTAGTCTCTCATCCAGTCAAATGACTGGATGCTTATGCAGGATATTGTAAAAGGGATTTCCTATAGATGGCATATTATGATTCATAAGATTATTTCCAACTCTAAGATTCAATGATTTTACAACTTGTAGAAATTTTTAAAGATCCACATAGGTATTTCTAATTATATTTTTTTCCTAATAACCTAATTGCAAGTTTACATTTTACACATCACTAGATTAATTCTATTAGTGGAATCATCTTGTATTTAATGTGCCACAAGATTCTCCAGTTTTATCCCTCACATATGCTAAAAATCAAGCAAGTTTTAAGATATACTGGGACATTTCATGTATTATATACATTTGGTTTTATATAAATTCCTAAAAACTTGTGTATTCAGAAAACTTAATGCATGTAAATAAAGCCTATAACTCAGAAATGTATATATATTTACTTGATCTTTGTGCCTTTTATTTTTTATTTATTTTTTATTTTTTTAAAGATTTTATTTATTTGACAGAGAGAGATAGTGAGAGCTGGACCACAAACAGGGGGAGTGGGAGAGGGAGAGGCAGGCGTCCCACAGAGTAGGGAGCCTGATGTGGGGCTCGATCCCAGGACTTTGGGACCATGACCTGAGCCGAAGGCAGACGCTTAACGGCTGAGCCACCTGGGCGCCCCACTTTGTGTCTTTTGATTGTAAAAACTAAGTTGATACCTCCTCTTCAAGAAACAGAGTTTTTCAGAGCCCTATGGATTTATTTATAATAACATTCCTTGAAGAAACAACCAACTTCAATTTTTTTAACATTTATTTATTTATTTTAGAGAGAAACAGAGAGAGAGGTGGGGAGGGGCAGAGGGAGAGGAAAAGAGAGAATCTTTTTTTTTTTTAAAGATTTTATTTATTTATTTGAGAGAGAGAGAATGAGAGAGAGAGAGAGAGAGCACATGAGAGGGGGGGAGGGTCAGAGGGAGAAGCAGACTCCCTGCCAAGCAAGGAGCCCGATGCGGGACTCGATCCAGGGACTCCAGGATCATGACCTGAGCCGAAGGCAGTCGCTTAACCAACTGAGCCACCCAGGCGCCCGAAAAGAGAGAATCTTAAGCAGACTCCATGCTGAGCGCCGAGCCCCAGGCAGGGCTCACTCTCATGACCCTGAGATCATGACCTGAGCCAAAACCAAGAGTCAGAGGTTTAACCAACTGTGCCATCCAGGTGCCTCCCAACTTCATTTTTTTAAATTAAGGTTTAAAAAGATCTAATGTAGGGGCGCCTGGGTGGCTCAGTCGTTAGGCGTCTGCCTTCGGCTCAGGTCATGATCCCAGGGTCCTGGGATCGAGCCCCGCATCGGGCTCCCTGCTCGGCGGGAGGCCTGCTTCTCTCTCTCCCACTTACCCTGCTTGTGTTCTCTCTCTGGCTGTCTCTCCCTGTCAAATAAATAAATAAAATCTTTAAATAAATAAATAAATAAATAAATAAATAAATAAATAAATAAAATAAAATAAAAAGATCTAATGTATATTATAACTTCAAACTTAAAAATGTCAAGGTTAACAAATATATACTAAAGTTTCAAAGACAACAAATATTGGTCTGAAAATGTATCTCTGTGTCTTAGTAACAGAAAACCGGGGCAATTATTTGTGGAAGAAAATTAATGAATGCATAATCCAAAGTATGAAAGCCATGGGGTTTCCCTGTCAATAAAACAACTGAAATATTTGATTCATACTATGATTGTAGCTCAGTCTGTGGCATCAAAAGAAAATCTCTGACTTAAACTTTAAATGGCTTTAAGCTATCATTTCTTGTGGATGTCTATTATAATGTTGGACTCAGTGCAGAACATATGTGTTTTATCCTAGAAAGAGATAGAAACAGCGATAGAGACAGAGGCAGCGAGAAAGAGAAAAAGACAGAGAAAGGCAGAGAAAAAAAGAGAGAAAGAGAAAAGTTAAAAAGTAGTGGCTTGTAGCCATGATGAAAAACATGTTTTAGGTGGCAAAATGAGATGCATGCAAACGACAAGTAGGCTCCCTGTACC
This sequence comes from Mirounga leonina, assembly GCF_011800145.1. Lineage (NCBI taxonomy): Eukaryota > Metazoa > Chordata > Mammalia > Carnivora > Phocidae > Mirounga > Mirounga leonina. Next base: position 38,485,340 of record NW_023270316.1, on the reverse strand, counting down.
CTGAAAACATTCAATTCCGAGTGATCTGTGGCCATAAATTACCAGCACGAAGCTTCAGATCCTAGTCCTGTAATTTCATCAAGATCAACAAGATGCAATCTTGAAAACTGTTTGCATGGTGTGAGGACGAATTGATGCCCTTGTTCTTTCAGACAGCTGGGTTTGATGCACAAGAGTCTGACTACTTTTCTGTCTCTCTGTAGCCGTATATGGCCATTGTAAATAATTAAGTAGAAATTTGTTACCCTTTTGTCAAATGTATTTCTGATGTTGCTCTTCCTAGCTTCCATTAAGAAATCCCTTGATTAAATTTTAAAGTCTTAAACAATTTGAGAGTCTGAGAGCATTGGATACAAACTACAATTTGAATGTTTTGCAGGGGAAAGTCATATTCTCTTTGGGAGTAGGAAAAATCATGTCAGGTATTTAGTATGCAGCCCCATGATTCCTTTTCAAGGCACGATATTATGGATTTGATTACCAACCCTGTAGCTGGTTCTTGTAGGTCATTTATTTTCCCAACTCCTTTTTTGTAGATATTTAGAATATACTACTCAAAATATTTGAAAATATTTTAATTTAAGCAAAATATGCTTGTAACTAAAATTTTTAAACTCTTAATCACTCCAACTCTTACATAATATGATAAAAAGAAAATACTGAACAAATGCTATTTACAAAAATAAACTTAAAATGCATAATTCCTCTTTATACTTTGTTTATAATACTCTAACTAATTTCTAGGAAAGGAAACAAAACCAGGAGTAAAGGAGCTAAATAGTGAAATATGATTTTCCTGATTTATGCTTTAGAAAATATGATAACTTTAATTTTTAATCACATTCTTCTTAAAATGCATGAATTCCAAACAGATTGGTATGAATATGCGGCACTTGTGGGGGTATACCATAATTATTATATATAGTTTGGAAAAAATAAAACAACCTTTAAATCTAGAACACATATAATTTAAAAAACAAAATATGGCATTGATTTTCTATTATAATTAAAAGAAGCAGAACACATTACCTTTTGTGAGGTGTTATAATGAAATGTTTTCTGCAGTTTTTTACTTTCTTTTATTCAGGTGAATGTTACAAGTCTTTATTTCTCCTCTCTGTACATCATTTCCTCTTTTGCTTCAATAAAATGGGTGAAAAGGAAAAATGAAACGTATATTTATAGTATTTAGAACTACTCTCCCCGGGGACTTTATTTCCGTGGTGATGCTATTCCCTTAACAACTCATCTTTTTGACCACTGTACTTATCACATTTATGTAAATCCTGTAAGTGTCTCTTTCATTTGGGAATGAGAAAATTAGAAATCTCATGATTCTTTATTTATTTAGGAATTCTCTCTGGGTATGAGTTATGTTTTGCATATTATAACCCCGAATCTAAACAAAAAGTGCTAAAAATTAAAATTGCACCCCTTTGATCATACTGCCTTTCTCCCTACCCCTACTCCCAAATTTTGCCTTTCATGAACTCTGTAGAGGTCATGTTCATGTTCCATTATTTTTATGTTTCACCTGCTGTTAGGCCCTGACTGCTGAAACTTGACTATGCAAACCAAGTTTAATTATAGGGGCTGTTGATCCAAAGACGGAAGCCGGCTACGTCAGCCAACTCCTCTCCTCCTCTCTCTCTTTAGGGGCCCAGCCTCCCCAAGTTCTGGTTGTGGCCCCAGCTGGGGTCTATCCCATGGAATTGCTCTCCTAGTATCACTTCATGTTCTGAAAGAGAAATAGGTGGATAGCCTCGGGTTTGTAACTGGAATCTTTACTCACATGATATTCAATGAGTCAATTATCACAACTTGTTTCCCCATTAAAACAAAACAAAACAGAATGGTAATTTGTGCTTTGCAGCTTGGTTTGGAGGACTGAGATTTTTATATATACATGTAAGTTTTACATAAGTTAACAGGATTCTGATACATAGTAGGCTATCAATAAATGGTTAATGTCTATTGTTACACTCCTTAAAATTCTAGTCCCGGACTTATGGGTCGGAAGGGTACTACAGTTTTGACTTGGTTATTAAGCCAACTCACCAATTTTAAAGTTTTAAGCAGAAGGGTGGGTCACTGCAATGGTTTAAAACATTAAAATCGCTGGCCTGAAGAAGGGGAAATTTTTAAAAAATTTTGATGTGTAAGTCCCTCCTCCACAGACTCTGATATAATTGAGCTGTATTGTGGCCTTGGCTTTGGGAATTTTAAAAACTCTCTGAATGATTCTACTGGGTAAACATGGTTGGGAACCACTGGTGTAGGGTGCCATGTGTCTCTGGTATATTTTTACTTTACAGGAGCTTCATGAGTTTCAAAGTCTTGCAGCGGTGGGGTGCCTGGATGGCTCAGTTTGTTGAGCATCGGACTCTTGCAGTGGGCTCAGGTCATGATCTCAGGGTCATGAGATCGATCCCTGTGTGGGGCTCCATGCTGAGTGTGGAGCCTGCTTAAGATTCTCTCTCTGCCCCACCATCTGCCAATGCACATGCACGTGCTCTCTCTCTAAAACAAACAAACAAACAAGCAAGCAAACCTTTAAGTCCTGCAGTGCTTCCCAAGCCAGGAGGTATCATCCACCTAAGTATATTTAGAAATGTTTACATACAGTTTTGTTTTTCATCGTGACATGGGGAACCAGGGACATAAACAATCTCTCCACAAGGAAGAGCCATTGCCCCTCACCCACAGCCAGTAGAGGACATCTCCCCAAAAGACACTGAGGTTCCAAAGGCTATTTCTACCATTTTTTCTCCTCCATTTCCTTCCTCTCTTCCTTCCTTTCATCCATCTATCTTTTCTTTTCTCTTCCGTTAACATTCCACATTTCTTTCTTTCATTTTTGTTTTAATTTATTATCTTGTACATTACCAGAGAAAATAAAATAAGAGCTTGAATTTGCTTGTACCCCTGCAGATTGGTCAAGATTATTTCTGACAAAGCTAGGCAGGGAAGGATTGTAATATCTAGAGCCTATGGTGGACCTTTTGTTCCTCCTGTCCTGAAAGTACCCCTAAACAATGCTGGGACAGTAGATACCTGCTCTATTTTACTCCTTGTTATCTTTGCCCTCAGATAATAATTTTAAAACCTACTAATGTAATTTGTACTCTTTTTCCCTTGATTATACAATGTTCTGAGGCGGCCTTAGAGTACTGAAATAGCAGCAATAATTAGTATTTATTGAACACCCATTGGGTACATGCCTAGCACCACATAGTAGACCACTGTGTGAATCTTTAACAATTCTGCTACTCCAGACTTCAATGGAAAATAGACAGCTAAATAGCACTTTTACATTAGGTGGAAATCCATCTTTTCAGGCATGTGGTCAAAATTTAATTCTAATTTATAATTTTTCTGTGCTGATTGGATTCACAATGATTTATTCTTACTTCTCTATCTCTATCACTTGGTTCAAAAAATCCTAGGTAACTGTAATTGCCAAGTGAAAAACAGTTGCAATTCCTTTTGGCATAATTACTTAACTAGGATGAAATAACACCAGTATTAATGTACAACACTTGCGTTTTGACTGTGGCACTGTTTAGTGTTTATCTGAACCTCCTTTTCTAACCAGAGTCTAACCAGGGAGGGTATATAGAATTTGTACTACAGAAAACCCTTGTTTTATACACAGAATAAGGGGAATCATGCAGACATACTGAATGCTAAAAAAGCACAAGAATCACATATTCGACTATTTTCTGCCATTGGATTTTTGGTTAGCTTTATTCCTTTCAACTTTGCTGTTCTAAAATCAATTATTAAAATGCAAAAGTTAGTTCAGAAGGTGTGAGAAAGGGGTAGTGAGCTCTTAAGTAAGTCAGTGACATAAGTAATACACACTGTGATTTTATAATTATGACTCCATAGCTCTAATATTTCTGGATGTGAATAATGGTAATCCATATTTTCCTATTAAAGAAATCGGGACATGAATAATTAAGTTACTTTTGGCAATGATTTGCATCAATTTGAGTATTTGAGTGTTATAAATGAATAAATAAATAACAATGAAACAGCCTGAAACTTGCATATGAGAATTCTATAAGAATTAAAATGATTCAATGCTTTTATTTGTCCTTTGATTTCTTTTAAGTAATTAACATCACAATATATTGTTGCCATTGCAAAAAACCACGCATTACTGGAACACTGGTATTGAAGAGATCTTTGTGATCTTGTTCATTCATTTGTACTGAATAGCATTGAGTTGATTTGCTGATTTTGCAGTGAAATATCCCACAATGTACCCTAGCACATAAAGGTATAATGCAATAATCTTGATGCATTCTCCTGTTCATTTTACGATTGTTAATTTAAGTGCTGTGTTAGATAAACTACAAAGGTCTTCTGGCAGGGGAGTAATTTGACCAATTCTATATAAAGATATTGATTAACTTTTTATGTAAGGTAGAAGGCATAATAACATGTTTGAGTATTTCTTTTAGAGATACATAGCCAATTAAGTAGAAATTACTTTTATATCTCTATGGGTTTTAATAATTGTATAAATAATTAAATATGCAAATTTATTCACCTGCCCAGCATGCATGCATGCTACCCTTTCTATCCCTTCTAAAAAGTAGTTTACACATTTTTTTCTGTTTAAGCAGTATCTCTTATCCATGATAGATGAAAATCTCACTTGAGCTTCTTTGGAAGAAAAAGAAAAAGGGCATATCTAAATGGTGCATGTGAAGATATTGTTAAATAATTACATCTTGAGCTATATGGTTTATATTTTTAGTATTTTGATAAAAATATTTCTGACTATATATAGGATTTGTTTTAAAGGTCTACCAACCCATTAACATTATTCAATTGAAATAATTAAATAAATATGAAATTATATGAAAATATAGTATACTATCCATCTACCTATTATAATACTGAAAATAATTCTATTGCATTTCCATATTATAGACAAGTTTGTAGTCATAATGTGTATAAATCTCTTCAAGGAGGCACTTTATAATATAGTTTTGATCTATATGGGGAGGAGAGATATTATATTAATCTAGGGAAATATTTATATATTTTATTAACTCCAATCAGCAGTTGGCTTAAATAAAATTATTGTGTTTTTTCTAATAATATTTTAATGTCTATATATTTTTAGAAACACTACATCTCTGAGAGAGTGCCCAAGACATAGATATAGAGATACACTTAATGAGTATGTAATATATCCTGCTACAAATAAGTATTGTTACGGTACTCTTATTTAGTAAGTACTACCAACCGGCAAACCAGGGTTAAAATAAAAATTTTAACTCTTTTTGTAGAAGTTCATCAGGAATAGATAGTTATAAATTATAATACCCTGAGAGGTATTCAAACATTGGTATTTCTAAAAATTAAAAATTTTAGAGGGGTTCTAAAACTGTTATTTCTGATAGACAACAAAAATCCTAGAAAACTAGTGAATATATAATAAATCACAGAGAGAATAAGTGAACATAGAATCAGTTATATAGAAATTTCCCATGGGATAGAAAATCCCCAATGGGATTATCACCGAGAAGTGATATTTGGTTCATTTAATTTATATTTCATATTATTTATAATTTTTATTTTGATTATCAAACCAGAAATGAATATATTTATTCCTAAATATTTATCACCATTTGGAAGTATGTGACCCTACATGTTGATTTAAGTAAGAGGATATGGATATTTTTAACACTTGACAAATTTTGCCAGACGGCTTTTTAAAAAAGTTTTTTAATTAATTTGCTCTCAATTATCGATGTTTGAGATTTCTTATCTTAACACACATTAGCCAGTAATGAAGTAGTCTGACAAATTTGATAGGCAAAAATGCTACCTTATTCCTGCTTCAATTTGAATTTATTTGGTTATTGGTAATTTGGAGCATTTTAGTATACTTTTCATTTTAGTACTTCATCTTCTATAAAATTTCTCTTCATATTTTTGCCTATTTTTCTGTTGGAATGATTTCCCCCCCTTTCACTTATATTGCATTCTTTTACAGTAATAATTTTAACCACATATTATATTTGTTCCTAATGTTTTTCCCGATTTGATGATTACTTTTAATGTAGTTGTTCTTTTGAGGTACATGTTTCTTCTAACTTTCTGTAGTTACATTTATATTTTTCTTTGAAATATACATACTTTCTTTTATGTTTAGAAAACATCTTTCTAAGTAGAGATCATATGGATATTCAGTGTCATTTGTTCTCTGTTTTTTAATGAAGTCATCTACACAGCCTTCGTGAAATCTCATTCTTGCCTTCTGTGGCATAATCAGCTTTGGATTTTATTCTTATTCTCAAGCCCTTTGCTAAGATGCTTCAAGATTTCTCCTCCTCATTCTGTTCCTAAACGTTCTGCTGCTATTCCTTGGGGTTCTATCTTTGAACTATCCTTATTTCACCTCTTTCAGACGAGTGATCTCATTTACAACCATGCATGCATTTATTACTTACATAAAGGCTTTCACAGATATGTTTTTCCACCCAAATATCTATCCTATGTTTTAAAACTTCATATTTTATTGCAGGCCATGCACCTACTTTGTAGTTTCTTATCAAACTCCTCCCGCCCAAGTCCCAATCCTTCCCCTTTCCTTGAGCAAGAATTTTGGCATTTTACTACTTTCCTTAATTTGATACGGACAAATCATATAACCAATCTTTTTCCTACCTGCACAGCCTCGACTCTTACACTAGGTGGAAGGTATTTATAATTCCTTAAATGCACTAGGTTATTTCCCCTGGTTGCAGTCCTATTCCTATCTGGAACCCTTTTATTCTCATGGCACTTCCCATGCCCCCCCCCCCCCCCCCCCCCCCCCCCCCCCCCCCAGGCCGGCTCAAATGTCTATCATCTGTGCTCCTATCAGACCAGGCACAGGTTTTTTTCTTCCTTTCTTAACATTTGTCCAATGTTATTGATTTCTATTTTAGCTCATCTCTCTAACACCTAGCACAAGGAATGTTTCTCGAAAAGAGGAATTATCTCATTTTCCCTTTATTTCCCAGTGCCCAACCATGTGATAGGCACTGAGTGATACAGCAATGAATAAGTATGTGTTGAACTAAATGAAATTGAAAATGTACAGAGACCGATTAATACAATTACCATACTTTCTCTAGCAAAGCTAGAATTAAATAAAGGAGATAATGGGTTTACTCTGGTCTGGCCATTAGTAAATGTGCATAAAAGATGCTCAGAGGTTGATATCTGTTAGTTTGAATACGTTATGGATTTGGACTGTGTAAAATAGAAAATTACTTTAGATTTATGTTGGAAATTTGTGATAGTGGCTGGAGAGAGGGAAAGAACTAGTATCAGAATAGGGCAAAGAATAAAGGACAGTAGGAGTTAACATGGAGAGGTATACTGAGAGGGAAAAATCTGAATTTTACATCAAATCAGAATGTGAGATTTTGGAAAACTCAAGTGACAATAGTATATTTGTAACAGCTTTTCCAAATAAAATAGCATTACCAAAATTAAAAGTGCATAATATGTGTTCCTTAAGCACCTTTTATTAAGATTCATATGTTTAACTAGCCATTTTATATAGCAAATTGAACTTCAAGCATTTTGCCTTTGCAACAAAAATTGAATTATAAGACGTATTTTTTTTTCCAGTTCCTGTATTTTAGTAACAGACTTTCCTAGGTATTCTTGTCTGGCAGTTCCTTGGAAATGCCAGAATGGATTTCCTGTAGCATATGTTGACCTCTAAATGATGAAAAAATCTTAGAGTAGATGTTACCAAAGCAGAGATCATGGTCTTGATAAGTTCTTTGTACCTCCCTCTTTGATATAGCATTTTAATTCCTATGTGGGATCATGGAATACTTTTACTGTTGAACAAAGAGGAATAGAGAGAGAATATTTACTAGAACAGAAAGGAAGAAGGTCTGGGGTCAAGGGCTACCTCTGGCCTAAGAAGAGTAATATATAAAGATACAGATAAGTATGTTGATAGGTGTTGGGTTTGTCTAGAGAAAGGATGTTGTGAAAATTATGTCCAGTGATTTTAGTCTCAGCAGAGAATGAATAGGAAAGTCATCTGCTGAGTGAGTCAAGCAGGGATAAAATTAAAAACAGGAGGAATTCTGAAAACATGAAAAGAGCCATTATAATCAAGCTTCAAAGGAAACCAAAAAGAATGAAAATGATTAATGAGGAAAAATAAAGGATCAATTATAGTTTGATAGCAAAATTATAGGTGACCCATTCAGCGGAATCTTATGATTTTGTCCAGCCGCTGTTTTGAACCCAGAAACAAACTAGAGGGGATGATATTAAAATGTTTACCAAAAGTCGCAAATAGTTTGGCAAGTAGTGAAGAAAGTCAAGAGAGGGACAATTCAGGGTGAGTTGGATAATAATGAGCAAACTTGGGAATAACTACGTATCTAAGATGCAGAGTGGTATTCATGAATTACTACAGGTCAAGAGGAATAATGGGCCAATTGTAGTTATTGTTCCACTGAGATTTATTCTAGCAAAAGTCTATGTGAACCAGAATATGTATTGTTTCTTAGGTTCTTAGCTATTCAACTATAGTTAATGCCTATTAATTCTTTTTTTAAAAAGATTTTATTTATTTGAGAGAGAAAAAGAGTGAGTGAGAGAGAGAGAGAGAAAGCGCAAGCCAGGGGGAGAGGCAGAGAGAGAAGCTGACTCCCCGCTGAGCTGGGAGCCTGATGCGGGACTCAATTCCAGGACCCTGGGATCATGACCTGAGCCTAAGGCAGACACTTAACCAACTGAGCCACCCAGGCTCCCCAACGCCTATTCATTCTTAGCTGTATTCTTGCCCAAATAATTTAGGCATTGCAGGATTAGAAAAAGATATTGCATGGGTAAATATTATGAATTGGATTCTTAGGTATGATTTGAGCAAGTATAGGTGGGAATAGTAAACCTGGAGTCATGTTAAACCTGGAGTCATGTTAGGAAATAATTAAAAATGGGACCGAATAGATTCACATAGGTTGGTGGGTGAGTGTCTAGAAGCCTTGAGTCCTACAAGATGGGTTTAGAACTGGAAACTATAGATAACAAACTTTCAAATCATTGATTTTTTTTAATCGTGCTTGGTGTTAAAAAAAGAGTCACAAGTACATAGGCATTACATACAATGGGACAGGTGTCAATATAAAGACACAAACTTGGCATAGAATTGATCCAGTCCTACAGGAATGTGTGGATCCCTCTGAGTTAGGTCTACAGCAGAAGTAGTCTTCCTAAAGGCATGGATTAGAATAGCATATGAAGTTACACATTATTAACACGAAATAATGGAATAATATGCCAAACATATTAACTGATAGCATTTGGGAATGTTTACATACTTCCTCAGTGTGGTCTTGATTACCACAGAAAATAGACAACAAAGAAAAATTCTGTTCAGTGACCTCTTAGGTGAACTAAGCAAGGAATAAAAATTGCACTATTTAACAGCAGAGTGTATGCATGTTTCTAGAGTTCTCTGACTGTTCATAAACTAACTATATATTTGGCTTCATTATAACTGTGTATCTAATTTGCAACTTTTCTGCACAATATGGACTTTAAGCCTTAGAATGAAAAGCTTTTCATTTACTGTTTTTGCAATGAGAATGCAAGTCTTCAGAGTGTACTTTAAGGGCTATTGTTAACTGTTTTTTAAAGTTACTATCTTTTGAAATGCTTATGTATGTATAACCATTTAATCCTATATGTTTGTCCTCAAACTATTTGTGTGAACACAATTGTACACAGCTTAATAAAATGGATACTTACTTCTTGAGAAGTAGATTCAAATATATTAAATAACATAATATTAAATAATTATTATAAATCCTGTAAGACATTTGTATAATAGAGAACAAAATAAAAACTCTTATGCCTGACAATCAGAAGCTTTTTGCTTTTCCAAGATATGTAATCTGTGGGGTAAAACATTTAAAATAAGTGTCCCATCCCATTAAATCAAATCAATTTAAAATAAAAGATAAAGACATCTTTGTAAACTAATGACACACAGCAATTCTTGCTTTTTTGTTGTTGTTGTTCTTCCTTCTTCTCTTTCTTTTGAATCAAGAACATTTAGTTTTTTAAAATGTGACTACACTGAGTCTGTCTCAGGGCATAATTTAAGGATGAGAAAGGCTCCATCTTTCTATTTTCCTTCTCCTTCTCTTTTTCTTCCTCCTCCTCCTCCCCATTTCTTTCCCCCTCCTCCTCCTTCTCCTTTTTTTTATTTCAGCAATAGTGAGCACCATGCAGACACGTAAGTTTTAATGATGGTGGTTTCATCCTTAAAGTGAACACTTCTTGCCATGTTGTTGGGGATAGTTTAAAGTTGATTGTATTGTCCTTTTTATTCTCTCATTAAGTTTGAAGAGAAGCTTTTATGATACTCTATGTATTTCTGGTCACCAGGGTGACAGGTTATGGTCATCTCCCACTGCTATAAAAATAAGGTTACAACAAATGTAAACCTCTTATACAGTTGAGCCTTGAACAACACGAGTTTGAACTGTGTGGGTCCACTTATATGTGGATTTTTTTGATAAATACAGTACAGTCCTATAAATGTATTTTCTCTTCCTTATGATTTTCTTAACAATATTTTCTCTAGCTTATTTTAAGAATACAGTATATAATACATACAACATACAAAATATGTGTTATCGACTGTTTATGTTATGGGTAAGGCTTCTGGTCAACAGTAGTCTATTAGTAGTTAAGTTTTTTTTGAAGTTATCCACAAATTTTCGACTACATGAGGATTTCAAATTTAATATTTCATAGAGTATGGACTTGAAAAGTTATTTCACCACTTTGAGTCTCAATTACACATTCCTAAAAATGGGGATAGCAATACTGATATGCTATGAATACGACTGCTTCATCAATCTCATTTGTTCTGAAAGCCAAATGAGATACTGCAAGTGAAATTATCTTGCATTTGATAAAGTTTTACAACTATTAATATTACATTTTTCAAGAAGTTCATAATGCCTTAGGGGAGGTTAGACAACTATATACATTATCACAATAAAAGGCATTGATTCTGTGACATTGTGATTTACAATAAGAAATAGGTATTTGAGGGCGTCTGGGTGGCTCAGTTGTTAAGCGTCCGCCTTCGGCTCAGGTCATGATCCCTGGGATCCAGTCCTGCATCGGGCTCCCTGCTCCGCAGGAAGCCTGCTTCTCCCTCTCCCACTCCCCCTGCTTGTGTTCCTGCTCTTGCTATCTCTCTCTCTGTCAAATAAATAAATAAAATCTTAAAAAAAAAAAAAGAAATAGGCATTTGGTCTTCATCCCCATTTGTAGCACGGAGCTTTTAAAACCCTTGGAATTTCCTGAACTATGAGAGAGATAAAGCTGTCTCTTGTTATGTCAATGATCTGACTTTTGGACCACACCTAAGATTGCCGCTGGCTGTCCAGAGAACCAATTACATGATGACACAGGTCAGTCCTAACTCCTGATTTCAGGAGAGGGGAGAAGGGCTGGAGGTTGAATCAATCTCCAATGGCCAATGATTTCATCAATTATGCCTATGTAATGAAGCCTCCATAAAAACCCAAAAGTATGGGGTTTGGAGAGCTTCCAGGTTGCTGAATGGGAAAGTGGCACACTCAGTGAGGGTGTGGGAGACCCAACCCCTTCCCCATGCCTTGCTCTATCTATCATTTCCCTCCAGCTGTTCCTTTTATAATAAACTGGTGATCTAGTAAGCAAAATGTTTCACTGATTTCTGCGAGCCATTCTAGCAAATGAACTGAACCCAAGGAAGGGTTTGAGGGAACCTACCTGTAGCCAGTCATTCAGAAGCACAACCTAGACTTGGAATTGGCATCTGAAGCAGGGGGCAGACAGTCTTGTAGGAATGAGCCTTTAATCTGTGGGATCAAACCCTATCTCTGAGTAGTGCTGGAACTGAGTTGAACTGTAGGTCACCCAGCTGTTGTCTGAAAATTGCTTTGTGGTTTGGGGAAACTGCCCACCAAACATTGGAATTGGGTGTTCAGACCCCTTAGATTTGTTATCTTAAAATCTTAATTTTTAAAAATTTTATTAACTTAAAAAAACTTAGATATTAATAAATATCTAAGAAATCCATAATATATGCCCTGGGGGAAACAAAAGTGAATAAAGTATACCCCACCCTCTAGAAGTTTACTACCCTGTAGGATGAAGGAAAACTATATAAATTAATTTTTTAAGTAGACATACATATGTATACATACATGTACATGTACATACGTGTGTTTGGATAGATGATTGACAGATACAAAGATAGATAGATATGCTATAAAAGATCCAGGTATTATAAGGAATCAGACTAAAAGCAACAAAGCTCAGCTACTATGAGAAATAAGACTAAGAGCAGCTAAACTACTCCCATGCAATTAAGGAGGACATCCCCATGGAGATGCCTAAATGCCTAAGTGATAGGCAGATAAGGTAACAGAATGAATGGAATCAGAGGCAGGGGAGCAGGGGAGTCCTTGACACATTTGATGTCAAGTGGTAGGTGGGGAACAAATAATAAGGACTTCTCCAACAATGGATTTATAAACCAAATTAAATAATTTGCACTTTATTTCTGAGAACATGGGGCTCTTTGAACTGATTTAAATAGGAGAGGAACAAGATCAGATTTATGGTTTTGAAAGGTTATTTTTGATTAAGTAGTAGAGATTAGATTAAATAATCCATGACTGGAAACAGGGTAACTATTTGCTAATCTGCAGAGGTACTCTGGGTAAAATTTTATGGTAGGCATGGAAAGAATTGGCACGATTTGAGGAAAATTAAGGGAGCAGAAGAGGCAGGAATAGTTTACTGGGTATTTAATATCTGGCTTGAGCACATACATAAATGATGCCATAAAATTAAATCATGGTTACAAACTACGATAATGCAATGAAAGAAAGATAGATGGTGCTAAAACAATGTAAGTAAAGGCATCGAAGTTGGTCAGAAGTCAGGGTAGGAGAGCTGCCTTGAAGAAGTGATGAGTCAGCAAAATTTTAATGAAAAGTAAGAGTTAAGTAGGTCAAAGGGGAAGAGAACACATAGCTAGAAGTAGAATAGTAAATGCCAAATCTTGCAGTGACTGGAAAAAGTAGGGCACATTAAAGGAGCTGAAAGCAGACTAGTAACTAGAGTCCAGAGAGTAGCTGGGGAACTCGTGTGAAGTAAGTCCTCAGCAGATAGAAAAGAAAACCATATAGCACTTTGCTGGCCAGGTTTAGAAGGGTGGGCTTTATCCTTAGAAAAATAGAGTTTGAAGTACTGGTGTGTGTGTGTGTGTGTGTGTGTGTGTAAGGCATGTGTAGGTTGTATTTTATCAGTATCACTCTGGGTTCTGTGTATGAAATAGATTACAGGTGTCCACAGAGGATCCAGGGAAAACAGGAAGGAAGTTCTTAAGATTCCAAGTAAGATAGATGACGGTTTGGGCTAATAATTCTGGTGATGATGGTGATGGAGAACTTCGGAAGTACGTGTAAAGTAAATTACAGAATCTCAGAATTCAACATTTGTGGGAGCTTCTCATTGGTTATAAGCATGACTACTAATTAGAAGAAAAATGTGTTGTAAATATTTTTGCAGTTCATCACTTTTCTTTTGATCGAGGAAAACCAATGTTTATGAAATAAAAGAAATGGAAAGAAACTGAAAAGCAATACTCAGACATGGGAGAAAAAAGAAACAGAAGAGATCATTGTCCCAGAGGCAAAAGGAAGAGAGCATCAAATACAGAATCATTGTCAAAGGTTCTAGAAAGGTAGGTGCTGAGGGATAGTCAATGACTTAGTAACAAATAGAAGGATCTTCGATGTCCTGGGGTTTGGAGAGAAATTGAAGAGACACTGAGAAAGGTCTCTGAAAGGTGTGACCTAGCAGATCCACTGGAAGACTTTGAAAAAGAAAGGCCGATAATTGGTGAGAGTTCTCTTTGATATCTTCTCTTTATTTTGTTTATGAAATGGAAGGTCTGTGGATGTTTTCAAGAGATTGCTCATGTTTGAAAAAGCAGCAGTAGATAATGGAATCGAAGCTTGACTAGGGAACTAAAGGATTAGTTAGTTCCCAAGGCTCTCAACATCTCTTGGAAACAGCCCCACTTATGGTGATAGGGGAGTTGCAGACTCTAGAAAGTTTCAACTTCCACCAGGCACAAAGATAGGTTCAGATCTAAAAAAAAATTTCAGAAGAGAAGAAGAGTCTTTGGATTGCGGTAGGGAAAAAAAAGGTATCTTTATCGTATTTTTATCCAAATGTGACACTGAAACATAAAAGAAGTGTATCCAGATGGGTTTCCAGTTGGATTGGGATTGGAGGAGACAGATATTTCAGGCAATGGCATAAAAGACTTGGCATACATTTAAGTTGATAATTATTAACTAGATACCATGTGTAAGAAAATGCTGTAAGTGTTTAAAATAAAATATGAGATATATTTGCCTCTTTGGGTGATATATGCTTTAGTTAGAAAAAAGGCACAAGAATACGAAAACAATATTATGTTAGTATACAAGTCCGAAGAAATGACAGACAATAGCTGAAAAATGGCACTAAAGAATTTTAATGTTTTAATAGTCTCATTGAACTGATCAAATACACTCGGATGAAAAGCCTTTCTCAGTTCTCTGTTTTCTTCGTTTTCTCTGTCTTTCCATGGCAAATAATGTCAATCGTATTTTCTGTGCTTCTTAATATGCAAAAGTCTACTTATTTTGCATTAGAGTACACTTCTAAAGTAAGTAAGATTTCAATGAATTGAACAAATGTCATTACCACAAAAACAGGCCAAAGATCAGAAGTGAGCTCCTTCTCAGAGTGAAAAATGGTACTACACTGTCTGAGGCAAAATTTTAAGAGATACATTTAGAAACTATTAGCTTATGGGGCGCCTGGGTGGCCCAGTTGGTTAAGGGTCTAACTCTTGATTCTGGCTCAGGTCACGATCTCAGGGTTCTGGTGTTGAGCCCCATGTTAGGCTCTGTACTCAGTGGGGAGTCTGCTTGAGGATTCTCTCTCCTCCCTCCCCCCACCACTGGCTCTCTCTCTCTCAAATAAATACATAAATCTTTAAAAAAAAAAAGAGAAACTGTTAGCTTACATTATAATTTATAAGCACTTCATTTAGGAAGCTATTATGGGGATGTGGTGTTAATGTCCCTGGTTATATTTAAGTATCCTATATATGCTTATTATAGTTTTCTTCACGTAACTCTGTTAAGGAAAATCTGTTAAGAATTGACCTTTCCTTTTTGTTATTGTATTAGTGATGACAGATTGTATTCCAGGCACTGTGCAAGAGTCTGGTAGGTGGAAAAACATGTATCTTCTGATTCAGCTAATAGGGCAACATGAATAAGGAGACTTCTAATCTTCAATGGTAAGTTCATTTATTTCCTTTGATGATAAATTACTATATTTTATCTCTCAGATCAAGAGCACAGATACTTTGTTTTAATTTTCTCTCTAAGTCATTGGAATTACAATTATTATATCCAGAAGTTAAATACCTCAGAAGGAAGATACCGTTTTACTACATTTCAAAAATTCATAGTTCTACTTGTGGATACTGCATAGACCATTAACTCAAAAATTGCTTCATCAACGGAGCGGTGAGCCACACTGATATCTTAAGCAAAAAATGAATGCTGGTTTCTGAATAAACAACTCTACATGCACAAGATAGATTATTTAGGTCTAAGTAAATCGTTGAGCCTGAACGCTTAACTAAAAGTATTTAAACACCTGTTAGTCGTAGTTGTAATTGGTTTCACCTAACCCAGTGGCCTGAGGGTGATAATAGATCAAGGGACAAACAACATCAAAAACAAAACAATACAGAAACAACAACAACAACAGCAACAAACAACCCAGGACTTTGTGAGCTACCACCAGCTCTTCTACGCAGGAACTATATTGCAGGAACTGGCACCTGTTTACGTTTTTGACTTGTTCAGTTGAATAAATCCTGGGAGGTCTCACAACTCCGTCTTTGTTCCTATTTTTACATGGCTTCCTGGCTTATATATTGCCAATATATCTGCTTCTGCTTGATGTCTTCAGGTGTATTAGAAGCTGACAACACCTGACCAGTGCCACACCCAGGTGAAGGATTCCACCAAAAAAAAATACTGCAAAGTGCATCTGTCTTGTTGTCACTTCGCAAATATTTTCCCTTTATTAAGCTCTTATTGTTGTGCTAAAGTCACAAGGTGGAACTGTCTCTTGTCTATAGAAAGTGCAGTGATGGAGCTTTGATTTGCCTTGCTCTTTATAATAACCTCCCTTTCCCTCAAATCCTGGCATTTGATTGAGTGGAGTTAGGTCAAGAGATATCTGAGAGGCTATCAAATCAAAATGCACACAGTGGTCTTTTCTTTCTCTGCATCAAGGAATGAGGTGTTCTGTGTCCATGAGCTGGCTGCAGAACCAAAAATGCCATCTCAATTTTCCTTTCTTTCTAACTCTGGTGTGCTTTATGTAAATCAACATGAGATGGCAAACAGGTAGTCTGTTGGCCAAATCCTTTTATTGTGGGTGGGTCTGATGCAGGGAAATAATCTATGACTGAACTTGACAGTCTCATTTTTTCAGATGACTCTATTTTCAGGAAACAGTCTAGGTATTATCTGATGGGAATGAGTGGTGTGGGCTTACCTGATTTCTCTGATAAACACAATGGCAGATGGAATTATTTCTCTTCCTACACATCCCCTTACTGATTTTCAAAGGGAAGATTTTAAAACTTTGGCATTTTATAAAACACAAAAGAATTAGCAGGGAGATACTAAACACATACTGTAGAGAAAAAAGAATTCAGTCTCATAATAGTAAATTCTGGCAGAGTTTATATCACATAGGATTAAGAGTATTAGGCTTAATGTTAATTTCCATTTCCCCCTTACCTTTAGTATTGATTAAGCCTCTATTCAAGAATTAGTATTTCTACCCTGAACTTGAGAGTTCCAGAATCCTTTTTTAAAAATTCCTATGGGGTGCCTGGGTGGCTCCGTCGGTTAAGCATCTGACTCTTGATTTCTGCTCAAGTCATGATCTCAGGGTGGTGAGATTGAGCCCTGCATCGGGCTCCACGCTCACCAGGAAGTCTGCTTGAGATTCTTTCCCTCTCCCTCTCCTTCTGCTCCTCCCCCCGCTGCCCCTGCTCGCCCTCTCTCTCTAAAATAAATAAATAAATCTTAATAAAAAATTCCTGGGCCTCTTGCTTTTAATAAGGTTGACAGTTCTTGGTATCAGAATGAAACATGAATTGATAATAATCAGTCAGTTAGCAGTGGTTATTAAATATAGTATTTCTTTCTTACAGAGTTCATTAGCTGTATTTCTGTTTATTTTTTTTCAAAGTCTATTCGAAATTATAATTGCAAAAATCTACACAACATGGGAGCTGCAAGGAAACCAGCATTTAAGAGAAATGCATGCCATTCTAATATATAAACAAACTCAGTTTTATACAGCTGTTATGGGAGGAGTTTTTCTAAAACTTCATGTGTTTAAAAGGTTAAAGAACACTTTAAGTGAATGATCCCTATCTCTGCCATTACTCAAAAAATCTTTCTCAGAGGGCTCTTTCCTATCTCCCACTACAAAAATATCCACTGAAAGTGAACAGCTTGTCCCTAAGGCATGGAATTTAGCATAGTCAGATGAGTGAGTACATTTTATGTTCACACAGTTAGAGGTTAATAAAAATAAGAAGTGATGAAATTGTGTTGGAATTTCAACCTTTTGAATTTTCATCCTAGCACTGCTTCAGTTTTATAAGGAAGATGTTTGCAAGGGATTTATAGTTTGGTTCTATAGGGACTCATCCACAATCTCCTACACTCAGTTACTAACGGTGAAAAGCCACAGTGGGCTGATATGGCATAAGTTTTCACTTGCAGGTCCTGATTTGGAGTCAAAACATGGTCCTTATTGTAAGCCAGGCTGTCTATAGTTGAATAGGAAAAAAACAAAAAACAAAAACCAAAAAACAAAAATCCTTTTTTTCATTAACCATCAACTGAAACTTAACACTTCCTTCAATTATGAATACACCGAAGGAAAAAAACCCACATACACAATAGAATCAATTAATCTGTTGATTTTTACCAATGAAATTAATCTTTTTTTCTTGTTACCTATTTGTTGTGGATATCTTGAAATATCACTTGTCACCACTTTGAGGTTATGGCTGATGATAGACCAGCCACTATATTTTATTATTTAATGTGTTAAAAAGTCAAATGTATTAGTATATAACAATTTTTTAAACATTTTGATAACTGTATCTTAAAATAATTGGCTTCAATTTTAATTCCAAGTATTTTATTTTATGGATGTAAATGGAATATTCTAAGAGGTTTGTAGGCTTCACCAGACTGTCAAAGAGGTTCATGACACCAAGAAGTTTCAATACTCTTGTCCTGTGCCTATATCTTAATCTTGGTCCTCATGGCCTTGCTACCACCAAGGATCAAAGACAAGGAAAGATCAATCAATCTAAGAAAAGATTAACATGAAAGGAAGTATGTATCTAATTACTCCTTTTTAGGTCTTAGCAACCTTTACCTAAGAGTCTCTGAAAATTTGCATGCCTTCAAAATAAGAGGCATTTCAGCTGTATCTTGGAACATGAGTCGCATGAGAGAATAAACCCCCAAAGGAATAAGGATTAAGAAAATCTCTAGATACAATTTGAAAGAGGGTTTCAGCAAGAGGTTGTCAACACAGAATTTGAAGGAAAGATTGCAGTATCATCCCACATCACACAAAGAAACATTGTTTCCTAACATCATGAATTTGGCTTTGTCAAAGCAAACATTGAACTAACTGAAAGTTAAACAAGTAAGGAAGACTTCATTCAGACTATTGTTAATAGGTCAGAGAGACAGACAGAAGACTCCATGGAAACAAAGATTGGGGAGGTGTTTAAGAGCTGACGGGGAATCCTAGGCCACCTATATTTGTTCATTGGCCTTAGCAAAAGAAGAAAAGCAAACATTCTCTTACATTCATGACAAGAGGTAGTTTTACAACCTGGAGTAAGGCTGCCTATTGTAGTTAGACCCTCCCCTCCTACAGAAACTGGGAGATAGGGGACCTATCTTCCTTGATAATATATTTCAAAGGTATGGATCCAGGTCCTCGAGAAAAACATTCCTGGGTTGTAAAATTTGCAAGAGGCTTTAAACAAGATTTACATCTCAAAGAAGATAAAGAATTGACAATTACAAGTTTTCTAAGGTAAATGTTCTAAGAAAAGGGAGCTCAGGGCCTAGAGTCAGGAATAAGCCTGTCTAAAGACTAGTCAAGCTGAGAGAAACCTGAAGGCCATCTTTCCATCTTGATTAGTTCATACAGTATTACTCCTTCAAGGTAGAATGAGGGAGAGAGAATCAAGTTTATGTTCCTACAAAATAGACTATTTCTGAGTATAAGGGTGTGTGTGTGGAAGAGAGAGAGTGTGTGTGTGTTCTTTTGGGCTAATGGACCTACTTCCAAATAAACACAGATCAGAATGTTAATAAATAATAGCAAACTAAAACAAGAAGCCATTGAAATGATGAGTTCTTAAGATGCAGAGAGACTCCAGGAAGTGTTGCTTTATATTTACTAGATCTGATTAAACAAAAAATAAAATATTATGGCTTTGTCAACAGGTATGGGTTTTTCCAACAATCTTTTTTAAAAACCTATCATTTCTTTTATAGTCTATCTCCAAAAGAAATGGTATGCCATCCAATCCCAACATAGGTACTGACTATACCACAAAGAAGCAAGTAAATCCAATGTCATTCTTGATTAAATGATTACCTTTCAGCGCACCTGGGTGACTTAGTCGGTTAAGCATCTGTCTTTAGCTCAGGTCATGATCTCAGGGTCCTGGGATCAAACCCCATGTCAGACTCCCTGCTCAGCAGCGAGTCTGCTTCTCCCTCTCCCTATGCCCCATGCCCCACTCATGCACACGCACTCTCTGTCTCTTTCAAATAAAATAAATAAAATCTTAGAAAAAATAATCACCTTTCCAGTACAAAAGCAAGAAGTGCTAGTTGTTTTCTTCTTCTTTCTGCAACAGGAACTGCAACCTAATTCTCATTCTTAATCACAGAATCAAAGGTTAGCTTTTGACCAACCTGACACTTTAAATCATTCTCTTTTTCCTCCCAAAACTTCAGCTTTTTTTATTTCCTTGATTATTCACATTCATGATTGAATCAGCTATTTTTGTGCTTGGTAGTTCTTGTTCTTCACATTCTATACTATATTTTTCATGAAACAGTATTCCCTGATCACAGTATCAGAATCAAGCAATAAATTAACAACTGATACAAACTTAATATTTTTCTTTTTCTTTTAGGCAGCAGTAATTTGTGATGCTTTTAAGAGTTATGGAATACATAAAATTAGTTTTTAAATGAATACACATTTTAGGTTTGACATTTAACTTGTCAATTTATGAAACCTATGTTTCCAGCTATTATTGTTATAATTATATGAATCTAAGAAAAAGTATTAAATATATGATGCCTGTAGACATGCAGATTTAAACTTGAACCTCTTTGAACACAAGCCTTTTCTCCTCTTTTACCCAGAAACTAAAACTAAAATCTTGTGCTCCTGCCAAACTCCTACTTCTGCATAACAACAAAAGATAAGAGTCTGCTCGGAACTCAAATTCTGCATCGTGATAATTAGCTTCTTCTTTAATCTGAGAACTGTTCACTCTATTATTCTAGACAGAAGCAGATAAGGAAGAGAGGATGTTCTGGTTTGTGTTTTCTCAATGTAAATTAAATTGCTGGTTTTTGGCCAAAAGGGGGCAGGCATTTCCATGATAAAGGGAGAGATGTGCTTCTATCCAGGAATATTAATGGTTAAAAACAGAGACAGTTATTACCTACTGGAGGACTCTTCTTGTGCAGAGAAAGCTCTTGGGTACTTCCAATAAGAAAGATATACCAGAGCTTGCTGACAGGAACAGAGTGAGCCTTTGTTAGTCCTGGACTTTTCTGTCACTCACCTCTAGATAATATCAAGCACTGTGACAGGGACAAGGTGTATGAGACTGCCGTTCAGGCATGAGGACTTGCAAGCACCTAATTGAATTTCTCCCAGAGATAAAGAGATTTTTTTAAAAAGTAACAATTTGTCAGTAAAAATGATCTGCTGATTGTTGTAAGAAATTGCTGTTTTTAATAATAGATCTTAGTTTTATATATAAGGCTCCGTTTTTTTTCCTGATGTCTCACCTTCTCAACAGTATCTATTGTATCTACTGCTTTTTTATGATAGGCTTACATGTGCAAGAATAAAAATGTATTCTTTTTAGTTTCTAGAACTTTATTAATGGGAAATCCTCATCTGTGTGTTGCAGTTATTGCAACATTTAAAAAGCCACCTAATAAAATACTAAAGGTATTTTGTTTTTGCTGTCTGCCTAATTACTGATGTATGTGTATGTATCTGTAAGCACAATTGATTTATGACAATGTGGCAATTCTATGCTGTCTGTCAAGATGTACAGTCAACACCCACTATTTTCAAGGCACCGTGAGTACACATAGCTTTTCTTTTGCCTGGAGGCACAGAAGGCATGTCGCTTCTTCTTCATCATTTCCAGTCTCCTTCCAAATCTTTCCTGAAAATTAAAGCTTTCCTACTTTGCATATATGCCTTTATTTCCTGGCATCTGATTATTGGTATAATTAATTTTATATTTGTGTTACTAAATATAAAAATACAGGAGATAAAAATCACAATTTCTTTGTTATTTGGTAAGGGCAGGTAGAGTTAGGGTTTTTCTTGTGTTTGAAGATCCCATAATCATAGGAAGAATAATGACTATGGTTTTGTGTGAAAACTTATGTAAAGTCATCTCATGTGGGTTTAATATCTGTGATGGTAGATAACTCATTTTGTTACATTCATGTATAAGATAAGCACTGCTAGAATTTAGGATAGCATAAATCATAAAAGTACAGAAGATGAACACGGATTTGATTTTTTTTATTCTCTTCAAATATTTTATACTTTGAACATAGTTACTGAAAAGAGACAAATCCAAATGCTTTAAAAGGTGAAAACTGTTCATAAATACTCCCAGTACATGGGACAAAAAAATAAACATACATCAATAAAGTTTAATTTTATTTTTCTCTTCTGAATAAAATGCAATGTTAGTGGTCATTTATGAATCAATATATCAGTTTATTAATTTTATGGGACTATAAAGAAAATAGCTAGATAAATTTAATAATAGATATTTTAAACTCAACTTTTTGCAGCCCCAGAAAATGACATTTACTTTTCGTAGCTCTAGTGTATATATAAGAATCTGTCAATCATGTTGCAAGATGTTTCATATCTCAGTGTATCTGTCAGGAAGTCCTATTCAAGATCCAATGGAGTTATTCTGGGCAAACAACTGAAGTGAATTCTTTTGGAATTATCAGAAGTAATTACAAGGCTTTAAAAATGTATGTGCAATATGGAAAACATAAAGTAAATTTTCAAACTATATTGTCAATTATCAAACCATTTAAAGGTAGAAAAAATGTTGTGAAGGTATTTTAATATTTTTCTTTAAGTGGTACAAATATGATGATGTTCTCTCTTTTATTCTTAAGGAGAAACTTACTTCAATGAAAGTGTCTAAAGAAACCCTTTGTTACATGGCTTTCTTTCCAATATTTAATGAAAAGATACATCCTGACCTCCTTTCAGAAAATTAAAGATCTTTAGAGAAATCACCCAGTCTTTTGCTTAATATTTTAGAGTGATTTTGATTGCTTTTGAAATTCTAAAGATGATGGTTAAATTAGAACTGTGCTATGCTTTTATTGTCATTCTAATAAACCCCACTTTTTATGTTCTTTTTTGGGGGGTCGATAGAAAAATTTAGAGTTAATAAACACTTTGTAAACAACACAACCCCCCTACTGAATATTTGAGTTAAATGTTTAAAAAAAAAGAAAATATTGAAACCATAGCCTCTGACATTGTTTTCTTTTAAGTGTGTAAAATCTATTTTAAAAATTACATTCATAAGAGATTTAATTTCCTTTATTATTTTTGACATGTATGAAGATATCGATAAAGATGGCATGTTTCAAGGTTATAAAAGCTGTTATATGACAAAACCCCACATTTTTCATTTTCTTTTTATCAGTCTGCAAGAGACATGCTTATGTGAATACTCCGCCCTCTATGAGTTTGGACTATTTTAATTCCATTTTATAGATGAAGGAATTGAAACTCAAAGATGTTAGATAACATGCCCCAATAATGATTTTCTTGATACTATTTCTGCTTGCTTTCATGAATTAATCAGAATTCTATTTATTTTCCAACATGTTTCCATCTGCTTATTTTCTCAATACTTTTGTCCAATAGAGGTAGAGAGATTATAGTAGAAAATTTTGTCACTTACCAATGCCGTGATTTCAGTCAAGTCACTTACTGCTCAGTGAACTACTTTTCTCACTTTTACAATGTGTGTTTTAATAGTAACACTCCTATCAATATTTTGTCATTTAAAAAATCAATATATCTCAAAGTGCTTTTTAATCTGCAGTGCAAAGTATTTATTATAAGTTAGCCATTTATTTAGTAAACAGACACAACTTTTATTCAGTATGTATTATGTGTTCAACACTAGGTTAGGACCTTATATTAACCCCATCATGCATTCAAAGTCTTTTAGAGCCCTTAAAACAATATCAGCCAACCTCAATTTATATTATGATGCCCCTAGCTTAGAAGCCATGTATATTAGTTTGCTTTTGCTGCGTAACAAATGCAGACTTAGCAGTTGAAAACAACACCCATTTATTAATTCATAGTTTCTGTAGGTCATAAATCTGGGCATGGCTCCCCTGGGTCCTCTGCTCAGAGTCTAACAAGGCTGAAACGAAGCTGTCTGGTAGGCTCTGTTCTCATCTGAAAGCTTGACTAGGGAAGAATCCACTTCCTAGTTCATTCAGGCTGTTGACAGAATTTGTTTTTTTGTGGTTGTATTTCTGGGTTCCCTGTTTACTTGCTGGTTGTTAGCTGAGGATCCCTCTGCAACTAGAGGCCACCTCAATACCTAATCATGTTGCCCACTCTCAACATGGCAGCTTACTTCAAAGCCATGAAAAGAATCCTTGAGATCAGGAGAAGTCTAGACTACATTTAAAGAGCTCTTTCATTAGGACAGGCCTAACTAGACCAAGTCCCTTTATCTCTGTCATGAAATATCACATAATTATGGCAGCGATAGCTCATCATAGTCATAGGTCCCACCCACACTCAAAGAGAAGAAATTATACAGGGCATGACAGCTGGGGGCAGGAATCTTGGGGCCATCTTAGTATGCTGCCTACCTATCACAACGTGTGAGGATAATTTGATTTGCACAGTAGAGGATGCTGACAAATATGCCTTACTCTCAGAAGGTCATAAAGGTAGTCCAGACTTGGAAGTTGGAATGAAGAAGCAAGTGATAGGCACCTGGTGGAAGTGGACTCTAAGCCTGCTATCACTGAAATGTTCTACTTTGATTCTGTGAAATTAGTCAGTCTTGACAAGCAGAATATGAAAGGCATTCCGAGTTATCAAATTATGTTTAATGTCTTCTATATTGGTCTTAGTCTCTGATATCACAAGACAAGACAAATTGCAATCCAGAGATCTGATTAATGAATATATCAAATTGGTTATTAAGACGTTGGAAATGAAACAGGATCTCAATATTTTGAGATACTGAGCTAGAGACATATACATAGGCAATGGCACAAAACTGTCTGCATTCATGACCCAGTCCTTGAAAGTTCATATTAACAAATGTCAAATACAATAAATCAGTTATTCTTGGTCACTTTATATTTGATTCTTCCGTCACAATAGCTTTCTTCCTTGCTTCTACAGATCAAATTGGGAAGTGATTGTCTGCAGTCGTAATGTGAAAAATAGTCCATACTTTGATGGGTTCTTATTACTTATTAAATGTTTAATAGGCTGCAAGACTCACTCTAAGCTTTGTTTCATTTCCCTTGGTGAATATAGTATTACTTGTTAGGGGAAGAATACTTGCAGTTCTTGGAGAGTTTTATAAATAATAGTGGGAAAAACTTCAAGATACTTACTATTTTCTCCTATTTAGCTTACACTGAATTGAATTTACAAGCATAATAACTTCAATGGGGTAAATTATGAAAGTTAAATAGAAAATACAAGAGAGAAAAATCCTTATCTGCATACTGAAAACGAAAGAAATTAAAGAAATCTTTGTGTGTGTGCGTGTGTGTGTGTGTGTGTGTGATCTACACAGTTGTCAGTGTATTAAGAATAGAAAAAGGTCCCTGGGCTCAACAAGCAGCCCCCTGCTGTTTTCTTCATCACTGGTTTCCTGTTCACTCTCTATACACTCGTTTCTTCTCTTTGTCTAATACATATTGACTTTCTTATTTCACAGACTCTGTGATATTTTGCAGCAAGGGTGGTAACCCAGAAGATTTTCTTTCACTGCAAAACAAAGGGTCATTCCTCTGAAGATGTTTCATATATCCTGGTTTTTAAATGTTGTTTAGAAGAGGAAAAAGTGCTGTAGCTTAAGGTAATACACTGTTAAATGAAATTTTCTTTCTTTAAAAACCCTAACACAAGGTATCTACAATTTGGTCATATACAGTGTATATATACAGATATAGTTTATAGTTCTATATAGAATAAATGTTCACCCCATCTGAAATATGGATGTGCTTGGGTATAATATGGGCCCCCCCACACACACACTCATACATACATACACAAAACCCTAAACCTGGTTGGAGGAAAAGACTAGTTTAACAGGTTCCATTTTCTCAGACTGGACCCCACAAACTCAGTAACAATGGATTGGCTACTTATGAACCAGATGTTGCTTCTCTCCATGCCCAAGAAATATCTTGTGGGTTGATGTTCTTGTTTTTACTTTTCTGGAAAACAAATGTTTTCTTATTCATTGTGTCCAACTTCACTGACTCCTACTATTCCCTATGTTCCTTTTTTTTTTTTCCTTATGTTCCTTATTTTATCAAATATATATTGACTTTCCCTTTATATTGAGGACCCTGAAAAAAAAAATGTGTAGGACACAAGGAGTATTTCTTTTGGATATATTATATATTTCTAATCCAGAAAGCTTCTACCTGGGGAGAACCTTCACTTCTTTTCTGAACTACACACTGCTGAACTAAAAGACTGACTATCACTGGATCATTTGATTCTCTCCATTCCTCTTAACCCATACTCCTTCTCCAGCTTCTCCTAAAGTTCAAGCATTTAAAAGCTTCTTGGAGCTGACCCACCGTGGAAATGAACATTCACAACTCCTTAGTCCATTCCTTCTAATTTTATACTACTTTAAAATGTTGGCTGTCAATGCCAATTATCATCGGGAACACAATGGTACTCTTTTCCTCTCTAGATGTCTCTTCCAAATGTGTGTGTGTGTTTGTGTTTAATCTTAGGATGGCATTAGATTTGCCAGATTTAGCAAACACAGCAACAAACAGAGCATCTAGTTCAATTTCAATTTCAGATAAATGATGGCTATTGGGTCAGATAGTTGTCATCCTTCATGACCATTCTTCCTAATTATATGCAAGCAAGGAAGTGGGGAGGAAAGGGCAGAGGTAGCACATTAGCTGGATCTTTTTATTTGTATGCTCAGAGAACAACAGTTTTTTTTTTTTACGTATGTCCCTCTGTTGGCCAGATTTCACTTAGGTCCACCAAATGTAACTGTGTTTCTTGGCCATTCATTGCTGCCAGGAAGCTGAGAATTGACTACTGATTTTCATTCTCTTTGGCCTTATATTAGAAGCCAACAAGGGAGTCTGGAGCTGGAAAAGGTTGTTAAATAAGCCAATTACACTCTCTGAAGCACCAAACAAAATAAGTTTAAGGGCAAAAATATTAAAAATGTTTAGACACACAAAAGAACTTATAAAATCAAGCTTGCGCATACTCTTCTAGAAAAAAAGTTACTTAGTGATAAGCGCATACACTAAAAAAAGTTTAAATATACATATATATAGGCACATGTGTGTAATTTGTGTGTATATATCCAAAGCAGGAAGCCATGAAATTAAAGAAACAGTGCACTAAACCCAGGAGTAAAAATTTTTTTTCAAGTGCTGAATTTTAATTTGAAATAAGAGAAATCTATAAAAAAAAAATCTCCAAAAAGGTGTTGCACTGCAATTCAAGGACAGTTAAAATTTTATGAGGATAGTTTTTCCCCTATAAACAGGATGAAAAATTAATCTATAACTCTAACAAAAAGAAAAAGCCATTTTATTTATTTTTATTTTTTATTTTTATTTTTTTAAAGATTTTATTTATTTATTTGACAGAGAGAGAGAAAGAGAGTGGGAACACAAGCAGGGGGAGTGGGAGAGGGAGAAGCAGGCTCCCCACTGAGCAGGGAGCCCGATGCAGGGCTTGATCCCAGGACTCTGGGATCATGACCTGAGCTGAAGGCAGATGCTTAATGACTGAGCCACCCAAGTGCCCCAGAAAAAGGTATTTTAAAAAAGCCTTCTCCATCTATGCTGGAGAAAAAAATGTCGTATGATTTTTTAAGCAATCAACGGACAGAAATTTTACTGATATAGTTTTAAAGTGTTTTTTTTAATGGGTTCAGTCATAGTATTTGATCCTAAAGAGGAGAGCAGTTACTTAAACATGATATTATGATTTTATATATTGTTTTTTAGTTTGTTCATATAGAAAAAGGCAGTAGACTGAATTGTAGTTTAGGAATGTAAATATTGTAAACATGGATAATGAACAGAAATCAAGAGGGGACAGTAAGAGTTGCACCTGTGTGGCTCAGTTGGTTGTTGGGCTCTGGGCTCTAAGCTCAGCGTGTTCAGCACTGTCTGCTTAAGATTCCTTTCCCTCTGCTTAAGATTCCTTTCCCTCTGCTTTTTCCCACTCCAGCATGCACACTCTGCTCTCTCTCTCTCTCTCAAATTAAAAAAAAAAAAAAGGAGATAGGAGGAGAGATGAGTTATTTATTGAGTTTCAACAAACAGATGAGTTATTGAGTTTCAATAAATACTGCAAGAATTGGTCTTGGGACTCCTGGGTGGCTCAGTGGGTTAAGCGTCTGCCTTCAGCCCAGGTCATGATCCCAGGGTCCTGGGATCGAGCCCCACACCTGGCTCCTTGCTCAGCGGGAAGCCTTCTTCTCCCTCTGCCTGCCACTCCCCCTACTTGTGCTTGCTCTCTCTCTCTCTATCTCTCTGACAAATAAATAAAATCTTTAAAGAAAAATAAAAAAGAATTGGTCTTATGTATGCGTACTCAGGTAAAGGACTAAAACTAATGAACACTAACAAAAACTGGGAGGCTAATAGCAAAGAAATTCTTTAAAGGATAAACAAATTCTCTATTATTTTCCTTCCTTGTGTTGGGGAATCAATAAATACTGTCTAAAGCCAATCAAATAAGAAGATGAAGTACAAGCATTGTATTTTGGTATTTTCCTGAAAACCACAAAATGACCTAAAATCATAAGTAGTTAAAGTTGGTGAACTCAGAAAGACTCTAGATATTTTATCACTGAGAATGGCCTCCTCTCAATCTTATAATTTAGGCATCCTACTTCATTAAAGTTATGATGATATGAATCAAAAGTATCATTATTTTTTTAAAAACGTTAAGAAAAAAGTTATAAATTAAACTATAACTTAGAATTGTAATTTTATGCTTTTTGAAAGAGGTCTGTCAGACTTACATATAGATTCTTATCCCATATCACCTTGGTAAATAAATGAATGGGAAATAAAAGTGAAATAAATTGGTTGAAGTATTTTCAAAGATCTTTATGAAGAGTGTGTATCACTGTTCATCTCAGTTTTATTAATGTTCCTCTTTTTTTCTCCAAAAATATTTGTTCCTCGGACCATCAAGATAGTTGATGATGGATAGTTTTTTCAGACTACCCTGCATTGTCTCCAGAATTTTCTTCTACAAGCTATGGATACCAATTCTATAAGACTTGGGGCTGCTGCTTTATTTTTTTTTTTTTTTATAAGAATGTGTCTGTGGAAGGTTTTCAAAATATAAATTGGCCACCTGGGTGACTCAGATGGTTAAGCGTCTGCTTTCGGCTCAGGTCATGATCCCAGAGTCCTGGGATCGAGTCCCGCATCGGGCTCCCTGCTCAGCAGGAAGCCTGCTTCTCCCTCTCCCCCTGCCTCTCTCTCTCTCTCTCTCTGTCTTTCATGAATAAAAAAAAAAAAAAATCTTTAAAAAAAATATATAAATGGAACTCGTATCCCTTCCCCAGATGTTTTTTTTTTCTTTTTTTTTTTTAAGATTTTATTTATTTATTTGACAGAGAGAGACACAGCGAGAGAGGGAACACAAGCAGGGGGAGTGGGAGAGGGAGAAGCAGGCTTCCTGCTGAGCAGGGAGCCTGATGCGGGGCTCGATCCCAGGACCCTGGGATCATGACCTGAGCCGAAGGCAGACGCTTAACGACTGAGCCACCCAGACGCCCCTCCCCAGATGGTTTTTAAATAGTTTGAGATGAACATGTCGACATTTTAGTTGTATTATCATGCCGCAAGTAACAATGATGTGTGCTCATGCCCTGGCGGTGATGGGTTTGTTGTGAACGCCGTCTGCCTGACAAAAATTATAGGATGCCATCAATCATAAGATGCATCTTGATCTCAAAGATGTTAAAACATGAAAAAGAAGTAAGTTATAATGAATGAAATGCAATACTTTCTCCACTGTAGGAGTTCCCTGCCGCTGACTGGCATGGCCATCACGTACTGACTTCTCAGATATTTAATGTTGATGAGGATGCTTTAGTGTCTATGCCTCATTTCAATACGTGTCAACCACTTAAATTTTTCAATGAATATTTAAAAAATTTCTTTACTCTGATTCTCAGCGTATATTTAGCATAAATTATTATTATTTTCCTTCTGCCTGTTATGTTATTTATTATTGGTAAGGGAGAATATATAAAATGTGACTAGAAGAGTGGGAGAAGTAGTGATTGGTTTAATTGGCTGAACAAGATTGGGCTGCACAGATCCTAAGTCCTTAGACAAAGGGGAAGCACAGGTGCTGTGTTTGGCCAGTGCCACCATGTGTCATTGCCCTTTGGACCCTGTGCTAGCCTGAGCTCTTTTGAGGCTTTTAAGGCTACTTAGGACAAAGCCTCCCCTTTTTTTTTTAGTTTATAGAAAGGCAAATAATTTTGCCTTGTGGTCAGTAAAGCTCTAGATCAATGCAATCTAATAAAAATATAATTTTAGCTACATATGTAATTTAACATTTTCTAGTACCCACACTTAAAAAATAAGAAACAAATGAGTTGAATTTTAATGTTTTAATCTCAATATTAACAAACGTAACTATTTTAACATGTAATCAATATAAGATATTAATGAAATGTTTTACATATTTTTGGTTCTAAGTCTTCAAAATCCAGTATGTGTTTTGTACTTACAGCACATCTCCATCTGGACTAAGGGTTAATAGACAAATGTGACCTGAGGCTGACATCCCGGAAAGCATAGCTCTAGATTATAAATGTCAGTGTAGTTCTAGACTACAAATGCCACTGTTTTTGAAGTACCTCGTTTCAATTTAGATCTACCTGCCATAGACACACGCATGTGTCCAAGGTGCTATGACTAGAGGTTCACCGACTTCTCAAGCCGCAGCAGCCATTCAAGTGCTGGTGTGTGCATGAAGAGTGAGGCAAGAGGTCAAGGCTGAGGACTAGCATAGACCTCACTTTGTGAGAGACAGTTGAGAAGAAACTTCAGAAAGACCTATTTACTGTTAGAAAGGCAGTCGAAGCCTGAGCCAGAGAGAGTAAGTCATCTGTGAGTGAGATCTGCCTTGATTCTAGCTTCTGTTTTCAAGCCTGAATTTTGAGAGTGAGATCTATTTTGCTTTTTCTTGTTGACATCATCACCCTGTCTCTCTGGCTCTCTGTCTCTCTCTTTCTGTGTCTGTCCTCTTTTCCATTTCTCTCTCTCTCTCTCTCTCATTTTCTTTTTTTTTTAATTTTATTTATTTATTTGAGAGAGAGCGAGTGAGAGAGCTCAAGCAGGGGGAGGGGCAAGGGGAGAGGGAGAAGCAGGCTCCCCGCTGAGCAGGGAGCCTGATGCGGAACTTGATCCCAGGACCCTGAGCTGAGCTGAAGGCAGACGCTTAACTGACTGAGCCACCCAGGCACACTCTCTCTCATTTTCTATCTCTAGTCCTGTTTTCCCCTTTCATATCCAAAATTTTTATATCAAACGTGATTCATCGCCTCTACCATTTTACTCTTTCCTTTCTTTTCCTTCTCTTTGCTCTTGCAATGTACATCTTTTCTCTGATTCTTCTGTCTTGGGATATGAAATCCATTCACTGTGGATCCATCGTGGGGCAATAATGCCTTTTCCTTTTGGTATTAGTACATCCACATGTTCCAGCACGAACCACACACTCATTACTATAGCCTAACCCTGTGCTTATGCAGAACATCAGCTATTTGCCATGGGTTTGTTGTGTTTAATGCTTGCTTATAATTTATACTCCACATAATTTCTTAAACTTTATCTGACTCTCTTTCAGCAGGATGGCTTCAGCATTCTGAGCTGTATTCCTCAAGCTGTGCTGTGCTCTGGTAAATATTCACAAATCTTTATTATCACCGTATGTTTGGAAAGAAAGATTAAAGAGTTATTAGTTTCTCATTGTCTAAAACAGGCTGTTTGTTTTTTAAACATAATCAGTTTTGTAAAGTCAACATTATTTTTAGGCATTTAAAAATAAGAATAAGCTAATTGGTAAGCCTATTTAGACAATTAATAAAGGCATCATTTATAGATTTGGATAAAAAAAATTTTTAAATGCCTTTGTTAGCAATTGTTAATAAAAACCCCAATGTAAGAAAAAAAAAAAAAAAAAACACCGGTGATTCTAAGGTCTTGATTTGGCTTTATGGTTGGCATTATTAACAACATGCTTTTTAAGAAAATAAAATAGAAATCTATAATTAGACATTAAAAGTGGAAAATTATAAATGACTGATAAGGATTTTTTTTTCCAAAAACATTCTAGAGAAAAGCAGATACATAATTTTACATGCTAAATTTATTGAGTTCTTATGTGTCCAATATTAAGTATGAACATCCCAAAACATATTTAATACTCATAGTAACCTAATGAAATGTATTTCTGTTTTTTACAGTTGAGGAAACTAAGGTACAAAGAAATCATTCAGCAAGAAAGTAGCAGAACCAGAATACAATCTACAGGCATATGTTTTCAGAGGTGATTTTCTGAAACGTTGTATCATACCACTTCTCATAAGATATATGTCTTAGTAGAATGAGGACAATAGAAAACTATGACATAAGAATTTTTTATTAGAATAATAGGATTGATTACTATGAATCTTAGTATTCAATTTATCTATAGAGTAAAACACTCAGTTTTTAGCCAGGCACAAAGATTGCCTGGCATGAAGACTACATTTCCCAGAATTTTTGAACTCCGATGTGCTCCATGCCTAATTTCTGGCCAATGTGATGTAAGTATTTTTTTTTTTTTAATCTTCAGGGTTTTGCCTTTAAAAAACAGTTTGATCGTGTCATAATGACCTTTCTCCTTTCCCCTATCCCCATATGTAGATTGCACACATGGTGTTGAGTCATATTAAACTATAAAGTCAGTCAGGTCATCCGGAGAGGAATGATACAAGAAAAGAGAAAGCACCTCAATCATAGATAAATTCATGTGTCACAGTCTCTATATCAATCTGAATCTATATTTAAAAAGAAACTCCAGGGCGCCTGGGTGGCTCAGTTGGTTAAGCGACTGCCTTCGGCTCAGGTCATGATCCTGGAGTCCCGGGATCGAGTCCCGCATCAGGCTCACTGCTCAGCAGGGAGTCTGCTTCTCCTTCTGACCCTCCCCCCTCTCATGCTCTCTCTCTATCTCATTCTCTCTCTCAAATAAATAAATAAAAAATCTTAAAAAAAAAAAAGAAACTCCAATTTTCTTAAACCACTGTTTTGTTTTGTATTAAACCATTATTATTCTACATCTCTGTTAGAGCAGTACAACCAACGTCCTAACCAATGTAAGTGAGTTGAATTTACTGTGTAGCTTTTGTATTAGTTATCACCAATTTCCCTCCTGCTTGTCCCTCTCCTTTTCTTTAGGTGTTGGCTAAAATATCTCCTGGAGAAAAGCAAGCAGAGCAGGCAGTTTTATATGTTCACTATGAGTTTATTCGAAAACTTTATATCCAGCTCCCGTTACTTGTTTATAAACTATACCGTGTACCTATTACATGCACAAGCATACACACACACACACTGTTTTATTACTATAAGTCTTCAGAGAGATGGAAACAGTTCTGCACAAAAATATGTGTCTCTGATATGAGATGTGTAGATGGCAACATTTTCAGGAATATGATAGCCTAGTGAAAACTTCCTAACTTGATTTATCCCAACTGAGACAGTCACTAAATAACATCTTAGTTTGCAGAAATCTCTGAATGAAATAATCTAGTAGGTTCTCTTAGAATTTGAAGGATATGGGTTTTTCATGCCTCTAAGTGGTATTAGAAATACCAGTTAAGTTGATGTTCCAGTTCTCAGATTTTTCTCACTACTCCCTGAAAAATTATGGGAATGGGGAAAGAATGGCATTATACTTTGTTTTAACTGTTTCAAATTTTTACCTTAGACAAACTATGTACATAGAGTCAAACTGTATTCAGTTTGAAATAACTTGACCCTGCATATATTAAGTTAAATGGAAGGCAACATGGGTACACTGAAACTGATTTAGTATGCAGTATTTATCTGTGGGAGAGAGAAACACAACTCAATTCAGGCTGATTCATCCTCCAATTTCTGTGCACAGAATCCCGCAGGAGGTCATCCACCATCATTTTATACCTATTTGGTATGCTCAAATATATCAGGCAGTAATCGAGTAAAACCTGCGATCACGGGTGACAGGGTAACCTGCTCTTCCCCGTGTAGCTATCATGCGAAGCTTGAGTTTTTGTTTTTTTTTTTCCCTCATCCACTTTGTGAGCATGAAATTACTGTAATTGCTTTTGAAAAACTTTTATGTTTTCACTGTAACAGTCAACCTAGGAGGTCTTTCCATGCTGTGTACTGTTTCTATCTCATGATGAATATTATTTTAGAATTTGAAGATGATGTTACTATTATTTATTTATCTAGTCTGGTTAGCCCTCTTTTCACAACCCATTTACAGGGCATGCCTTTCTTTTAACTTTCTCTTCTTCTAGATTACATTGTTTGCTCTCCAAATGTAAACACTGTTGCTTTCTTCATATATTTTTCCAAATGTAATTTTTTACACCCAGATTTACTAGAGGTTTGTATACTAGTAGTATCTGAGAAGAGAAATTTGAGCATTGAATATATTTAATTAAACATATTTCTTTACTATTTCCTCTTCACTGAATTACTGTGAATTATTTCTAGTATTATACTGCCATTATTTTTAGTGGTATCTGCTGTCATAAAAAATAACCATCAAAGTTTGAGAATGCTCTTAAAAATATCCTTTTTTTTTTTTTTTTTTTTGAGAGAGAGAGCAAGCACAAGTGGGCGGGGGCGATAAGAGGAGACAATCTTAAGGAGACTCCACACTCAGTGTGGAGTCTAATGCGGGGTTTGATCTCACAATGCTGAGATCATGACCTGAGTCTAAATCAAAAGTCGGATGCTTAACCGACTGAGCCACCCAGGATCCCCTAAAAATATCAATTTTTTAAAAATATACAGACATATATAGTATATGAAGATTGGCAAAAAAAAAATCAAAGAATTTATTTTTCTAGTGTATACACTACCACTGCTGCATCCAAATGATAATTCTTCAAAATAGTAATCTTGAAAGGTTGTCACTTTAGTAACATTATCAATGTTTAAAACTTTTATGGAATATTTCTTATTAATCTTCTAAACTATTATAGATGTTTTACAAAATGACCATTTTCACCAAAAGACACTTGAAAATATGTTTATCATCACTTATCATCAGGGAAATACGAATCAAAACTACAATAAGATATCATCTCACACCTGTCAGAATGGATAAAATAAAAAACACAAGAAACAACAGGTGCTGGCAAGGATGTGGAGAAAAAGGAACACTCACGCCCTGCTGGTGGGAAACAAATTGGTACAGCCACTCTGGAAAACAGTATGGAAGTTCCACAAAAAGTTAAAAATAGAACTACCCTAAGATCTAGGAATTGCACTACTGGGTATTTACCCAAGGAATATAAAAACACTAATTCAAAGGGATACATGTGCCCTTATGTTTATAGCAGAATTATTACAATAGCCAAATTATGAAAGCAGTCCAAGTGCCCATCAATAGATGAATGGACAAAGAGGTGGTATATATCTATATTATTTTCAGCCATTAAAAAGAAGGAGATCTTGTCATTTGCAATGACATGGATGGAGCTAGAGAGTACAATTCTAAGTGAAATAAGTCAGTGAGAGTAAGACAAATACCGTATGATTTCACTCGTATTTGGAATTTAAGAAACAAACAGAAAAAAAAAAGAGGGAGAGAAAAAGACAAATCAAGAAACAGACTCTTAATTATAGAGAACTAACTGATGGTTACCAGAGGGGAGGGCAGTGGGGGGATGGGTGAAATAGGTGATGGGGATTAAGGAGGGCACTTGCCATGATGAGCACTGGGTGTTGTATGGAATTGTTAAGTCACTATACTGTATGTACATATGAAACTAATATA
The DNA here is from genome assembly GCF_011800145.1 of Mirounga leonina. Classification (NCBI taxonomy): domain Eukaryota; kingdom Metazoa; phylum Chordata; class Mammalia; order Carnivora; family Phocidae; genus Mirounga; species Mirounga leonina. The sequence goes on along the minus strand of NW_023270316.1, from coordinate 38,449,481 downwards.
ATACCATATGTTAACCAACTGGAATAAAATAAAAACTTAAAAAAAAGACTACTTTTATCACTGGATAGCCACACATTATTTGGTAACCAAAAGGGGCTTTATTCCAGTTTCATTGTTTCTCATATTCTCATTCAATCTGAGGGACCTTTTTAAGATACTAAGTCCATATGTGCTTGTGTTTTGCCAACAGGAAGAATGTTCATGTCCAATTTCAGCTCATGATTTTTCCCTACTACTAATTTTTCTTCTTCATGCTCCTGTTCCTTTCTTTAGAACTTTAGACTTGAACTATGGATAATATCTCTGCATTTTTCTCTCCACTCTTCTTAGATCAATTTTTGAATCTTCAAATTCATTTTATGGGGTCCAACCCCTTCCCTTATCTCCATGGCAAGAGCCACCACCCATTACATTCAAGACTTTATTACCTCTTACTTTGTAACCGGTTTCTTTCAAGCTCTAGTCTCAGTCTCCTTCCAATTCTTAGTTCTTTCACATTGTACCTTCGGGGCTGGGTATTGGGCACCTTGCATAGCGCACATCTACAGTCTGGCCTAGACTCTTCATTTGGTAGGGTCACTTTAAAGCTGGTAGATAACTAGTTCTTCCTGGCCAGCATGACTGGATGACTCTTAAAAAATTACAGATTTAAGTGACAGTGCAAAAGGATCTAGCTGGCAAAATTCCTCCCTGTGGATATATTTACTCAGGAAAGATTATAGATTTTCGTCACTTTTATTTAAATGTATGGTGGAACTTAATGCAACAATGTGACCTTATTCCAGGCCAGGATCTGAAAGCTCAGTTAGAACAACTGTCAGCCAAGAACATTGAAGCCTTTGCTTATTTTCTCTGGGACAATATCAAACACTTGTTGTACCTATGTAATAAAGTTCCTTTATTGATAAGTGGAGGATACATGCCAAAACAAAGAGAATAAATGTGACCTTCTAACTCTCTTAATAGGCTTTTGAAAAATATATGTTCTAGACAATAATCTAACATAGGTTCTTGTAAAGATATCATGATAATGAAATCTTCAGTGTTGAAAATTCCATTACTACAGCTCAGTTCATCATTAGTTCTGAAAATAATTACACAAATTATTCATAAGTGCTATTACCATTTCTCTCAGTATTTTCCAATTCTGTATCTTTTTTTAGGAGTGGGGACATTTGATTCTAAAGCTATTATTATCAAGATCTTACACTTGGTGAAGGAAACCCATGGTATTTCAGCTTTCCCTTTTCTTTCCCAGGCACCTAATATTTCATAAAAAGCAAAACAAAACAAAACAACCTAAAACTGTGAAGGATATAAGTTCAAATTTATGCCCATTCATAAAGTTCATGACCTTTGTTCTTCCGTTTTGAAGCCAATGGTGTGGAGTGTGCGTGATACCTGCTGACCAGGATCCCATAGTTAGTGCCTCTCGGTGTGGAGCGTTTACTCGCCCTCTTGGAATTCTTATTTCCAGTCTTCTTCAAGCAGCTTCTGTTATTCTCCATAGCTGAACAAAATTAAACATGGAGTGTTGGGTTGTAATTTCCCCAGAAAATATTTTGAGTACAGTTAGAGAGGTCTTTAGCTGATATCTTCACAGAAGACTGACAAGTTCTCTTCAGTCACTGGAACTCTGTCCCACAGAGGGAGGGTGAAAAACACTTGAATAGATGGAATTGAAGAACATTCTGAAATGCTTTCTTTTTACCTTGCTTTTTTGTTCATAATTATTATGACTATCATTGTTTTTCATTTATTAACTTTCATTTGACTTAGAAAGCTAAAAAAAGAGATTTAGGCAGAAAATTATTCATGGCAATTGCTATTCCTTACCTTATTACTTCAGTAATTTGGCAGATATGTATCATTAGTGTTGGCTGGTAGTTATTTAGTGCTTACTACGTACAAGGAGCTGTCCTAATTACTTGCGATGGAGCAACTCATTTAATCTTTAAGGCAACTCAGTGAGTAAAGCATATTATCCTTATTTAACAGGTGATACAATTGACACAGTGGAACATTAAGAAACTTACTGTGTTCTTACCGCCTAGCACTTAGTAAGTGTTCAAAAAATATAATTTTAATAATGAATAAATAAATGGGTAAGTGAAAACTTCTCCAGAGTCAACTTAAGGAACAATCTCTAAAATTTTTCCCAATTTCTGGTGAATTTCTTATACCATCTCACTAGAAATTGGGAAAATTTTATATCAGAATTTTCGAATTTCTGAATGTTCTCTTCTCTGGCTATGTTTGATTTCTTTTGAGTCTTCCAAATATTATTGGTTTTCTTTTACCTTTGTGTTATTTTGCTCAAGACCAGCCTGTATTGGAATGGTTATGCCCTTTTGTTCAGGACTAATATTTTCAGACTCTGCTGCTGTTCTTGTCCAAAGATCACCTTAACTATGGGATTTTTATCAAAAATAAAAATTTTTGCCACGTGGCTTTTAGGTCATTCACCAAAGGATTCCATTAGTTATTATAAGACATCACCTCACTTACCATTTGTCTGATCTTATGCCTTCAGCTTCTATTTGAATGATGTGAATTCCCTGGTTTCCAGGTTCCCTACTCTGTCCTGCCTGGGTGGTTATAGGAAACATATTGTAAACAAGGGCATTTTGGGGGGAATATACTGCAAATTTGCGGCCAACAATGCACACAGTCACACCTCATGAGTAATACCACTAGAAAACAGAAGGGAATCCAACGGTTTGGAGTCTAATGTTGAAAGATCAACTGGGTTATACAATTCATTCATTAAATCACTCATTTATTCAAATAGCAGCCATTGAAAATGTTATGTGTTGGACAAAGTCCTGCTATAGGGAATACAAAGAGCAAAAATAAACATGTAGTTTTTTCAAGAGCTCACAAGATTTACCAAGTATTATATTACAAGCAAATTTGTACTGAAAAAATGATATTGTTGCCTGCTTACTGAATGGATTTAGGCAATAGTCTTTGATCTCTTACTATGTGTGAGTTAGTAGGAGATAATAAAGATGCAGGATATGTATAACAATTGAAATTTAAACAAAAAATATTTTGGTTTAACTTTATGAATTAGATAGAGATTGCTAATTTATAAAGTTGGTCTACACATTTGTTATTTATTATTACCTGTTCAATTTTTGCACCTAATATCTAACTTCTCAGATTATTTTCCTAACTCCTGAATTAAAACCATAGTAATTCCTTTTTTGAGGGTCTCTTCATGGTAAATTTTCATAGCTTTGGGTTGATATTCATGCTTAAGAGTTTTGCCATGTCTTTTATTTTAGGCTGATAATTTTACCCTTTCATACTTTGGAAATGTTACTTCATTATTGTTGATGAGTCTACTGCTACACTAATTTTCATTGTTTTATAAGTTATTAGGACAGTGATTTTTGACAAAACTTACCATTTTAAGGCAGAACATGAGGTGAGAGATAGCATAATTAACCAGTAAGATAAAATATTTTATAATTCCATGCAGCCAACAACATAGCTTTGAAATAAATGAAATAAAAATTGAAAAAAAGATAGGGAGAAATAGAAATTCATAGAGAAATATAAAGAGAAATAGAAATTCATAGTTAGAAATGTATTATACCACTATGGGTACCCCTATCAGTAATTGATAAATTGATAAAACAAGCAAAAATACCAGAAAGGTTAAAGATATTTTAAACATTAAAATTCACAAAATTGGGGCCCCTGGGTGGCTCTGTCAGTTAAATTTTTGCCTTCAACTCAGATCTTGGTCCCAGGATCTTGAGATAGAGCCCCATCTTGGGCTCCCTGCTCAGTGGGGAGCCTGCTTCTCCCGCTCCCTCTGCTCCTCTTCCCATTCATGCTCTCACTCTCTCTCTCTCATAAATAAATAAAATTTTTAAAAATAAAATAAAATGCACAAAAATTTACCTAATAAAAATCTATCTATCTACCTCTCTAGCTATAGTATCCCTGCACACAAATGTGAAATAAATATTAACTTAGGCACACTTTGAAGGTTTATAAAATTTGATCGTATACTTGTCCACACAAAATGTCTCAACACATTTCAAAGAACTAAAATTTTGTGACCAAATGTAGTTAAGCTAGAAAATAATACTGAAAAGAAAAGAATGCTAGAAATTAAACCCACCTCTAAATACTCCAGGAATTAAAGAAGTGAAAGTTGAAAATAAAACTTATTTTGAACATAATGATAATGAAAATATTACTCATAAAACTTGTAATTAGAGACCTAACTACTGAAATAGAGAATAAAGATGAAAAATTAATGAGTTAGCATCCATTTCAAGATATTAGAAAAAAATATCAATTGAAACAAAATTTAAAGTAGAGGTTATGGTAATATAAAAGCAGAGATTAATTAAAAGTAAATAAACATTCAAAAAAAGGATTAACAAAAATACAGTTGGTTATACAAAAACCTAACAAAAATGAAAAACTTATACTTAAATTCATATCAAAATAAAGAGGGCAAAAATACATTGGGATATTATAGGCATTTCATGTACAAGTACTGAGTGATATTATGAAAAACTCTATGCTTATAAATTTGAAGATGTATATGAATTTAATAAATTCCTAGGAGAATATAAATTTAAAACTTAAAAATAGAAACTATAACCAGTTCTATAGTCATTAAAAAATAGTAGTCAAATATTTCTCAAAACAAACAAACAAACAAACAAAAACCAAGCAGACAAATCTCAAGGCTTGATATATTTGCAGGGAAGTTCTACTGAAATGTGAATGGTAAACAAATTCTTTTAGAATATAATGATCTCAGGAAAGGGAAGGATTTTTAAACTAGACTTAATAGAAGGGTAAAGAATTATAAATTCACATAAATCCTATTTAAGATTTTTTTCATCAAAAATTCTATTTAAGATTTTTTCACCACAGAAAGAATGAAAAACAAATAAAATGGGAAATAATGTTTCCAAAACTTGAATTCAACAAGGACTGGTATCCAGAATACATATTTTTAAGCTCCTAAGAATCATTAGTGGATTAAGACAGCAAACCTTAATTTCTCACATTGCATTTCCATTGCAGATGGGCTTTGACCCACCTCCATGTTCTTACTTAGGGACTCCTGTTATCAGAGCAAACACATCTGGAATATTACTGGCCTCAGGACAGAAGATAGAATTTTGGAAATCACCTGTGGGTTTTTAAAATATTGTGCAGAGAAGTGACACACAGTTTCCACCTACCCTGTGTTCACTCCTAATTCAATAGGACAGAGCTGTTTAACCCTGCTACAGGGAGGAGCACCACTGGGAAGCATACCTCAAGTAAGAATGGAGAAGATTTAAATGTTCATACAATCTCTCATGGGGCAGGTCACAAATGAGAAATATATTAAATGACACTCATTCTTATGATCAATCATGAAGATGACTTGCCATGCTGGCAAAATTTTTTTTAAAAATCTGATGGTAACAAGAACCATCTCTTCAATAAATGGTGCTGGGAAAATTGGACAGCCACATGCAGAAGAATCAAACTGGACCATTCTTTTACACCATAAACAAAGATAAACTCAAAATGGACGAAAGACATAAATGTGAGACAGGAATCCATCAAAATCCAAGGAGAACACAGGCAGCAACCTCTTTGACCTCAGCCACAGCAACTTCTTGCTAGACATGTCTCCAAAGGCAAAAGAAACAAAAACAAACATGAACTATTGGGACTTCATCAAGATAAAAAGCTTCTGCACAGCAAAGGGAATAGTCAACAAAACTAAGAGGCAACCTACTGAATGGGAGAAGATATTTGCAAATGACATATCAGATAGAGGGCTAGTATCCAAGATTTATAAAGAACTTATCCAACTCAAGACCCAAAAAACAAAGAATCCAGTCAAGAAATGGGCAGAAGACATGAACAGACATTTCTCCAAAGAAGACATCCAAATGGCCAACAGACATGAAAAAATGCTCCGCATCACTTGGTTTCAGGGAAATACAAACCAAAACCACAAGGAGATACCACCTCACAGCAGTCAGAATGGCTAAAATTAACAAGACAGGAAAAAACAAATGTTGGCGAGGATGTGGAGAAAGGGGAACCCTCTTACACTGTTGGTGGGAATGCAAGCTGGTGCAGCCACTCTGGAAAACAGGATGGAGGTTCCTCAGAAAGTTAAAAATAAAGCTACCCTACAACCCAGCAATTGCAGTACTAGGTATCTACCCCAAAGATACAGATGTGGTGAAATGAAGGGGCACCTGCACCCCAATGTTCGTAGCAGCAATGTCCACAACAGCCAAACCATGGAAGTTGCTGAGATGTCCATGGACAGATGAATGGATAAAGAAGATGTGGTATACATACACAATGAAATATTACTCAGCCATCAGAAAGGATGAATACTTACCATTTACATTGACATGGATGCAACTGGAGAGTATTAAGCTAAGTGCAATAAGTCAATCAGAGAAAGACAATTATCATATGGTTCCACTTATATGTGGACTATAAGAAACAGTGCAGAGGATCATAAGGGAAGGGAGGGGAAAACTGAAAACTTTTTTTTTTTAAGATTTTATTTATTTATTTGACAGAGAGAGAGAGAGAGAGTGCGCACAAGTGTGTTCAAACAGTGTGGAGGGGCAGAGGCAGAGGGAGAAGCAGGCTCCCCTCTGAGCAGGGAACGCAACACGGGGCTTGACAGGTCTTGATCCCAGGACCCTAGGATCATGACCTGAGATGAAGACAGATTTTTAACTGACTGAGCCACCCAGGCACCCCTCTTTTTTTCTTTTTTAAGATTTTATTTATTTATTTGACAGAGAGAAAGAGAGAGCAAGTGTGCACAGAAAGAGAGGGAGACAAACAATGAAGGACTCTTAACTATGGGAAACAAACTGAGGGTTGATGAAGGGGAGGTTGGTGGAGGAATGGGGTAACTGGGTGATAGACATTAGGGAGGCCACTGGGTATTACATGCATCTGATGAACTGTTGAACACTACATCTGAACTAATGATGTACTATGTGTTGGCTAATTGAATTTAAATTAAAAAAAAAAGAAAAGAAAAAATCTTATGGTAACAAATTTGGTGAAGATTTGGAACAACCTAATAGATGCTCAAATATTGTGGTGGGAGTGTATATCTGTAGAACCCACTTTGGAAAGCAAGTTGTAATTAGCTAGTAAAGTTAAAGTCTAGTAAAATTAAAGTTTTAGCATCCCTATGACCTAGTGTTCTACTCTTTAAAATATGCCCTGAAGGACATTTTCATGAGAAGTTACATGAGAGACATGAGAAGACATATGGTACATGAGAAGACATATGCAGGAATCATAGCAGAATTGTTTTTAATACTACCAAGTTGGAAACACTTTAAATTTGCATTAACAGTTAGATAGACAAATTATTAATATATTTATCCATTTTATTTATTAATGTGACCCAAATAATTATATCAGTTACATTTATATAATCAAGTCACACATAGTAATAAAATTAGTAAACTACAGCTCATATAAAACTGTAAAATTTTTCACCAACTTATTATTTAAGGAAAAATTATTAATTCATAAAAGAATATATGATATGGTTCTATTAATATAAAGCTCAAAATAAACAATTATAAACTAGAAGGATGCATACATAGTTAATGAAACCATACATTCAAACAAGGAAGTAATTTTTTTTAAGATTTTATTTATTTATTTGAGAGACAGAGCATGAGTGGAGGGAGGGGCAGAGGGAGAAGCAGACTCCCTGCTGAGTGGGGAGCCCCATGTGGGGCTCGATCCCAGGACCCTTGGATCATGACCTGGCTGAAGGCAGATGTTTAACCTACTGAGCCACCCAGGTGCCCCAGAAGTAATTGTTTTTTAAAACTCATAATAGGGATAAAAAAATTAAAATATTTTAGATTTTTTTAAATAAAAGCTATCCAACCCCTTTAACTTGAGTTATTAATGTCAGGGACCTATTAAAAATAGATATTTCCCGTGCTTAAATCTATAAAGAAGAGTAAAGATTTTTCCATTTAATTACATCTAAGATCAGGGATAATTTTAATGGCATAATAAATTGCCTTAGAATTATTTTCAGGGACACCTGGCTGGCTTGGTCAGTAGAGTATGCAACTCTTGATCTCAGGGCTGTGAGTTGGAGTCCCATGTTGAGTGTAGAGATTACTTAAAAATAAAAAAAAATCTTAAAAAAAAAAGAATTATTTTCAGAATGTCAAGGGATACGGGAATAAAAATACACCAAATAGGAAATTTCTACAGTATTAGAAAAAAAAAAAATTTACTTCAGAATAAAACTTAGGCTATCCTTTAAAGAAAAATTCTCCTCACAGTAGTAATAGTGTTTTCTAAAGCAATTTCTGTTGTTTTGGCCTTTGCCAACCTGACAAGATTTCAGGCATACAAATTGCAGGCTGCTTAGTTTAGCCAAATCAACTTGAAAAGTTCTGCCCATAAAAATCTCTCACTTCTCTAGCTCTCACACAGATTTAAATGAGGAGAATCTGGTACTTAATGTTCTTCTGGTTAGGTTGCTTAGCGACCACTCCACCCTGCAGCTCTCACTGTGGATTAGGTGTAAAGTTAACTATTGCAACACTTACAGGAATACAAGCAAGTATACAAATACATATAATAAAATAACAAAACCGCAAAAATCATGTGGCACTTCTCTGATCAGGTTAAACTCCTTAAAGATATCAGCTCAATTTTCTTTCTCATAAATTTGAGTTCTAATGTAGCTAAGTATGCATAATTCTAGAACCGGTCACTTGTTTATTTAACTGTTTTTTATAAAAAGGTTCATCTTCACTGTTTTAAAGGAGTTCAGCTTAAGAAATCTGACGTATATAAGATGACTTTTAAAAACATTGATAAACAAGCTAAATAAGTAAATATTTTAATTCAGATTTTTTTTTGAAGAGAGGTGGTTTAGAAATGAATAAAGGATATAAGATTACCAACTTAACAAAACATTTTCAAAGAAAATGTAAAACATTTTATAATTTCCTAAAATGTATTTTCTTTTGTAGTGTGAATGCTGTATTTTGTCAGATCTCGAGTTCCATGTGTATTACTAACAACTGTTGTGATCACTAAAACCATAATAGAGATAATTTCTTGTCAAATGCTCTACTTCAATTTTTAACCAAATCCCTTTGATTGGTGTTCTATTCTGGAACATTTATGCTAGCAATTTTCAACTTCCTGTCACAAAAAGTTATCATTAAAGTCTTTTTCAAAACCAAATGAACCATATTCTTAGCTGTTTTCAACATACGTGTAACATAATGATCCAGGTATGGTGCAAAAACATCTAAGCTTGGTGTAGCATATTTTTAGCACATAAATATTCTTTCTTGTGAAAGGTTCTTCTTTAGTTGCTTATTTGTAAAGTGTATTTTATGAAGAGACATATAACCTCTATTTGTTATTCCTAGTATAAGTAAAACCAAATGAAATTTTGCGACCAGTTATGGGTTTAAGTTTTGGGTCTTACCCTCTAGTTTTCATTTGCCCTAAGTCACAAAAAGAATTTTGATTAAGTAGAGATAGTAATATAGTTAATAATGAGATGTGTTATTGAAATGTGTTAATGGTATGTGTAGTTGTATTACTCATGAGAATCTCTCACTTAGGTTTAATATTTTCCTGTGAATTGTAATACATTAGTTTTTTTTTCTAAAGAAAAAAATTATGTTAGAGATAAAAGATTTTCAAAAAATGTGACTGCTTTAGTTTCTTACAAATTTTCTCAATTGAACATTACCTTTTTCTCAGGAAAAGAAAATGATTTTACATAGTTTCCCAGGCTGATTATAATGGGAGCATCATCACTGAAGAATATTTAAAGCCCCAATTACTGTTGATTAGTTCTTTTGCTACCTTATAATGAAACTGAAAGTAAACATTTTCATTTTCATTTGTGAAGTGTCAAAAATTTTAGAGTTACCAGGTAGTACCTAAATAAAGAATGAGGTTGAATAACTTGATGGACTGATCCCAGTGTGGGAAATAGAAACTGAGAGTACTGATCTTGGATACAGAAATAGTAATATTTTGAACATTCCCTGACAGTATTTCTCTGCGTGAAGTCCTGGAATTTCTTGTGTATTCATGGTGTGAGGAATAGATTCTCAAAGTTGTAAATAAATAAAATAATTTTTCCTAATTATTATATATTTCTCATAGATTGATTCAGTTCAATTACGGAGACCCAAAATGGATCACAGAATTTTCCAAAGAGAGGTTCTGTGCCTAAAAGTTGCCTCTAAATCCTCTTATTGTTGTTGACCTCATGGGCCCTTGTTCTGCTGAGTGTGCCCAAGGCAGTTCTTTCTGTCAGTGCCTGGAAAAAAACATTGATTTGCTCCTCACTATTCAGTACAGCACAAACCAGCAGATTAAGAGAGGCGCTATGGCAAGATCGGGAGTAGAGAACAAAATTTTCAGAGGCACGGGGAGGCATAGACGATTTAGAAAGGAAGTTATTGCTGGCATTAAAGAACAGACCACACACACACACACACACACACACAAACAGATATAGAGAGGGATTTATTGAAGAGTATAAAAATGGATATAAAAAGCAGAGCTGCCAATGACAAAAAGGTAAAGGAAAGAAAATGAGGTGTTCCTTGAATAAACAAGTAACATTTGGGTAAGGAGGGAGTAAGAGGGGACAAAAGTAAGATGACAGATGGAACTGGCTTACAAAAGTGCAAGATTATACGAAAGAACTTCAACTTAACATTCAACAGAGGGTTAGGAGGTTCTCTTGCACAGACTGGAATACCTTTTCCTGTACTAGAAAATGAAATATTAAAAGCCTTTATTATTGCACTGGAGTAGATAATTAGGCAATTAAAACTATTAAAATTTGATAGAATATCAGAACTTATAAAGCATGCTTGCCAAATTTTAACTCCTCAAGCTAAGACTTGGCTTTTGAAACACTACCCTTGCTTTTAAAAATTGTTAGTGCTTTGTTGCTCACAAAGTCTGCTTTCTGTTTTTGGGAATCAGAAGTACTGAAGGCAGAGGTAAGGTGTAGTGTTAGAGAAAAATAATAAGTTGAATAAGAAATATATATAAGTCTATATATATATATATATATATATATATATATAGAAGGTAAAGAAGCAAGGCTAGGCAATGGGAAAAAAGATTTGTGAATTAAGGACAACCATATTAGCCAAGAATAGTTCTTTTTGAGAGGAAGGCTAGTATCAAAAACCTTTTGTAGGGAATGTATATAAGAGACAAGCATTCATATAACAGATTAAACTGTTCTACATGTTTTATAAATTCAAATGTCTAAACCACATAGAATTATTTAGCAATAAGAAAATGGGAATTAAATTTAAGATTAATAGCAAAATTTCCAACAGATAAGGTCTTTTTTTGGTAATCTTTAGGTAAAATGTAATTTAGAATTACTAAGGCTATTCTAATATTTCACGAAAAAAGAGTAAGGTAATTAGGATTTTTCTTCTAACCAGGACAAAGGGGAAAATATAATCATTGTGAGCTAATTAAGTCTTTTTTGTTATCCCACCTCAAAAATATCATTATTTGTAGTTGTTTGACATTATTATAGCAACCTCAGGATCTGGTTTGTATTATAAAAATAAATTTAAATATTTAAATGTAGAAGAGTACTGAGAGCTTAATAAATTCTGATTTATTTATTAAACCACTAAAAAGTTGCACTTAAAATGTGAGTGGTACCTGACTTTATATTTTGGATTTTAGATAAATATTGGATCACATCAGGAAAATATTGTAGTGTTTTAAATTTTCCGGCAACATATTAACACATATGTCTGAGGGAATAAATAGGCTAATGCGTTAAACTAATTTATTTCCAAGTTCTTTAAAAATATTGTTTGTCAACTTTAGTTGGGTCTTTAGTTTATATGTCCAGAGAAATCATGACTTTCAAGAACAAAACAAGCAAAATTCTTTTTCTAATCTGAACAAAATTGTTTTAGAACACAGTGTGTCACTATATTTAAAGAATCAATATTCAAGATTTCCTGTCAAGATAACTGATTAATGACATGTTAGAATATTCTTCTGTTTCAAATAAATATTTGTTTACTTTTACTAGATAACCATGTTCAAAAATAAGAAAAGAAAATCCCCAAGTGACCAGAAAGAAAATGAATATCCAGAATGTAAATGGGAGTTAAAATCACATGCCCCACAGAGGACAAGGAGTAAATATGGATATTAGGCCAAAAAACTTAAAACCCACAGGGGACCCATGGTTAAAACCGGTCTGAATGAAGCCAGAAGCCAGAATGGTGCTGTGCTGCCTATAAATAGGGACTAGAACATGTCTATCTGTTATCTTGGAATCTCACCTGAAGACTAGGCTGAAATATAGGAGAATCGACTACTAAAGGAGTGAAAACATAAACCTCACTTGCTGTCAGTTTTAGAAAGAACAAAACGGAAATAAAATTTAAAGTTGATAGCAACTGAACTCATAATGACATTTAAACCTTTAGTAAATCAACAACTCTAAGCAGTGTTATAGTATTTACTGGGAGAAATGTAACAGTAGAAGCACTCTACAAAGAGTTACTGCTGAAGATGAGCTCACAAACAAAAACTATAGAATATATGGGGAATATTACTATATGAAAGGTTGCTCACAGACTCAGGATAATTCACAGCAGAGTTTAAAGAAAGCAGAACAAGATTAAAGGACTGAAAAGTCTGTATCAAGAATTGTGATTTTCAACCCTTATCTTTCTCAGAATATTTGACAGTAAGAGATACCCAGGCTCCATGCTCAGAGGTTTTGGCTGAACCTAAGCTTTTAAGTTGATGGTACTGGCAGTGATTTGTAATATTCAGAGAATTTGGGGATGAGAAAGCTCCCATGAAACATGCATAAAACATTGTAAAAATCTGGAAATAACAAGTAAGTTATTTTTTAAAAATAGTTATTTTAGTTTAAAAACAAAATCAATATATAGCTAAAGAATAAATAAGCCCAGAGTTTCCCACCACTGTTGTTCTTTGAGTAAATTATAGTTTACTATGAGATATAAATGATCATAAATTTTAATTTTAAAGGACTTTCACAGGGGCGCCTGGGTGGCTCAGTCATTAAGCGTCTGCCTTCGGCTCAGGTCATGATCCTAGGGTCCTGGGATGGAGCCCCGCATCAGGCTCCCTGCTCTGCCTCATGATCTCTCTATCTCATTCTCTCTCTCAAATAAATAAATAAAATCTTAAAAAAAAAAAGAAAACATTCTTTTCATGCTAAAAAATAGCTTTGAAATTCCACTAATCATCAAGCTGTGGCTAATTTTTAGTTTCAAAAATTAAGAATGGTAAAAGAGAGAAGGATCAAATAGAAAACCGGGAAATGAATGTAATAAGCATGTTCTATTTCAGAATAATTAAGGTCAGATGATGAGAATAATAATGTCTAGAACAATTCAACAAAAATTCTAGATTATGAAAAAAGTGCAGGATTGAAGAATACATTATATAAAATATAATACAAAAGAAGAAATGTCGGTAACAATAAAAATTACAATAAGTAAATATCAAGCTAAGCAAATGTATTTAATGGGAAGGTAGAGAATGAGACCATGCAGTGTGGCCAATACACAACACTCTCTAGTAGCAGGGACTGGGCACAGAGTCACATGGACAAAAATATAAATTATGCATTCAGGAATTGTATAGAGGAAGGCACAAACATGTTCTAACATAGTTTCAGTGGTTGTGAAAGTCTTTTTTTTTTTTTTAAGATTTTATTTATTTATTTGACAGAGAGAGAGACACAGCGAGAGAGGGAACACAAGTAGGGGGAGGGGAGAGGGAGAAGCAGGCTTCCTGCAGAGTAGGGAGCCCGATGCGGGGCTCGATCCCAGGACCCCGGGATCATGACCTGAGCCGAAGGCAGTCGCTTAACCAACTGAGCCTCCCAGGCCCCCCGAAAATGTTTATTTCTAAAATTAGCTATGTTGATAAATAAAATGATCTTCTTAAAATTAATTTTTCTAAGTATTTTGTCATATGTAAATATACCATTAGTTTTTTGTGACTTTATATTACACTTATTGAATTAAACAAAATTACTATTTCAATATTTTTAAATCTGTTTAAACCATGCTAGATTTTTCAACATATTCTTTACAATTTTTAAAAACATTATCTTTTGGGCGCCTGGGTGGCTCAGATGGTTAAGCGTCTGCCTTCGGCTCAGGTCATGATCCCAGGGTCCTGGGATCGAGTCCCGCATCAGGCTCTCTGCTCCTTGGGAGCCTGCTTCTCCCTCTGCCTCTCTCTCTCTCTGTATCTCATGAATAAATAAATAAAATCTTTAAAAAAAAAAATTATCTTTTAAAAAATTGATTTCTGAAGTCAAAATTCTACTTAAGTATTTTATATTTAAATTAAATTTAATTTAATATTTACATATCTTTACAGTTCAAGCAGAATGAACATTTTGGTTTCAATCATCAAAGTCACGAGTAAATATAGTAACCAAAGAAAAAGACACAAAGAAATGAGAAAGAAAAAGGGAGAGAGAGAGAGGGAGAAATTGGGGGAGGGAAGGAGAGGGAGGGAAGGAGGGAGGAAGGGAGAGGGGCAGGGGAGGAAGAAAAGGAGGGAAGAAAGAAAGGAGGGAAGAGGGAGGTAAGAAGTAACAAAAATTAAAATACACAAAAGTATCTTAGTGTGACTCAATAATTCTTTTCATTTTCAAGCCAAACAGTTTATCAGAAATTGATTAAATAAGCAATGATGTCATGTATTGTGAAGTTATACACAATAGCAATAGTGGTAAGCCTTAGATAATTATGCTAACAAATTACTACAAAAATATCCATCATAGGCAGGAAGAGATTTGAACTTTTTAAACTTCTTTTTTGAGGGCATCACAAGAATATTCATTTGAGCACTAGTTTTAATGTCTTACAGTTAATAACTGAAGTCCAAATAGCACACGCATTGCAAGACAATTCTTTTAATTAGCCTGCATGACAATTGTCAACACTCGGTTTTAATAAAACAAGAGAAATAGAAAGGTCTGGTTTCCAAAGAACATGATTAATACTCATAATGATGACATGTCAGTTGGTATAAACCACAAAACCTGATTATTAAGTCAAAAATATTTATACTACAAATTGAGTACCTAAAGATATTAGTGACTGTGCTTGGTTAATAACAACAGTTGTAAATCTCTGAGATAAAAAGATGGCAGACAGGAAACAGGAATAAAGAGACAAGGGATTGTCATGAGATTCTGTAGCATACTTCTAAAAGAAGAATAAGCAGGAAAAATAAAGTGAATGGTAGAGAGGAAATATTTGAAACAATAAAATCTGAGATTATGCCAGAATGAGCAAATGTATGAACGACTAGGTTGAGAAGCCCCCTGAGTGTGGAATAGACACAGTAGTGAAATTGCAGAACATCTCGAGAGAGAGAAAATCCTGGAGTCCACCAGAGAGGACAAACTCCGATTATCTACAGAAGAAAGGTATCAAGACAGCAAACTGTTCTTCAGCTAAAATAGCTGAGAGAAGAAAATTATATGATTACTTAGAAAGGTTATTCCCAGAGACTGTTGATAAAACAACTCTGAAAGATGTATTTCAAATAAAGAAGTGAATGCTGAAGAAAAAAAAAAAGACAAAAAGTCAATGAGAACATATATTGGTAAAACATAATAATATGCTTACTAAGTACTAACAATAAAAAAAAATAAAATACAAAGAAAATAGGATAAGGTTAATAAAGAGTTTTATGGTTAATTAATTTGAACTAAATAGGCAAAAGAGACACGAGAGTCTGGGGGGACAAGTTCATAAGAAAATACGCCATTCAACCTGCCTGGTTCTGGATAAAGAGCAAGGCATCGATTAATATTAGCATTTATTAGGGAAAAATATAGATTGAAATATAAATGTTAACAACTAAAGGAAAAACTAGGAAGGGAATCTACAATATGCAACTCTGAAAATAAAAACAACGGGAAGTGCAAAACTAATTAATCTAACAAAAGTCAGAAGACAGTAAAAGAAATGCAAATCATGTCAAAGGGAAATGGTGCAAAACAGTTCAAATTGTCAGTAATTGCAACAAATGTAAAAAGCCTTAATTCCATATTATATGATTAAAAAAAGTCTCTCATCAGGTAAAAGCTGAAATTCAGATATATGCTCCTTTTAGAGAAATCCTAAATCAGAGGACACAGAAAAGTTGACTATAAAGGGATAAAAAAATATATACAGGTAAGTGCTGTTCCATAAATCCCGGTACAGCTAAGTTAACCTCAGATAAATGAGAAGGTAAATAGTGTAAAAAGGTGTGAAGGGAGACCTTTCTTTCTTTTTTTTTTTTTAATTTTATCTATTTATTTATTAGAGAGCGCGGGAGAGAAACAGCATGAGAGGGGAGAGGGTCAGAAGGAAAAGCAAGACTCCCCGCAGAGCAGGGAGCCCGATGTGGGGTTCGATCCCAGGACTCCGGGATCATGACCTGAGCCCAAGGCAGTCGCTTAACCAACTGAGCCACCCGGGCGCACAGAAGGGAGTCCTTTCTAAGTATTTTCTCAAGAAGAGTAAATTGTTCAAAAATAAAAGTCAAAGAGAAATACCAAATGAAAACTATTACATGGCTCTTAGAGCCACTGTCAACAAATAGAAGAAAATGAGTGACAACTAATGTTCGTGTCACTTTCAAATTTCTCAGAGTTGTCAATAAGTATATTTAATGGATTCAATAATTACTTTATGCAGTTTGGTTTGAGATAAAGTTAATGTTACATTATTTTATTTAATAAATATTTTTGTTTATTAATATTATTGGATTAATACTATTGGATTCTTTTCGTTTTGTTTCAAAACACTATTTTACGTATTGCTAATGTAATTCATAATCCTCATAAGGACCTGGAAAGGTAATGTCTAAAAACATATAAAAGTTTTAATTCCAACATATAAAGATAAACCTGGTGAATATTTTGGTTTGTATTCTTTCAACAAAAGGTGTTGATGATGATGATGATAACTGACTTAACTGAGTTCTTACTATGTCAAAGACTATTTGACTACTTTATACTTATTATATTATTTAATATATATGATATTATTATCCCTATTAAATAGGCATGGAGAAGTTAATAAGAAGCAGAACCAGGAATAGAAACAATTCAATCAGATCTAGGAGGACTCCCAATTAGAACCTGCACTGGAATATAGACATAACTACAGGGTTTTTTGCCACCTTACTAGAAGTATATGATCACATGCATACATACATACATACGTACATACATATACATATATACACATACATAATATACATATGCATATACGTTCATACACACACACACACAGACTGGTGTGTGATTTTGTGATATAATAATAAATATGTATTTTAGTCTTTTTCCTGGGTCCTGGCCAGACCCCCTAAAACCCTTGTAGTTTCCCAAGCTTCTTTTGTTATATTTAGCTTTTGTTCTTAGCTCTCAAAACAGCTCTGGAGTGATAAAGGCAAAAGGATGATCTTTTGTCATTTATAAAAAGCCTCTTTAAACCACACCTGAGTTTATGTTAATGATGTGACTTTGGAAAGCCTCGAAGGATGGGATGGGCTGATCACTAGGGCAATTGATCATGTGATTAAAGTATTGGAAGGTTCAGTCCCACCCCCACCACGAGAGAGGGGGGTCTTGAGGTTGAATTAATCCCCAGTAGCTACTGAATTAAATATGCCTACTTACTGAAGTGTCCATGAAACACCCCAACCTAAGGCTTTGTTTTTGTATGAAAGCAGTAATTTTAAAAACAACATGGATTCTACACTTGGATACTTCTCTAAACTCTGATGGGATCCCAGGAACAATTTGGATATGATAGTAGAAGAGAGGACCAGGCTATGAATGAAAAAGAGAAAACAAAAGAACTGTTTCACAAAAACATTGTCACTTTGTAACACTTGATTGGTTTTAAATAGCGCTATTTACTTCACTAAATACCGTGTAACTAATTATTTTTGGACTTCTAACTAAAATAGGTTTTAGCAAATGGCAAATACACACACACACACACACACACACACACGTTTATATACAGGACCAAATACTTCATGTTGCTTGTATTTTAAACTGTCATTAAAAGATTAATCACTTTACCAGTATAAAAGGAGAGAATGCAGTCTAAATATGTATTAGCAAATATTTCCAATTTGTGCATTTCTTTACAGTTTTTCAAACAGATTTTTTATTTTTTTTCCAATTTTCATTTTTGTTTTTTAATTTAAATTCAATTAATTAACATATAATGTATTATTTCTCTCAGGGGTACAGGTCTGTGATTCATCAGTCTTATATAATACCCTGTGCTCATTACAACACATACACTCCCCAATGTCCATCACCCAGTTACCCCATCCCTCCACCCCCTCCCCCCTCCAGCAACCCTCAGTTTGTTTCTTATGATTAAGAGCCTCTTATGGTTTGTCTCCCTCTCTGGTTTCATCTTGTTTCATTTTTTACTCTCTTCCCCTATAATCTTCTGCCTTGTTTCTTAAATTCCACACATCAGTGAGATCATATGATAACTGTCTTTCTCTGATTGACTTATTTCACTTAGCGTAATACCCTCTGGTTCCATCCACATCATTGTAAATCGCAAGATTTTCCCTTTTGATGGCTGTGTAATCACATCTTTATCCATTCATCTGTTGAAGGACATCTGGGCTCTTTTCACAATTTGACTATTGTGGACGCTGCTGCTATAAACATTGGGGTGCAGGTGTCCCTCCATTTCATCACATCTGTATCTTTGGGGTAAATACCCAGTAGTGCAATTGCTGGGTCATAGGGTAGCTCTATTTTTAACTTTTTGAGGAACTTCCATCCTGTTTTCCAGAGTGGCTGCACCAGCTTGCATTCCCACCAAAAGTGTAGGAGGGTTCCCCCTTCTCCGCATCCTTGCCAACGTCCGTTGTTTCCTGACTTGTTAATTTTAGCCATTCTGACTGGTGTGAGGTGGTACCTCATTATGGTTTGGATTTGGATTTCCCTGATGCCAAGTGATGTTGAGCACTTTTTCATGTGTCTGTTGGCCATTTGGATATGCATGTCTTTAAGGAAAGAATAGGACCACACATATATGCAGGTTCTGTATCATTCCTTCAATCTTAGTCATAAAATTGCAACTTTGAAAGTTGTAGCTTCAAAATACGTATTTAATTGAAATTTTACCAGGAAAAACCTTTATATTAACGTTGAAACACATTAAGATACTATTAATATTTTACAATTCTTAATAATGTTTTGTGTTTTCTCCTGTAAAGAATTAGTCTATTAAGTGAAAGTTGCAGGAAAAATTGTTCTGGATAGTTTTTGGGGGGTACCCCCATAAATAAGTCAGCTTATAGATTTTGTTTAGAATAGGCCAATAGGCTGATTAAATGTGTTTCTTATAGATCATCTATCTATCATCTATCTATCTATTACCTACTTACATGCTATAAAATATACTAATATATTTTCTAACGTAATATGCTAGTAGTGTAGATACATATTATGTGCTATATGAATATCTATATATCATTGTAATAGTGTAGATGATGTTACCCAATATAGTAACATATGAATGGTATAGATAGTGTTGTATTCATAATAATATATTTATATTATGGGTTATGAGTTGAATTGTGTCCCCCTAAAATTCATATGTTGAAATTCTAAATCTTATATGTGACCTTATATGGAAATAGGGTCATTACCGATGTAATTAGATGTAATTAAGATGAGGTATACTGGAGTAGGATAGGCCCTTCATCTAATATGACTGGTGCCTTTATAAAAAGAGGAAATTTGCACCCGAATATGCACACAAGGAAAATGCCATGTGTAGATGAAGACAGAGATTGGCGATGTTTCTACAAGCCAAGGAATGCCAAAGATTTCCAACAAACCACAGGAAGCGTGGGACAGATTTCCCCTCACAGTCCTGGGAAGAAACCAATACTGCTGACACTTTGATCCTGTACTATTTGCCTCCAGAACTGTGAGACAATATATTTCTGTTGTTTGAGCCACCTCATTTGAGGTACTTTGTTGCATGGCCTTAACAAGCTAATATACAATACTACATAATATGGAAAACATATCTACCTAATACCCTAGTGTATCTACAGTAATACACATCTACCTCTCTAACACAAAATGTAGTGGCACCATTCTGAAAGGCACAAAAAGTTCTAAGATTAAAAGGCAGTTAAGTGAGACATAGTTTTTTTTTTTTTTTTTTTTTATTCAAGTAACCTAAATGCAAAAACTCCAGTTGTATTTGGGCTTGTTGATTGATGAGGCTAATGTTTGTGCAAACATAATAGCCTCTAGACAAGTGATAAAAAGTTGGAAATGACCTTTGTGGTTATTTAATGGAGCATCTGTCTCAGCACTGGAGTAAGCTTCATAAGATCTTCGGCTGGCAGCCAATTATCTTCTTTCATGGGAGCAGACAGAGAGGTTGACTGACCACCACAAGGCACCAAGGAAGAGTTGGAAAGAGGAAGTGATAATTAGACTGAGTTGAAATATGGACAAGGATGGCAAAGTTCCCTCAGGCTAGAGTATAGCGTGAGGCAAAGAGAAAAGTGGGAGATCAGTGGGAGAAGTTGGCCTAGCCAGTTTGTGAAGGACTCTGCAAAGGGGCCTTAACTACTCTCTTAGGTGATAGGCAGTTTTTAGAATGGTTTACTTCCAAGAGTAATAAGATACAAAGTAAATGTGCCTATTATTAATACGTCTATGTTTTAGGAAGCTCACACCTGTGAAAGAATAGAGGCGCTTTGGAGAAAGATCAGAATACAGGCAGCTTAATCAGTAGGGGAATGCTACTTGCTTACTTAGTTTTAAATAGTTTGCAGTTCCTCATCTGATGTCATCTGATGATTGGACATGTCTTACAACCAGATTCCATTCCAATTGTATCTCGTGTCATTCGCTATTATGCTTCCTATGCATTGTTCATACTGGGATTATTGAGTATTCTATAAATACACAGTTTCTTCATGGTACTGTGCCTTTACAAATGTAGCCTAGGGTCTTCAGAAAAGCCTGATTCTCTTATACTAGTATTTAACAGGAGAGATTGGTCATGAATACATTTTATTTTATTTTATTTATTTTTTAAGATTTTATTTATTAACTTGAGATAAAGAGAGCGAGAGAGAGAGGGAGAGAGCACAAACAGGGGGAGCAGCACAGGGAGAGAAGGAAGCAGGCTCCCCACTGAGCAGGGAGCTGGATAAGGGGCTTAATGTGGGGCTCGATCCAAGGACCCCAGAATCATGATCTGAGGCAAAGGCAGCCACCCAGGTGCCCCATGAATACTTTTTAGATTGACTTTTTCAGCCTCTTTTTATAAGCAGATATTCATAAAGACCCCCCTCACCAGCTACCCTTGCAACCCGGATCTCTGGTTTTTAACACTCTTTGGAATCATGTCCTCCCTTGCAGTCATGAGAAGGAGGTTCTATAGGGTTCTTTCTTGATGAATTTTTTCATAAATGCTTATGAGTCTGATGATCCTTTTTAATGTGCTTCTTGGTGATTTGAAATAACAGACTAACTGAAAACCATGTCTATGTTGCTGTCCTGAAAAAAATATTGTGTGTGTGTGTGTGTGTCCATGTACATGTGTAAATACTGTGACCCCCTTAATTATAGGAGTTGGATTAAATGAATATTCCTACTAATAAATATCATATATAAGATGTAATTTATCTACATTAGAGTCAAAGATGCTTTTTGAAAAAACTACTGTCCCAACTTTTAATAGCTTTGTAGTTAGTAATTAGTAAGCACTTTTCCTCCTTCATTTATCTCGGTTAAAATTATTTTTAAGAAATTTAGACTAAATCATAACAACATGATCAGGAGCAAGGTCTCTGAATTCAAACTACATGAATTACTTATAAAATGGAAATAATAATAATATCTCCACAGGGTTGTTGTTAGGACTAAATGAAACAACACTTCTCAAAGATTATCCATTGCTTGAGGGCCTGAAAGCAAAAATATTAACTAATATCATCTTGTGGGGGAGAAATCTGGGCCTTCAATTTTAATTTATCTATGTAAGCAGAAACTAACTCTACTACCATGTACTTCTTTGGCTCCTTTTCAACAGACATGTGGCGACCTTATACCCAGTCAAGAGTTCCAGTATGGATCTATAATTTTTATAAGAAAGTTAGTGGTTTTACCGTGAAAGCACACTGCTCTACACTTGAGCAGTTACATAGACTAGTTTCCCTAAGAGGATTTGTCAGAGAAGTAATCTTGAACCCAATATTGCGAAAGAGCTATGAAATTTTAGTTGAAAAGAAAAAAAAAGAATTGATGGAGGCTTGCCATAAGGTTATGAACTTTGCACCCATTAGTATAGATCATTGGTTCTTAAACATTGCTGCATTGTTGTAAATGCCGTTGTTTAACAAGCAAAACTATTATTCTCCAAGGAGATCTTACACAGAACTTGAGATGAAACAGATTTTTAAAAATCTACTCAGTTTGAAGCATGTGAGGACAACCACAAACACACAGTCATTCATCAACCCTTTTGGCCCCTCTGCAGAATCCTCTGATTTTGAGGATTGAAAACTACTCCTTTGGATAGTTCATTTCTGCTCTTGTATTATCAAAGAAGTCAGAGAGCTGTGTACTCAGCTTATATTGTATTAGTTTCCCATTCTTTGAATCACTCAAAAGTCATTATTAAATGCCTGCTCTGAGCCAGACATTGTTCTTGGTGCTGGGGGGTAACATTGACACAACAGCTTTTTGGGCCGTGCTATATTCTATTTGGGAGGAGAAGAGATAAATAACAAATAACTAAAAAAAAAAAAAAAAAGTATACTAATCTCTATCACATACACTTGTAAATTCTGTGAAGATGATAAAAACAAGGTATTGTAATAGAGGGTATGGGTTGCAGAGGGGATCACTTTGGACAGGGTCAGTGAGGAAGTTCTCTCATGGGAGGTAATATTTGGGGAGTGGCCCAAATTAAGGGAGTTAGTCAGGCATCAGAAGATCTGGAGGAAAAGCCTCTGTGAAGAAGGGAATGCAAGTGCAACAACACTAAACTCTACTGACTTGGACTTATTTGAAAATCAGAAAGAAGGGCAGCATTTAAGAAGGTGAGTGAGGGGAGCAGAGCGGATGCCAGCTCTAAGATGGTCCATAAGACTCAGGCCAGGACCGGTTCATATGGGGCCTTGTAGAACCAGTGAGGAGGTCAGACTTTATTCCTCGTGCAGTAAAATACCATCGGAGGATTGGGGGAAGAAAGGATTTGATTTGCATCTTAGGAAGATCTCTCTGATAGGCAGGAAGAGAGAATGGTCCAGGAGTGAGAAAGCAAACAAATAGACTCTTTTCAACATGCTTTCACAGACTAGCAGCTTGACCTCTTTTGAGAATTGCCAAGTTCTTTTTTAAAATGTCTACAGAAAACAGTAAATATATCTGGTTTAAATACTAAGAAGAGTCAAATGTCTGCCAAGCAATTAGTTTGTATTTATTTGATGGATGATTATGGATCACATTACTGATAACTGTGTTGCTTCCTGGACTGCAAGTAAAAATGTAAGGAATCTCGCACAGCCCCTATGTGCACTATCCATATCACTGACGGTTCTTAATTTCAGTTCCTTCTTTTCTCCTTGTCTTACCATTCTCACTTATATTCAAACACGTTACAGTGTATCGTGCATAGCCCTACAGTGTGCAGTGTGTAGTTTTGGAATGAGCCTTTAATCCTTTGACTGGGATTTTGAAATTTGAGTAAGTGGAAGTAGAGAAAGTCATGTTTGGATGATGAATAACTTAAGTAATCATTAAAGATTAGATAGATGTACAAATTCCTAGGCATTCTATCAAAATGTGTTCCATGTGTCACTTAAATTTCAACAAACCATAGTAGATTTTTGTGTTGTATTGCCATATTCACTACCAAAATAAACAAGCACTTTGTCTCTAAAAAGAAGATGAGATTGCAATATACATCATAAAAGACTGTTAAATAGTCAAATCCTAAATTCTTAATTTTTAAAAAGTTACTTAAAACCAGAAATTATAGCTCACTATTTTTATCACAATTATAGAGGATATTACGTTTGTTTTTATAAGCATTTTCATAATTTACATATGTATGTGATTTTTTTCAAAGATCCTTCCCATATTGTAACTACATATATTGTCATCACTGATTTATGGAGCATTCAGTGTGACTTTCTTAACCCACTGAAATCTTATAACAGTTGTGGATTTCATTCTATATGCATGTAGAATTATACATACACAGATGTGTTTATCATATTCAATATCTCAATTGACTTTTTTTATTTTTACATTAAATGGTTTTTGCAAATACATACAATGACTGAGACTTTTTATTAAAGTTTTAGAACTGTTAGCATCCCATGGAAAACAATAGAAAATGTACTTAACTAGAAATACTAGATCAAGCTTTAAAAGTCAGAAAATAGTGTCAAGAAAATCTACTGTGATTGTTCACAAATCAGTGTGTGTAGAATTAAAAATGTGACAGTGTTTCAAGTCAGACTTCATGAAAAGCCTAGATAGTCTTGAGAGCATATCTTGACATTTAAAGTATATGCAGCGACTCATTGTATAAAAATGGCCTAGTTCCCAAGACAGCAGCTCAGATATGTTCTATACCTGAGAAACATCTGCAAAGCTGCCTGCGTTTTGCAAAATTTTGTTTGCCAATGGAACACAGATCAAACTATTCAAAACAGAACATAGCCCTAAAAGGCAGAAGGAAAATTAAGATAATATGTCTTCACGATTCTGCTATATTCAAAGGTCACACTTTATGTCAAAAGCTTTAAAGATTTATTTGAGAAAGGGAGAATGAGCAGGGGATGGGACAGAGGGAGAGGGAGAGAGAGAATCATTAAGGAGACTCCTGCAGAGCACAGAGCCTGACGCAGGGCTCTATCGCTGGACCCTGAGATCATGAGCTGAGCCAAAATCAAGAGTCAGCCTTAACCGACTGAGCCACCCAGGCGCCCCTATGTCAAAGCTTTAAATAAAAATTTACTTTAGCAATTAATGTTTATTTTTCACAAGTGTTTACAGCACATAACATGGAATCTAATGATATTTATTATCTATTTGTATCTATTAATATCAAGAGATGCTATAATTTTTATATTTATACAGGTGCATGATGACATCTCATATAGTATTTAATAGTTGATTAGTTGTTGTTGAGTAACTACTGTGTTTAATGTTTTATAATTTTTACATGAATTGTCACTACATTTTCACAACAATTCCATGAATCAGATATCCTTGTTGCTTTACTTACAAATAAGAAAATTCATGCACGTAAAATTTAAATTACATATTCAAATTACTAAGTAGGAGATCGAGGACTAACACTGACCTATCTTGGTCAGTGTATATTGAGCAAGTCATGTAACATTAAAGAAAATCCTTTCTAAGTTGAAACTTTGAGGTTCTTTTTACTTTTTGTCCTTGTAGTAGCCATGGTTCTGTTAAATAAAATTCATAAGCAAACGCACCTTCTTCTGAGTACAGTCATCCTCCAGATGGAGAGTTATTTTTTCCTGACTATATTCTCCAAGGCTTTCCTCCACTATCCTTAATCTGGATAACAATTGCTTCTTTTAAAACAAAAAGAATCGTGTTCTCAGAGCTGAGAACTCTAAATTTCTGATTATCTCTCAGCCTTCTATCACCCCAACGCCCTCTTTTTTTTTTCTGTCTCATATTGCTCCTAGATTTGTGTGTATGTGATTTTTATTTTGATGTATTAAATTTAGAGAAAGCTTGCAGAAGTAGTACAAGAAATTATGGTCTATCTTTTATGCAATTCAGAAAGTATCCACTTCCTTTATTATTCTCTTATATACTCACACATTTTTCTTGACCATTTAAATAAGCTGGAGATGTTATTTACTTTTCTCTTCAATATTTCAATGTATATTTCCTCCGAAATTCTCTGAAATAACCACAGTCCATTATCAAAATCTGGAGAGTTGTCATTATTACATTATCCCAATCCATACTCAAATTTTTTCAATTGCTTTAATAATCTCTTTACTCTGGTCCAAAAACCCATCCAAGATGATGCATTCATTGTATTTAGTTGCCCTGTTTTTTTAGGCTCTTGAAATCTGGAACATATGCTGTCTTTGTCTTTCTTGATATTGACATTTTTGGGCTATAGGCCTGTGATTTTACAGAATGTGCCTCAGCTGGGGTAATAGATATTTTCTGATGATTAGATCCAGGCTATGCATAGAGTGTTGTATTTTATGTCCAGATCAAGATAAAGAAAAAGTCCCTAACTCTAAAATTTTTTCATGTTTCTTCCCAGTGAGTCACTTCCATCCACCCTCAAGAGGCAATAATCATTATTTTTTTCACAATATATTTATTTTGCCTGATCTCAAACTTCTTATACATAATTTTATAACAAACTGCTGAGACTCTTTCCATTTTTTCCATGTTTCTAAGTCTGTGGTTTGCCTATTTTCTTAAAAGTATTTTTTTAGCGAACAGAAGTATTTAATTTCAGTGAAGTCTAATTAATTTTTTTCTTTTCTTATTTTTTTCTCTGTCTAGTCTAAGAATACTTTGCTTAACCCAAGCCTGCTATGTTATTAAAATAATTTTATGTGTGGAATGAAATAGGGGTCTGAATTTTTCCCCCATATGTACATTCAGTTATTCTAGCACCATTTGTTAAACAATATTTGCCTTTATTTACTGAATTGCTTGGGTGCCATTGTAGAAAAACAATGACAACTCTATTTCTGGGCTCTGTGTTCTGTTTCATTTATGTATTGCATTGTTCTCATTTGGTTTTACTTTAGCTTTATATTGAATCTTGATTTCAAGTCCTCCAAACTTGTTCTTCAAGATTTGTCTATCTATACTAGGTCCTCAATATTTTCATATGAATTTTAGGATCTCTTTGTCATTTGCTATTAAATCAAACAAACACAAAAACCTCATTGCTATTAGGATTAAGACTTATCAATTTGGAGAAAGTGACATTTTAAATATTCTGAGTCCTCTCATCCATGAATCTGATATATCTCTCCAACTTTTTGGGTCTCTTTAATTCCTCTTATTATTTTCTAGATTTTAATACAGAAAACTTGTTTATCCACAGCCTAACTTTTCTAATATATTTATCTTTTATTTTTAAGCTATATTTTTCTATTTTGCTCTAAATTATAGAAATTAAATTGATTTTTTTAAGATTTTATTTATTTTTGACAGAAAGAGAGAGTGTACAAGCAGGGGAAGAAGCAGGCAGAGGGATAGGGAGAAGCAGGTTCCCCACCCAGCAGGGAGCCCGATGTGGGGCTCCATCCCAGGACCCTGGGATCATGACCTGAGCCGAAGGCAGACGCCCAGCCATCTGAGCCACCCAGGCTCCCCATTAAATTGATTCTTACATATTGACTTTGTATCCCATGAACTTTCAGGATTTACTTTTAGTTTAGTTGTTGTTTTGTAGATCCCTTAGGATTTTAGGTATTAGGATTCTGTATAAATTATCCTGCCCTTGAATAGGGACAGTATATTTCTTTCACTTTAATCTTTACTCTCTTTATTTTTTAAAATTTATTTTTCTCACCTTTTATTTTCCTCACTTTTAAAACTTCAAACAAAAGTGTTGAGAAAGTATTTCCTTGCCTTGTTTACGATATTTGGGATAAAAGCACTAAATCCTTTAGGATTAACTATGTTAGACAGATTTTTTAAAGATGCTTTTTATTCATTTCTAATTTGCTGAGTTTTTTTAAAACATAAAATTGTTTAATTTTGTCATGCAATTTTTTATATATTGAGATAATCATATAATTGTGCTCATTTTTTTCTGTTAATGTAATGATTGATTAATTTTTGAGTTAACCATTTCTGCCTTCTGGGTGAAACATAACTTGGACATGTTGTATTATATTTTATTACACATTGGTGAATTTTATTTTCTTATATTTCCAAGGATTTTTTCATCTGTATTTATGATGGATATTTGTACTTTTTTGATAATTTTTCATTATGTTTTGGTAGTAAGGTTATGGTATTAAGATATTAAGGTATCAGAAAATAAGCCAGGGGCGCCTGGGTGGCTCAGTTGGTTAAGCGACTGCCTTCGGCTCAGGTCATGATCCTGGAGTCCCTGGATCGAGTCCCGCATCGGGCTCCCTGCTCGGCGGGGAGTCTGCTTCTCCCTCTGCCCTTCCCCCCTCTCACGCTCTCTCTCTCTAATAAATAAATAAATAAATCTTAAAAAACAAAAATAAAGCATAACTAGGTCATGTGTAAATGGGGGAAAGATTTGATGTTCTTTTGCTGTGGTCATAACGTTATTTTTTTTTACGAAATTTCATTTGTTAAATTTATTAAATAAACTTCTATGTTTTTTTATCTAACACAATAGTGGTCTTAGAAATGAGAAGATGTAGAATGTTTCTAAATAAAACCGACTGTGAATGAGCTAAGTTTTAAGAAAGAGCTAAAGCCGGAATGCTCTTCCTTCTGACCTCATCTTATTATAGCATGACTTTCTAAGGCAAGAATAAGTGTACCGATTGGCTTATTTTTTGAGTCTGGTGTTTTATAATTTGCTAATAATATGGTTCGTACCAAGCAGATAGAAAAATACTGAACAAGTGTGAACACACTACTAAAGTATGCTCCTAACACTTTTTGTAGTTTTCTGTGTTCAGAGAGAAAGGGAACAATCTTGCTGGGAATAAGATGGATCCTTTTGAAGGTTGCTGTAATAAAATAAAAATGATACACTTACCTCACTTGCCTATTATTGTTAAGAAATAGTCTGCCAGCGCTAGAGGAATGAAAAAATATGTAAAAGTAGACAGTATGTGAAAATGTGACATGTAACACTTTATGTACTATATAAACTGAGATGTTTGCTAATACTGTGGTGTCAGGAAGGGTGCCAAATCAGAAAGAGTTCACCTTTCATCAGTTGCTATTTATTGTTGCCTAGAAATCAATATAGAGTATGCTTTCTTTTGAGATTGCATATTGTTTAAAGAAAAAAGTTTTCATTTCCGCCAATATCAAAATCTTTCATATTATATAAATTTTATCTTCACTCTTGGATTTTTCACAGTATCATGCATCATTAATTTTTGTACTTTGGCTTTGTCTGAAGTGGTGCTCATTACATATGTTATTTGGAAATATCTAAAGTTGATGGATTAAAATATTTTGGTAATATGAGTGTCCATGCAGTAATCGATCCAAATTTCTCAAAAGACCTAATTTAATCTATGTTAGAAAAGTTATATTGCCTTCAAATCTGAGTAATTCTAGTTCCTCCATTAGAAAGCCCCTATTTCATGATTAATTAATTAAGGTTGTATAAATTTTAACAAGGACTCTTTACTCACTTGTGAGAACAGAAGATCTAAGTTTAGTTCTGTGCTTTGTCTGATCTCTTTCTGAACACAGATGGCAAAAGCAACCCATTTAAAATGTCTAAAATATGACATTCCAGGGCTTACAATATTTTATTTAAATCAATTACTACATCATTAATTGGAAGAATTGAAATTATTTTCTTTTTAAAAAAATTTTTTTTTAAGATTTTATTTACTTATGTGTCAGAGAGAGAGACAGAGCACAAGTAGGGGGAGAGGCAGAGGTAGAGGGAGAAGCAGGCTCCCTGCTCAGCAGGGAGCCCGATGTGGGGCTCGATCCCAGGACCCTGGGATCATGACCTGAGCCGAAGACAGCCACTTAACCGACTGAGCCACCCAGGCATCCCTGAAATTATTTTCTTGATCCTCTCATAAGAATTTTTTATTTATCACTCTCACTTGAAATGATCTTGCTATATTTTGAAATGTGATTTCCTCTTTTCTTAGCATTATATCACATTTGAACCAGATTGAATGACATTCCCAAAAGCAGAATATATCAGATTCTTTTTTTTTTTTTTCTTTTCAAGATATTGAGTAGAAATGTCACTCTACTCTTCCCAGTAGTGACTCTTTCATTTAGAGGTATGGGCAAAGTAAAATTTACGAGGATCTTGGCATCTAGGTTAGGATTGTTATAATTATATTTTAGCACTTGGCTTAGTTAATTTTTCCAGGAGGATGCCACAAATTACAGAGATACTTTTTGCTTAAAAATGATATTAGATTGTCTTTAAGATGTTTGTCCACAAAATTCGTCCCCCAAACCTCTTTATATATAAATAAATTTCATAGAGTACACTCTTACCAGATAGCCAAATGTGATTAGCAGTTTTTTTCTTTGTTTGTAAACAAAGAACAAAACCTTATCATTAGAAAATGATATGAAACTGAGTTTTAGGCATAAATAATAATATGAGATATTTTATAGTGGATGAATTACACCATGTCACCTGTACTAATGCTGACATATTTTGGGGGGAAAAAGTATTTAGTTTTAAGGGAAATGTAGAAGAATGACAGCTCTAATTTAATTTGTCTTCATACATAATCATGTGAAGGTAACTAACATATTGAACTAGCATTTTGTCACTCCTTGTGAAGTATAACCATGAAACTGTGCCATGATAATTACTTTTAATAAATTACTGACATTATTAAAGTGCATGAATGCACAACTTTCAGCTTGCCCCAGTTTGTCTACCTTTATATTACGGATGCCATAATTTTCTCTTTTACTTTGGGATGGCTTTTTGTACAGAGGAACTCTAAATCTTGCCCATCCCATAAATATGTGAACATAAACCCATGATTTATTGCAATTTAGCTTCTGTTTCTGTGGAGGAGGTTTACTGTGCTGAGAAAACTCATTAATCTTATTCACAGTTTGTAGTATAAACATAACCTTTACAATATATAACAGAACAAATTATGTGTTTGTGTGATTTACTGTTTCTGTTTTGGAAAGAGAACAAATTGCAGTGTTTTTTTCTACTTTAATTTCAATATTCATTGATAAATTTGCACTATTAATCCAAACCAGGTATAAAATACATTATTTTTCATTTTGACATGGGTTTTTGCATTTTTTCACTATAAAAAGAAATACCAGATGTGATTTGACAAGAAACAAACTTCAGAGTAAAACTATCTATGGTTGTGTTTGTGTTTTATGAAACTGGCTTGTGATACTGAGTGTGATTGTGGACACAATTTTTTGTCTACATGTTGATATCTTTTAAACTCCACATTAACTTACTACAGAATTTCTTCAAAAGAAACGGACTTAAAAACATTATAGCCTCTTAATTTGTGCAGAATAACTTTTTTATTTTGTGCTCTAAACCGTTTTTGCTGTCATTATAGATTCCCCTGAGACCTGCCAGTTGAGTTTTAAAGGTGTAACTGTGGTAATAAGAAGAAAGTTCTGCTACCACCTTATGAGTTTCATCCTAAATCCTTTCCCATCTGTTCCTTTGTTTTTGCAGTTTTCTGGAAGTTTTATTTTGTGTAATTTCCTTACATCAGTTGGACTTTCTCAGTAAAGGCATTCTAGCATCATTTATTGGTTTGCCAAATGTCAGTTCCAACAATTAGTGGAAGGGAATATTTCTTTTTGGGGTTCATAATCTGCAGTATAAACATTTTATTTGTATGTAGCTGAGATTTTAAAGCAACAAATTGTTAACTCATCATCAATTAAAAGGCTATTTTAACTTGTTAAAAAGCACTTTTAGTTAATAAATTAATAATCATCCAGTGGAAGTATAATTTTTTAATTTACTTGGATAGAATATTCTGAGAGGTATTCATGAGGGATCTTCATCCTGGAGAAATACTGCTTATGAGCACCAGAGTGGCTTTAAAATGTATTCTAGTAATCAAGAACATGTAAACAAGGACATTTACTCATTATTTTTCCTACTTTTTATTGGTCTGTCATACCTGACAGCACATCCTTTAGCTGTCAACCAACCTGTTGTCCCCAAGCCTGGCAGAAAGGCTGTAGAGGGCACTGCGAGAATGTGACAATCAGCAAAGATACTGACTCCTTCCAGCAGGATGCTGTGAAACTAGCAGACAAAGAAGGGGAGTCATTTTTCAACCCTAAGTTATCCTGGACTTACTGATTCTTGAATGGAGAGTCATCTGTCAAAATCTGCTATTTATCAAATGAATGTTTGGTGTTTACTGGGTTCAAATCTCAGCCTCTTGAAGCCTTTTCTCTGGACCAGACTTGGACAGTAGGTCAGTGTGCATCAGCATATGGCTTAATTTCTATCTGAGAACTTTATGCATAATACTCTGATAAACTCTGATTCTTTCCATTGTCCATTTTCTTGCCCCTTTGATCCCGGTGTAGGTACAGCAAGGCTCTTATTCTGACTGCCAGCAAAAAATTACTTTTGAAAAAGAAAACTCTCAAATTCAATGTGTCCTGGCAGATTGTATATGACAATGGCAATTTTGGAATGGGAGTTGAGCGAACAAGAGCACTGTGGTTGCCTCAAAGAACAGCACCATGGTCAGATGCTTAATTTCTTGGTTGCTTTTTACTTTGTGCTTCTTAACCAGAGGACAGAGGAGTGGGGAGCAGGGGGAGCAAAATATCCTCTGACCAACTTACCCAAATTACATTCTTTAATCCAGTTCTATGGGCCTTATATTTTGTGAAAATTTGTCCCAGGTCACCATAACCAGTCGACTGTCAGCTCTACTGTTCTGCACTCAAACTACTCTTACTTTTGGCTTTCCATGAGTATTTAGTAGAAAATTCAAAATATTGCACCAATAATTGCTAGCCAGACCCTATTTATTGTCAAAGTATCTACTTAGAAACACTTGCTCCCAGTCTTCTCTTACAAGATTAATATAAACACAAACATTGCAATTTATACTTTTTTAATTCTATTATTACCTTTGATATCTCTCTGACTCATTGTGACTAGAAAAATAACTCCAAAGAACTGAGAATACATTTACCTCTGAATGTTATGCAATATATATTTAAATGTTCATAATAGATAAGAGAATGATAAAAAGTGGAAGAGCATTGCACACAAATGCACTTATACCTACTAGCTTATGTATTTTCCAAATTAGTGCTATTTCGGGAAAGCATGTTGAAAGATAGTTTAAGAATTCCATACTGGGGTGCCTGGGTGGCTCAGTCGTTAAGCGTCTGCCTTTGGCTCAGGTCATGATCCCAGGGTCCTGGGATCGAGTCCCACATCGGGCTCCCTCCTCGAGGGGAAGCCTGCTTCTCTCTCTCCCACTCCCGCTGCTTGTGTTCCTGCTCTCGCTATCTCTGTCTCTGTCAAATAAATAAATAAAATCTTAAAAAAAAAAAAAAGAATTCCATACTGTATTATCCTTAATGTCTTTATATTTGTAAATAAAGCCTGAAGAGTGGCTGAAGAGTGAAACCCACTTGCAAAAATCTACTGTCAGGTAGTCTAGATTGTAGTAGACACACAGATACAGTTGAACTTCAGCTCTTGGGACAGAAGCAGTTAAGTCCTTCAGAGCTAAATATACGTGACCCAAGATCATTGAGAATGTGCACAAAAGATATTTTTTGAGATAACATGGTTGTTTTCTTATACATTTATTTCATATGATTAATGTGTAATTTCATAAGTGTATGAAATTCTTGATTTCCAAAAATGAACCAATATTAAAATATCACAGAGAAAGAAAAAAAAGGCAAAAGGTGAATTTGTAATATATTCTTTGTTCTCAGGCCAAAAGATCAGCACATAATTTGATCTGAAACTAAGGGTGTGCTTTATAGTAAAGTGGGTAATGTATTGCTATTATATTTCATATGTGTCTTCCCTCCTTACCACTTCCCTGCAGATTTCGTCCTCCACACCGCCCCGCGAACACCCTGATAACTGCCAAATTTTCCCTTAGTGGTAAGAACACCTGGTGATTGTTTCTGTCTCGAGAGCGACTTTTCAGAAATTGGTGGGATGATCAGTGTGTATTTATATACTATAGTAAGTTACTGTATAAAATACCTCCCTACTCCCTTGGTATCTTACAGTAAAACAAAATGTGCTGCCACTTGCCAATTTCATTAGATCAGCAATTTTACTGGCATTATTTTTGCAAGCATTAAGTTTCTGGAGGCAACATTAAATAAGCTTTATTTTCTGTTTAAAATAAGTAAAGAAAAATAGTCGCAATGCGTTAAGTGCTTATCGTGCATCAGACACTCTAATGATCATGTGCATGCATCATCTCTAATCCTCACAACGGCTCTGTTCAGCCAGTCTTATCAGCATTTTATAACCAGGCAAGTGAGGCTCAGAGAGCTTAAAACATTGCTGACTACAGAGCCAGTATGCAAAGCCAGGCCCTCGGAGGGCACCGTGCTTGCTGTCTCTAAAGTGTCCAGCTGCAATTCACCACTGTGTTCTTCCTTCCTGTCGTTCAGGTCCGGATTTGGACTGAGTTTTTCCCTTAGTAGTTACATTCTTCAGGACCCCGTGGACGACCCTGTTAGGAATGAGGATTCTGGTCATTCTTTTTCTGAACTTTCCTCAGTATTGGACCATTCTCTTGAATTTGTAATGGTCTACGCAGAGCCTGGACTTAAGTCTGTGCTGAGATTTAGAGACCATTTATTTGAAACAGCAGCTAGGACGAGCCCAAAATTAATTCTGGAGAAGAAATAATAAGCCTGGCCATACTACATCCACATAAGTACTATGAATTTTGGCGTTCATTTTTCTCTAGACATAGGATTTTTATTCGAGGATTTCATATGGAAAGATTTCACATTGGGTATCAGTATCAGGAATTCTGTATCAGACAGTTCTAATTTTTTAGGAGTTTTCAAAATATTCATATTTTGCAAACAGAAATATGTTTCCACACTTTTATTAATTTCTAGAAATGTTATAAGCAAATTGTGCTCCACTTCTAGTTAATGTGCAGGATAGTATAGCTTACAACTTAATCAATTTTCCTCATTTTTGGTATTTACCTTTTGTCTTTTTTGCTCAGTGTTCACTTCACCATGTTTTGCCACGCATTTATTTTTAATTAATAGCATCTTTAATAAAACTGCACATTAGAACCTTATACAAAAAGGCAAGGCAGTAAAAACTCGTAAGTGCATAAATAAATACAATCTCGTATCACTAACAGGATAATTTTTCCTGTGTCTTGTGAAATGTTACAGACTCATGCATAGTTATAGTTCCCAAAGACCTAATGTCTAATGCTTAATCTAAACCAGCATCACTCACCTAGATTATTGCAGTAGCTTTTGAATTGATCTCATAGTACCCTTTCCACAGAACATCCAAAGTGATGTTTCAAAAGATTAACATTAATTTGTCACCACCTTCCATGTACTTAAAATATTTTCATGACTTTGCAATGTAGTTAAAATAAAATTCCAAATTCCTCAACCTGCCCTAAGAGATTCTTGATCAACCGAACTCACCCCGTGTGTCCAACTCTCTATCCTAGACTATGCACAATCTACCTTGATCTGCTTCTCCGTGCTTTTAGGTGCATATTCTCAGCCTGGAGCTACTTCCTCTCATTCACTTCACCCCAAACTATCCTCTGGGTGACCTTGTCTCAGTTAAACTGATGCTTTGTGAAAAGTCCCATTCTAGATCATCTGTTCTAAACTGATCCCTGGGGCCATTCTCTTACATAATCCTACTTTTATTGTAATCACAGCAGTTGTCACAATTTATCATTATATATTTGTTTATTGGATGTATTTTTCTAGACTATAAATTCCCCAGAGGAAGGAAGAACGTCTGATATCCAGCAGCTATTAGAGCATTCACTTAACTTGGATCATTAAAGCATAATTGTGGGTACTTACAAATGCATTTTCCTAAAACATAGATTATAAATATCTTCTTATTACTTATCACTGTGTTTCACCACCAATTTAAAACTCAATGGTATTTATTCAATTATTTACTTAAAATGAAAATTAAGCATGTGGAGGTGATAGCATCATTTAGTAAATTCCATTTAAAACTGCAAGTGTCACTGTGAGATCACAGTGAGGTCACATTATACAGAATTGCTGAGTCATTAAAGTTCTGAAATCTATATTTCGCATTTGGAGAAGATTGTTGAGTATTTGTATGCAATGGTTCTTCAGTGTTTAGTGCATAAATCTATTTTGCAGCTCTATTTGTGACAGGATATAGATGTTATAACAGAGGAAAATTGGGTATGATTGAAAAATAGGTGTTATGTTAATCACCAGAATGGCCACTTAGAGTCTCTGCCTTACTGAGCCTTCAAGAACAGAGTTTGATGGGATGAGCTGTTTATGAAAAGCTTGTTTACACTTGACATATAATTCTACATATTAATTTAATGGCAACAAGCTCTGCTAATCAGGAGACACATTTTTACTACTTCTTACTTCCATGTGTTTATATACTGGCAGTAAGCCGCCTGATTTTCATTTTGCAACATTGTTTTCTCTTTAAGAACAACTCAGATGCCCCAATTGCTCTAATTTCTACCTTTCAGTTGCACACTTGCTGCTTATGCCATAACCACTTTTTCTTCCTCACTTAATTATGTTGGTTTTTTAAGTGGAACACCTGCTGAGGGGTTAGCTACTTTTGAAAAGATCCAGTTGTCTTTGGAGCAAAATGAATTATAGGCACAGAAGCCCAATTATTATTAAGTGTTAGCGTAATTGTAATTATAAGTAGAATGTTTCATTATATTACCTCTGTTGAAGTTTTAAGTGAATCTGTGTAATGTGCTATATTAATAAGCAGCGAGGAACTGCTGACTTGGCATCTTTTTGGATCACATTTGTGACAACAAAAGAGGTTATGAAAATGAATTCACCATAGGAAACCTACTGAGTTAGTTACTATGATTCACAAGCTTATTATGGTAATAAAGCAACATGAGACAGTAATGCTAGGGACTCGAACAGACAAGAGATGCTCAGTATTGCTCCAAAAACATTATGAAGAACAAGGAAGAAGTGCTGGGAATTGTACTTAATCTAGTGTAGCAGCTGTCCCAAGGCTGAAGAAAAGCAGAAGTTGCCCTTCACCTTGCCCTTCTGCTTGATTCTTCCACCTGCAGTTTTCCTGACTCAGAATATATGGATTGTTTCAGTTACACAGAGGAATTATTGTCCTCATGGTCTCGAGGTTGCAGAGTCACCTCTTCTGTAGGAGGACACAGAAAAAATGGCACAGATTTGATCTTCGAACACAGTGGGGGTTGTAATTGTTCTCTCTCCTTTGTGATTTCTACAGGAAGTGTCAGGGTTCAAACAGGCACATGAAACAGAAGTGATGAAGACCAATGGGTGTTGAAGAAAACAAACTTTCAAGATCTGCAAATCTGGATTATCTCTCTGGCATATACAAAGAAGTCCGCATGTGTTTTGTACCGAAGCATAAATAGCAAAATCCCTGCCGAATATTCAATGTTGACTGGAGCTATTTTATAAGATGTTTGTAACAAAGTAATTTAATAAACTGCTTCTTTCATCTGTTTGAAGACAACCATAACGGTTTCATTTTATTCATTTATTAAAATAAATTTTATTATTACACAGTTAAAATTGAGTATTTTAAAATTTTCTTTTAAAGATTTTTATTTATTTATTTGACAGAGAGACACACAGCAAGAGAGGGAACACAAGCAGGGGGAGTGGGTGAGGGAGAAGCAGGTTTCCCCGTGGAGCAGGGAGCCTGACACAGGACTCAATCCCAGGACCCTGGGATCATGACCTGAGCCAAAGGCAGACGCTTAATGACTGAGCCACCCAGGTGCCCCAAGTATTTTAAAATTTTCTTATTAAATGGTTCAAATTGAGTCTTAGAAAGTTATGGTCAGACAAATTTAATTTATCTAATCCCTGTGCAACTTTTCTTTGCATTTGTAGCAAATCCACTTGTTTCTATAAATAGATGTAATCTTTTTTCTATTGTTGCATAATAAAGTACTATAAGGTCGGTGGCTTAAGTGAGCACCCATTTATTAGTTCACAAGTCCGTGGGTCAGAAGTGTGGGGACAATGTGGTTGGGTTTTCTTCTTAGTGTCTCAGTGGCTAAAATTCAAGATGTTAGCTAAACTGTGTTCTTGAGGATCTGGCAAAGAATTTGTTGCCCAGCTCATTCAGGTTGTTGGCAAAATACAGTTCCTTGCAGCTGAAAGACTGAGGTTCCTATTTCCTTGCTGGCTGTCGGTTGAAGGTCACTCTCAGCTCCTGGAGGCTGCCTGTATATGTACACTAGAGGCCAGACTATTGGGGACTATCACAAAAATCTGCCTCTCACTTGGTCCTTAATACAAACACATACTCAAAACATCAAGTAAATGCCAGACAACTTGACCAGAATTATAATACTGGACAGTGAAATAAGGCAATGTTTTCAAGGTGCGGCACTAAAACTTTACATTGTATCTTTTCAAAGAATCTTTGATTTATCAAAAATAATAATTTATCATTATTTTATGATATGTTAAGTTCTTTATTCATTCATGCAACAAGTATTTATTGCATCCCTTAATATGCTCAACAGCTACAGATAAAAAGAGTATGCTAGGTCCATTCTGTCAGGGAACTGATTATACTTTGTGTCAGACACTGATAGAAACAGGAGATGTAGTTGCAAATGAGAATGGTTCTTGTTTTTGAGCATCTTATAATTTTGTTGTGAAAAAGACATAAAAAGAATAACTACAGGAACAGGTATTTAATTATAGTTGTGGTAAGTACGATAAGCCAAGAATGTAGGTTCCATTAAGACATGTATCAGAGACTTCCCTGAGAAAACCACATTTAAGCTGCCATCTGAGGATCAGGAAATTGTGAAGTAATGAACAATAAGGTGAAGAAGGAACACAGGGTGCTGATGGAGAATCTTAGCTCTTTGGTAACGCAAGAAAAATATTAGTAACATTTTTTTCCTTTGTGTTGATATCCTGTAAAATGGACTAAGAAAATTTCTGTATAGTAAAATTTGTGATCTTTCCATAATTAAATATATAACTTCTTGAACTAATCATGGAAATAATTCTTGGGACAACTGTTATACTTTTGCCTTAAGGCATATGAATAATATGCCTTCTTCCCAAGGTGGAATGTACTTAAAATTGTTTTTAACGCACACACACACACACACACACACACACACTAACTTCAGTATGTATCTGGCACTCTTCTAAATCATTTTCAAATAATGACTCATTTAATTTTTATAATAACCCTATTAGGTTGCTAAAATAAGTATCTCCATTTTATTTATGAAGAAACCTGAAACACAGAAATCAAGAGTGATCACAGAGTGAACAAAGAGTGTGAACCTAAGTGATTTGACTCCAGGGTTTATGACAGTAACTCTGATGCTTAGGTGGCCAATGCCAAGACACTTGGAACACCTAGCACCTGGACCAAAATATGCTATGATGTACGAACAGTGACTATTTCTTTCTTTTTTATCTTGGCCCATTTGTGTCACTGTGTTCTGCCTTTTTAATTTTTTTTTGCATAATGATGATTACTGATCAACTTTGAAAATAAATCACACCTGAAAAAATGTTGCTTTCTTCCTGCCTTTTATCGAACTGATACATTATTTTTAGAAAGTTCTCAGAAGTTAAAAGACCACACATCCTTTTTGAATGCTTGTCTATATTTGGTAAATATTTTATTTCCAATATGGTTAAAAATACATCCTTAAAGATATGTAAAAATATAATCAGGTAGCTTGAAATTATTGTAGAAATGTTGTATTGAATTTGTCTATTTCATTTTAGGTATGCAAAGATATATGAAAAATCTGAGTTGTTTGTAGAATCAAATATAAATTTTTCTTTAATACTGTTCTCTCTCTTCTCAGTATCTGTCCTATTTTCATTTCTATGAGTCATTTCTCACAGCACAATAAGGAACTGATAATTTTTTCTAAGGCTTGCTTTCCTTTTTGGATTAGACAAGTAAAAGCAATAAAAGGTATACAGATTGGGAATAAAGAAGTAATTTGTCGATGATCAAAATGAAGAAGTGGAGAATTTAAATAGAGACTTGGAACCCATATAAAAGAACTACTAGACATTCTAAAATAGGGGTAGCAAACTTTTTTTGTAAAGCACTAATGAGTAAATAGTGTGGGTCATGGAGTTTCTGTCATAAGGAGGTAAGTCCATTGCAGTGGTATGAAAGCAGGCACAAACAACATATAAACAAGTGGATGTGGCTGTATTGCAATGAAACTTATTGAAGATAAATTGTAAGAAGAAGAAATACCTTGCAGAAAAATAAAGGCACAAGTAAAGGTTTAAAAAAAAGTAATTTTTCGAGCACCTAGGTGGCTCAGATGGTTAAGCGTCTGCCTTCAGCTCAGGTCATGATCCCAGGGTCCTGGGATCGAGTCCCGAATCAGGCTCCCTGCTCCTTGGGAGCCTGCTTCTCCCTCTGCCTCTCTCTCTCTCTCTCTCATGAATAAATAAATAAAATCTTTTTTTTAAAAAAAGTAATTTGTCTTCTATTGTAGAAAAAATATTCATACACAGAAATAATCCTAGGGCATCTACTAAAATGGACTAGACAAACAGGTGAATTTAGAAAAGTTGAATAATACAAATTGAAAACAACACAAATTAGTTGAATTTCTTTATACTAGCAACAAACAACCAAAATTAAAAATACAGTTTACCGCAGCGTCAAAATATATAATGCTTTGGATGCCTGGGATAAATTTTAAATACTATATGCAATATTTTTACAGTGAAAATTTTAAACAATTTCTGAAAGAAATTAAACCCTAAAAAAATGAAGGAAAAAAGAATTTATCAGGCAGCAACACAGAACCAATAGGATGTATGTAAATAAAGAGAGAAATTTATTTTAAGGAATCAGCTCACTTGTTTGTCGGGGCTGGTAAATCCAAAATTTGCAGGACAGGCCAGCATACTGGAACATCTGGCAGGAGTTACTGTTGCAGTATTGAGTCTGAGGGCAGTCTTGAATATTTCCTCTTTGGGGAACCTGGGGTTTTTTTCTTAAGGCTTTCAATTGATTGGGTAAGGTACACTCATATTATGGAAGACAATTTGCTTTATTGATTACAAGTTAATAACATTTTGAAAATACCTTCATGGCAACATCCAGATTAAAGTTTAACTGAATAATAATAACAACTGGGTACTATAGCCTAGCCAAGTTGACACATATATTTAAACCATCACAGTAAGACATATACCATGTTCATAAATTAGAAAACTCAATATTGTAAACATGATGATTATTCTCAAATTGATCTAAAGATTCAGTACAATCCCAAGAGAAATCCCTGCAGGCTTTTTTGTTTGTTTGTTTTGTAGAAATTTACAAATTTCTTCTAAAATCTGTAAGTATTTGAAAGTGAAGTAGTATAGCAAACAGAATTTTAAATGCAAAGGACAGAATTGGAGAATTTAAATATCTCAGTTTTAAAACTTACCATAAAGTCAAAATAACAAGAAATTATGGTGTTGGCAATAGGATAGGCATAAAGATAAAGATTAGAGAAATATAGCCACACCCATATGATGCACTGATTTTCAAAAAGGTGTCAAGATGATTAAATAGAGGAAGAATAGTCATTTCAAGAAATATTTTGAAACAATGTGATATGATTTTAGTGCTACATATATATCTTAATCCCTACATCATACAATACATAAAATTTAACTCAAAGTGAATTATAAACCCAGATGTCAAAGCAACAGTGATAAAACTTCTAGAAGAAAACATAGAAGAAAATGTTTGGGGTAGGCAAAAATGGCTTAAACAGTACACTTAAAAGCACCAAATTTGAAAGAAACAATTGATAAGTAAACATAGTCAAAATTTAGAAAATATTTTGCTCTTCAAAATTCACCATTTCATTAGAGACAAAATGAAGGAAACTCTTCAAAAGCTGTTCAACACTATTAAGCATCAAGGGAATGTAAATTAATACTACAGTGTGATACCACCACACAATTACTTCAATAGCTGAAAATTTGAAAAAGACTGAGAATACAAATGTTAGTGAGGTTATGATATAACTGGACCTTTTCCTCATACATTGCTGATGCATATTGTGACACAAACACTTTGGAAAATGGTTACATAGTTTCTTACAAATTTAATATAACCATCATTTGGTCCAACAATCCCACTCTGGGTATTTATCTAAGTAAAGTAAAACATACCTTCTCACAAAAACTCGAGGATGATGTTTCAGAATTGGTGTATTCATAACAGCTCAGAATTGGAAGAGTCCAAAATGCCTATCAAAAAGAGAATTCTTGGGGTGCCTGGGTGGCTCAGTCAGTTAAGAGTCCAACTCTTAGTTTTGGCTCAGGTCATGATCTCAAGGTCATGAGATCAGCCACGTGTGGGGCTCTGCACTCAGCTCAAGTCTGCTCTCTCCCTCTCCTTCTGTCCGGAACTCACCCCCACCCCTGCTCACTCTCTCTCTCTCAATACATACATACATACATACATACATACATACATACATACATACATAAATAAATAAATAAAATCTTTAAAAAAAGTGAATTCTTTTCTTTTTTAAGATTTATTTAATTATTTTAGAGAGAGAGAGAGACAGTGATAGTGCACAGATGAGCAGGGGGAGGGGCAGAGGAAGAGGAAGACCATCTCAAGCAGACTCCCCGCTGAGTGTGGAGCCCCACATAGGGCTCAATCTCAGGACCCTAAGATCATGACCTGAGCCAAAATCAGGAGACAGACGCTTAACTGACTGAGCCACTCAGGTGCCCCCCAAAAGTGAATTCTTAAACAAATCGTGCTGTTTATAAAAAAGAATACTAATTATCAATTTTTTTTTTAAATGAACAATTGATGGGGAGCCTGGGTGACTTGATCAGTTAAGCATCTGCCTTTGGCCC
The DNA here is from genome assembly GCF_011800145.1 of Mirounga leonina. Classification (NCBI taxonomy): domain Eukaryota; kingdom Metazoa; phylum Chordata; class Mammalia; order Carnivora; family Phocidae; genus Mirounga; species Mirounga leonina. Next base: position 38,406,541 of record NW_023270316.1, on the reverse strand, counting down.
AGGTCATGGTCCCAGGCCCCTGGGATGGAGCCTGTATTGGGTTCCCTGCTTTGCGGGGAGCCTGTTTCTCCTTCTCCTTCTGCCCTTCCCCCCTCTCATGTTCTCTCTCTCACTCTCTCTCTTTTTTTCTCAAATAAATAAATAAAATCTTAAAAAAAAAAAGAACAACCGATATAAAAGCACTGTGTATGAATCCTAAAAACATTATGCTGAAAATAAGAAGTGGACATAAAAATGTACATACTATATAATTCCATTTATATGAACTTCTCAGATAGGCAAAAAATAATCTATAGTAGAGAGTAAGAGGTTTACTAAGATGGGATGAAGGAACAACTTTGGGATGTAAAAAGTTATACTTCGTGATTAGAATTGCAGTTACATGGGTGTATACATTTGTTCAAACTTATGAAAGCTCCATTTAAAATGGGTCTATTTGGGGGTGCCTGAGTGGCTCAGTTGGTTGGGCAACTGCCTTCGGCTCAGGTCATGATCCTGGAGTCCCTGGATCGAGTCCTGCATCAGGCTCCTTGCTCCGCAGGGAGTCTGCTTCTCCCTCCCACCCTCCCCCCTCTCATGTGCTTGCTCTCTCTCATTCTCTCTGTCTCAAATAAATAAATAAAATCTTAAAAAAAATAAAAAAAAAAATAAAAATAAAATGGGTCTATTTTATTGTATGCAAATAATATCAAAATAAGATGACTTAAAAAGATCTCATTTTATGAAATACTTTTGGTTGTGTGTTAAGAGTTTCATGTTCATCATTTGTCCTCAGTCACTTCCATATTTCAATATTACTCACTTTTCCAGATTCATTTCTCCCCTCTCCAGACCACCACTCATTATTGACAAGTTGAGCCGCAGATGGCAGAACTTTTCAGTTGATAATATTAGTGGGATAATCACATAAAGCGGGAGAACCTTTGAAATTTATTCCATTACTAGATGTTAAGACTCATTTGTAAGTTCGATAGTATTATGTTGTTGAGTGATGACAGAGATGAGAATGTTAAACTCAGTTTAGAATGGAAGGTGATGCACAAATAATTGGAAAATTGGGTAGTACACCAAATTCCACCTGGCACAAAAAATAATAAGGTAGAATTGGGCATAAATTTTAAAATTAAAATATAATACCATCTTTGATGCTGTAACGAGAAAATGCTAGTTTTCACTGCAATTAAACTGTTAACTGAGCATCTTTTCAAATACACAGAAAGCAAGGTTACGGACTTGGTGTTTGTGTCCCCCACAAAATTCATTCGTTGAAGTCCTAACCCCCAATGTGATGGTATTTTTAGGTGGGGCTTTGGAAGATAATTAGGTTTAGATGAGGTCATGAAGGTAAACCTCAGGCTGGAATTAGTGTTCTTTTACGAAGAGGAAGAGAGACAAGCACTGTGTCTTTCTACCATAAGAGCACATACGGTAGCCATCTGCAAGCCAGGAAGACGGATGTTACCAAAAACCAAATCTGCCAACAACTTGATCTGGGACTTTCCAGCCTCCAGAACTATGAGAAATAAATGTTTATTGTTCAAGCCACCCAATCTATGGTATTTCGTTTTAGCAGTCCAAGCGGACCAAGATGATCAGTTTTAAGAATTGTTTACCTCTCTTCTCACAACTAGTTGCTATATAAGATGATTTTTAGGTGATGTGTACTTTTAAAAATTCATATTCATAGGTTTCTTCAATATATATTAGGAAAAGTACAAGGGTATATCAAAACCATAACTTCATGTGAATTTTGGCTTGATATTAAAATAGGTGGAAATACATTCAAAGTCTATTTTACAAATATCAAACAATATTAGTATTAGTAAACTTTAATTAGAAAAAAATTGGACAAAAATTATGAAGATGATGCAAAAATAACAACTCAATTGTTAACAATTCCATTATTCAATTTCCAAATTACTGTGTTATTTTCCTTTTATTTTTATTTCAAATTCCACTCTTTTTAAAACAAATACAAATAATCATTAATTATAGTCACTGATTCAAGTGCACAAAATCCTTTTACTAATGGTTTAATATTTCTAGATATTTTCTTTAAGTGTTTCTTGAAATGCTGCTTGGGATGAATTTCTAGTTGACTTTTTGGAAAAGTAAAGGAAGTAAATTGTTCTACAACTAATGCTTATTTTTCTGAAGTCTTATCTCTCAAAGGGTACAGAACACCTTTATTTACCTTACATTATACAATGCCTAGAAAGGGCTCAAAATGCTGTGTTTAAAAAAGACTTTTGTATAACTATTGCTCTTTAAGAATTTACATAGCACATTTCTTCCATGTTCTGTCTGAGGAAAAGGCCATATTTATGTTTAGCACATGAAGATTCACACTTGATGCAATGAGGTTTTTTTTTTTTTACTCAGAAATTTCTGCTTATTTTACTGAAATCCAACTTTATGCATACTATTCTAGTTCTATATAAATCTGACAAGAACTTTCCAAATTAAGCACTAAGGTGGATGATTTTATATGATATTAACAATTATCAATTGGTAGTAATCAATTATTGCCAAGGATAATTTGATGCAGTCATACTTCCAAGAACAGTATTTAAAGGTTTTGTTCTTCTGATGACTCATTGCTGTCATGTTTCCAGCTGTGTTGAGACTCTTTCACTCACCTCTTCACATTCATTTTAATTTGTTATTTTAATCAATAATATTGAAGTCACAGAGAGGAAAACAGCCAGCTTAGTAATGACTGTCGACTCTTTGTTGATTTGAGCTAATTATGCCAATTTCACACATACACACATAACCATGTTAAATGGAATCTTGATCCCTTGCCTTGTACACAATAAGTATTTAGACAGTGACATCTCATGGTAGAAACTCCTTTTTCTAACACTGATTTTGATTTTCTATTTGTTCTTCTTCCCTACATGTCCTTTTTCTCCTTTTCCTGGTTCCTGTAACTTTGGGGACTAAATAAAGATGTATTCCCAGAAGACATAGATGCATCCCTATTTTTATGCCTTTTCTTATGCCATTTTCTCTGAGTGTTTTAAGACATGGTTAAATGCTAAAGAGGGTTCGAAAGAAAGGAAAGGTTGAGAGAACATTGGGTTTGAGGATGAAGAGGTCATGGGTAACTTTTGAAAAAAGGGCTTCCTTAGAAGCCAAAACATTTTAAATGTTTCTTAAGAAGTTGAGAGTTGGTGATGAAATAAAGGCAGTCAATACATAGCACTTGTTGAAAAAATTCGGAAGTGAAATGAAATAAAGGAAAAAGAAACCAAAGTATCATATAAAGATATTTCAAACCTTTAGACATTGGAGGGTAAAAAGTTAGAGACCAGTTGAGAAGGACAGGTTGACTATTTTACAGTGTTCAGGAATAATTGAAGGAGTAGGTTCCCAGAGGATGAAGAAGAAAATGGAATTGAGGAGACTTTACCCTAACAGACAGCAGTACATCAATGCCTCTGAGGACATAAAGAAGGAAAAAAGAATATTATAAAGACTGAAGCATTTTGGATGATGCAGATGTATATGGAGGAAGTCATGTCAGTTAAACTTGATCTTTTAGCAATGTAAAAAAAAAAAATGTTATGCATATGAGGCAGAGGTATATGAGGGATCTTTGTACCTTCCTCTCAGTTTTGCTGTAAACTTAAAACTGCTCTAAAAATAGTCTATTAAAAGAAAAATGTCATCTCCTTACAATTAATGGCATGGATTAAAGCATGGAGATAACAAATCTGAGCAGCTATCATCATTAACTTTATAAGGAATCAGTCTCATGGCTTATAAAAGGATTCTAAAACAAAAATAAAGTCCCAATTAAAGTTATGACAACATTATTTTGCAGTGGGTTCTGTATATTTTTTCACTTTTCTAATTCCCAAATAAAACTTAGGAAAGAAGTGTTTTGGTTTGGTTTGTTTGTTTGTTTGTTTGTTGTTTTGTGTTTGTTTTGTTTTTTTGGTGTGTGTGTGTGTGGACAAGGACTATCTTGATTGATGAACAAAATAATTAGAGGCAAGAGAGACTAGGGTGCTAATAATGGTGGCTAATTATTGAGCATCTACCAGGAACCAAGCACTGTGATGCCTGCTTCATAGAACTTAATCACCAATCATAGAACTTAATCACCAATCACTTTGAGAACCTCTTGTAAGATAGATGTTGTTATGCCCTTAAGACAGATTATTATTACTATCATTATTGTTATTAATTATAGCATTTGTTGAATGCTGTGTGGCAACACTGGCTAAATACTTCGTAAGAATTATCTCATTTAGTCCTTAGGACTTAAAGGGGACTCATATGTCCTGGGCTCTCCAAAGTGCTTAACACTCATTATTCACCTTTACCGCGAGTCTGTGCAATAGCTCTTTCCACTTTATGGATAAGAGAAATCAGGGACAGAGTGGCTACATAATTTTAAATTCAAGTAGAGATCATTTGACTTTAGAGGTTACATTCTTAAATACCGTGTGTTATTCTTTGGATTAAGAGATACATTTGCCTTGCTCTAGATTTCTTGCCTTAAAAAGAAGGCCGAGAATAAATTAGTTGACAATGGACTTCAGGCTAGTAAAGGAGTCAATTATTACTGGACTGGAAATGAAATGGGAAAGTAGGAATTGTCATCCCCTTCATATTTAAATATTAGATAAAAATCAGATTTGGAAGCTGTGGTTTATTAAGAGTCAATGGATTTATGCTTATGGAGGGTGTTGGAAGTGAAACATGACAATGATTATGTCCAAAGAATCGACATTTATCCTCACAAAGAGCTCAAATAGAATAAGATGACTATTAGAGACTGGATCAAATAGGTTTTGAATTTTTGAAGGATAAAAATGTGCAGTGGGATATATAGTAGCAGGGGAATCCAGATACTAGTCCTAGCTAATAATATAGCAATGGTTAAGGTCATTCGAGAAATAATATTGATGGAACTTTCCAGAGGACATTATTGATGTGTCATGTAGGATTTATAAGAGGGGAAGCCAAATTGGAAAAAAAAAAAGAAAAAGGAGAGAAACAACCATTGTTATCCTAGGCATGTTGCGCTGTATGTTTTAGTCTCAGTTTTCTTGTGTGTTAAAAAATTGAAAAGATCTAATCACTGTCACTCATGGTGATGTAACAATTAAAAGTGAATGGATCAAAAAAAAAGTGAATGGATCATTTCTGAAAACCACTGGGTACATGGTTTTCAAAGTGCTGTTATTTTATGAGTTTGATAAATTAAGAAATTTCAAAGAAGATAAGCATCTATCTTCTCATTTGTCATTAATTAGGGAAATCTTTCCTCTTACTCTTCTTACATTGGGAGAAAAGATTATGTAATTCTCGGAAATAAAGATTGTGGAGACAAAAGAAGTAAAAGAGATCTGTAAGTAGGATACCTAAAACAGGCAGATAAAATCCAGGTTCTCATTTTTCCAAAAAACCTTTTCCTTATCCTTAACCTAGATTTTGTGCCCTGCTTGAATGACTGGGAATGAATACATTATATACTATAATACAAATTTTCCCCTCTAGTGCAGAGTTTGTAGTCACTGGAGTTGATAGTCCCAAAGGCCATCAGGATGCAGACACAGCAATCACTTGTTATGTCACCTCATCCCAGTCCTAATGAGCCAAGGGGGAGGTGCTCCCATTCCACAGACCCACTGCATGCCTAAGGGCTCTACACCATGAGGCCCATGGCCTCCCTTCTCAAAGAAGCAATTTAGATTAAACCCACCGTTTCTACTTTTATTCTTATTAATCAATCCATTTCCAAGTATATGTGTTCAGGCTCCTAATTCACTTCCACACCATCATCCTGATTATGGTCTATTCTTCCCAGTTCTCACTCCCTATCCTTCCCAACATTCCACTAGGCCCTCTTCATTATCACCAGACTTCTCTATTGTCACATCACCTTCTCAGAGACTCTCCCCAGAACACATTTCCTCACCTACAGGCCTTTAAAATGGGGATTGTTGACTTTCTCTCACATCATATACCTCATTGTGGGAAAATAGGTTAGCATTCTCCTTATTCACCTTGGCTGCCTCAAGACCATCATTTCCCTAACCTCTTGTAAAAATCATCACTTCCATGAAGTTAATGAATTTGCTTATATCATCCTCTCCCCCATTCAATAGCAATCAAAACTCACATGTAAGTAGGGCTTATTAAGTGCTAGATGTTGTTCTAAACATCTTGTGTATTTTAAATTGCTTAATCATAATAAAAGCGTCCTTGCTTCCCAGCTCCTTCTCTGGTCTCTATCACACTTACACAGATGCATTCTGCAGAGGATGTGAGATAGCACCATATTATCTACCTAGAGTGAATGTAGCTAAGACCAACCTGCTTCTTAATGTAAATTTGTCCCATTGAGAAACAGATGCCCAGGAGTCTTAATTGTCTTGTATCCTGGGAAACTTACAAGGAAAGGTTTAGAAGGACCACAGCCCTGATATGGAGCTGATCTCAAGGACACAGGTGACACTCATCACCATCTCCTATATCACCATTCTATATTCCTCTCACCAGTGATGAGAGGTGGTATAACCTCTTGTCTGGTGGTATAACCAAGTTGTTCAATACTGAGGTATCTGAGTCTCTTTTTATCATATCTTATTGCCAAGCTCTGCTTGCTACTTTTGTCTGTTTACTAGTGAACCTGGGCACAGGGGTTATAACAGATAGGCAGGTGGAAATCTAAGTTACAAACATATTTTTCTGCTCAATCTGGCACTGAGACTGTTGCCTGAGGATGATGTTCTTGATCATACATAGACTATCATTGTCTTGATACTCACTATACCCTTTCCGACTCAGTGGCTATCCAGATGAATCATGCTTGATGCTGAGCTTCATTTAAAGAAGAAATTTTGAATTAAAAGTGAGAGAAATGCCTGACAGGCACAGGTCAAATAATTCTAGTCTTAAAATTAAGTAGTGAGTAGTTAAGCTCTTCAGCTGCTTCCAGAGCTGCAAAACTCAGTTGAGCTTGTTGGTTTTTCCAAATAAGATTGCCATAATAATTAATATTACCTGTTTTCATTTTGTAGGGTTTTTTTTTTTTTTTTGAGGGGGAGTGCTATTGCTATGTTAAAAAGGTGACAACTCTATATCATTGAGAGTCAGAAATTGGTAAGGAATGAGGGACGGATACCCATGATCCAACCAAAGGAATGGATTTTACTGGGCCATCACCCAACATGCTCTAGGCCTGATGACAGAGAATGAAATAGAAATAGAATAATGCAACTGTAACATAGCAAGTGCTTCTCTTAGATGGTATTATGTAGACCATTAAGTATTAATATAGTCCTTTCCTCAGTCTAATGATACAAAATAGGTGTCAGCAAACTTTATTTAAAGAGCTAGATAATAAATATTTTAGACTTTGTGGACCATATGGTCTCTATTGCAAATACAAAGTTGTGCTGTTGTAAAGTGAAAGCAGCCATAGATACTATGTAAATGAACAGGCATGGCTATGTTCCAATAAAACTTTATTTACAAAAACAGATTGTGGGCCACATTTCACCTGTGGACTATAGTTCACCAACATCTAGTATAAAAGGAAGAAAACCCATAGTTTCTTGGCAACCGTGTCCTGTAGATACCTCCCTTTTCATGAGATTTATTGAAGAAAGATGTCTTGGCAGGCTTCCATCAGGAGTAAGGGAGGCATTAATGAGTAGTGGCCACCCTTTCTGCATGCTTATTCATGAATTCTTTGTACTGCAATCTGCTTGTCATTATTTCCAATCTTTAAATCCATGCAACTTCATGATAGTAGTGCTTAATTAATTTTTGGTAACTATTTCACAAATTATAATGAAACAATAAAAATATTAGTATTTCATATCTTTATAAATGTTTTCAAAGTTAGTAAAATGATAGTATTAGTTCTGTTCGATGCTTAAAATGTGATATTAATATATAATTAGTTATATTTTAACTTTAGGTAAGCTAATAGTGATTCAGTGATACAAACTGTTAGATTACAAATGGCTTATGGTGTGGATACCATTAAGCATTAACTGGTGGTTATCACAAGTTATCTATCTTACCTACAACTTGTTTTAGAGGACCAGCAATAAGCATTTGTGAAGTTATATGTGTGCAATTCCTGTAACATAAGCTGAAATATAGGTTTCTGCAATAAACAAAACAGGAGCAGCATTTAAACTTGAAAAAGTGCACACTATATTTTATAATTGGAATTTAAGGATAGATTTAGATAGAGACTTTGTATTTCCAAAGAATAGTCTCTTTCACACATTCAGCACAACATGAAAATTAAAATGTTACAGTAGAGCAAAAAAACTTGACAGTGTAGGCATACATTAAATATTAATTTTATTTTTGGAATGCATAAAAATGCACTAATATTTTATTTGGGTTTTTTAAATTACCTCCAGATATATGCACATTACATAGTTTATCTTTGGCCAAAGATTTGACACATGAGGTCAAAAATATGTTAACCTATCTCATCCCATTAAAACATTAGGTATATGGTGATATAATCATTTTGATTATTAAAATTTTTTTCTAGTTTGATTACTTAGTTGTGAAGAAAGAATAAAAATGACTTCTTCAAAATAAATCCTATGTGTATTGGTAATCATCTGTGAAGGTCGTTTCCAAATTCCTAATTTCTGGCCTGAATCCTCAATGTAGATTGGAAAAGCACAAATAAAAGACTATCAACTAAAACTCAGTATTGAAAATGCCACTTGGATTTTTTTTCTGTGCCTGTGATAAAGCTGCACATAACAAAATTCCAAGTGTCTTTGCTTTTTATCGAATTCAAATGCACTCACTAACATGTAGTTATTATGATGATTGCAAGCTCAGACTTAACGGCAATAACTGTCTTTTGTTTTTTCATAGGCAATTTGATCATTTGTTAATAAAACAGTGTATTTTGTAGGTTATGACATTCCCCTGAAACAACTCTCGTTTATAGGATTGGCATTATGCACTGTATAGTCTTCAGCTGTAAGAGTCTCACCACCATTTTTTCTGATTTTCTGATTTTCCTCTTTGTGTAGATGCTAAAACTGGAGCAATAACACTGCCAGAGCTAATACCATAGCGAGTTGCTCCAACTCTCCAGATTCTCTTCAATTTATTGAGCTTTGCTGTCATATCTGACTTAGACTTCATACTATGTCAGATAAAGAATATGGTTTCAAGAGATAAAGGAGGATAGCAATTTTCAGACACATTTTTCTCTCCTCACCTTGCTAGAGATCTAGGCATACTATTCACCAGAAGACAGTTTATTTAAAGTGCTTATGTTTATACAGTTGAAAATATTTCAGTTGTCAAAGTCTATCTATTCCATAGAGGAGAATGTTTAAGAAAAGAAGAAAGAAAAATAAACTTAGGAGTTGCTGTGGTGAGATTTAAAAAATCATGAAGATTATTATTCAGGTCAAGTGTCATTTAAAATTGCTGAAGTCTTCCTGCTTTGCAACAATACAACTGATTCCGCATTGTCCTCCAAAACACAGTTTACTTGGTAGGAGAGTGCGTGGCTCCATGATCACTTCTCTTCTTGAGTCCAGGGTTATTCAAGGGCCAAGGTTCTGAAATTATCTTAGGTTACTTCTAAAAGTCCTTCTGGAGTTACAGGTGTAAACATTTCCAGAATTATTACATTTATTTTTATATTTCTAGCCCTCCACCAAAGAGCCATCTTTTAATTAAAGCTACCTGTCCAGTTTCTGTCTCTTAAATGTGATGTACATATTGGGCTCCCATTCAACTTTCACACACACAAACTCTTTACATTCAAAGATGCAATAAAAGGTGACTATATTAAGGAGCAATATTAAAGTATACGCCTCCCATACTGAAATAAATTAATTTCACAATGGAATATTGTGGATTTTCAAATAATCAGATAGTCTTACTGCTTTATTATATGAAGTAAGACAAGTAAACTAAAAGTATTCTAGAAGTTTTAAATGGAAACATCTGTGTTCTCATGCACATAACTGAAAAATTTAGCTTCCACTCCTAAGTGCACTACTAAATTCTTGACAGTAAGTACGAATATTGATTTAAACAGAATTTTGGCAGCCAATCTCACAAACATAGATCACTGAGCACTAATCTCAGCTTAATGATATAAAATATAGTTTTATTTAATAACCAATATAATAAATATGATAAAAATAACAAAATGATAAAATCAGTTTTATCATTCAGCTTAGCATCTCATGTATGTGTATTCTTGAAGATAAGATAAATGCTACAAGAAAATATTGAAGAATTTGTTACAATTTATTTTAGAAATATGCAACAATTAAATTTATTTCAGGGTAAATAACAGAAAGGCATAATACAAGGAAATCATGAAATTCTTTAAAGAAATCAGAAACTACAAAAGCAGAAGCAACTACATGAGAAAGAATCAGAGGTACTTCATGGAGATGTTCAAGGTATTACGTTAGTAAAAGACTGTATGTGCAAGCTTTAGCCTTCTTTTTTTTTTTAATTAAAAAAAATTATTTGAGAGAGAGCGAGAGCACCCACACACAAGCCGGGGGAACGGCAGGCAGAGGGGAGAAGCAGGCTCCCAGCTCAGCAGGGAGCCTGATGCCGGACTCCATCCCACGGTCCTGGGATCATGATGTGACTGAAGGCAATAGCTTAAGCTACTGAGCCACCCAGACATCCCAAGCTTTATCCTTCTTGTATCAGGACCCAGACAAAACACAAAGTAGACTATCTATCACTTGCTCCAACGGATGAACAAATAATTATCCAATATCTTCTTCAGAGATGTTCTCTAAGGATAGAAAAAAACTTAGAATACATACATACAAACAACATTCTTAAAGTCTAGAAACATGCAAAATATACACAAATTAGCTGATTAGGAAACCCAGGGCACATAATGAGCAACTGAAAGAGAAAGTCAAGCGTTTTGGTAAAGCAGGTGCAACCAGAACTCAAGACATCTGTCTACACACAGTCCCGAAGAGGCTTTAAACTGAAACATGGCTCTCTTTTTGAGATTGTCAGGGCAAGTATGTGACACAAACAGGCACCTTAGGGTCCAGAGAGGGTTATATCACCACAAAGATCATATCACCACATGCCTTGAATGACTCTGTTTATTTAAAGAAAACTTAGTATTCCAGAAAGGCATTTCAGCCTTTTTTTTTTTTTTAAGATTTTATTTATTTATTTGAGACAGAAAGAATGAGAGACAGAGAGCATGAGAGGGAGGAGGGTCAGAGGGAGAAGCAGACCCCCTGCCGAGCAGGGAGCCCGATGCGGGACCCGATCCCGGGCCTCCAGGATCATGACCTGAGCGGAAGGCAGTTGCTTAACCAACTGAGCCACCCAGGCGCCCAACATTTTTTTTTTTTTAAGATTTTATTTATTTGACAGAGAAAGACACAGCGAGAGAGGGAACACAAGCAGGGGGAGTGGGAGAGGGAGAAGCAGGCTCCCCGCTGAGCAGGGAGCCCGATGCGGGGCTCGATCCCGGGACCCTGGGATCATGACCTGAGCCGAAGGCAGACGCTTAACGACTGAGCCACCCAGGCGCCCGCATTTCAGCCTTTTAATAAAAGTTGTACTAACATGATTTTGTATGCACAGAGCTATCTAATGTCGGTGGGTGGTTTGAGAGAACCTGAAGAAAGTGCCAGAGGAGTTAATGACTTACGTGTCTACACAAACCAATTCTCAGCTTTAAAGAGAGAAATTCACTGCATTAGCTCTTTGGGAACTTGAATTTCACATTTTTATTTCATAACAAACTAAATTAATTTTATCCTTAGACTTAAGATCTCTGTATTTAAAACTACAACTATTACATTGGTATGTGTATTATTAAAGATAAAAATTTTCGGGGCGCCTGGGTGGCTCAGTTGGTTGAGCGACTGCCTTCGGCTCAGGTCATGATCCTGGAGTCCCTGGATTGAGTCCCGCATCGGGCTCCCTGCTCGGCGGGGAGTCTGCTTCTCCCTCTGACCCTCCCCCCTCTCATGTGCTCTCTCTCTCTCTCTCATTCTCTCTGTCTCAAATAAATAAATAAAATCTTAAAAAAAAAAAAGATAAAAATTGTCAAACTCAAAGGAACTTTGGTCCAACGTTTTCTGAAGCAGCCACTTTAATTTATAAAATAATACATATAATTAAAACCTGACTGAGCAAAGTTCTTGAGTTATTAAATCAGAAGGATTTTTTTTTCCCATTTTATGTGCATGGGTATATATCACTTGTCTTTTTTTTTTTTAAAGATTTTATTTATTCATTTATTTGAGAGAGAGAGAATGAGAGAGAGAGAGCCTGAGACGGGGGAGGGTCAGAGGGAGAAGCAGACTCCCCGCCGAGCGGGGAGCCCGATGCGGGACTCGATCCCGGGACTCCAGGATCATGACCTGAGCCGAAGGCAGTCGCTCAACCAACTGAGCCACCCAGGCGCCCCTATATCAGTTGTCTTTACGTACTACAGAAATAAGTACATGACAGCAAGTTTTAGCTTAATAAATACTTTTACAAAAATTTAACTAGAGTACCAACTCCTACTTATGATTTTATTTGCTGGTTCTCAAATATTTTCAGCCATAAACTTAGAGCTATTAGATAGTAATTGCAGTGTAACCTTTGAGGAATATTCAATAAGTTACAGTACTTTCAGATTTTTATTTATTTTAGTAAATAATTTTCATATTCAGATCATAGCGTATTATAAAGAGACTGTGGCATATCAACCAATAACTTTACTTTCAGGGATTGTGTAGAAGTAGATTTTAGATTTTATTTAGTCAAGGGACTCTGATAGGAATATTAATATAAGCACTGGTTGGAGTTTAAGTGCTCACTGTCTATTTTTTAAAGCTGAGTTCATATGGAACACACATATTCTTAGATTTATTCAACAGTATATTTATGGCCAGACTGTTACTATTGTGTCATTTTGTAGGAGTGAGTAAAAATTCAACAAGGCAAGCACTCTCCAATTTAGAGCCACTTTACAAATGTATTAAACTGACAGGAAAAAAAAAATATGGCACAATCTGTCAGTTAAGTCAAACGAACAACAAACAAACCAACAAAGTCAATCAAACAAGCTTTGGCATTTTATATATAAAATAATTGTTGATGACTTCCGAACTTCATTCTTTAGCATAAAGTCTAGGTAGTAGGCTTTTCTGATAATCATCAGAAAACTATCTTTTCTTGATACCACTCCATCAATTTTCTAAATTCTCTTTAACTGTTCAATTATCTTGTGTGATTTTTTTCCCCTTTACCATTTAAGAACCATGGTGATTACACAATGTCAGTTGGATAAACTATAATTTGTTACCATGTAAACTGTGCCTGTGACAGGGAGGAAATTTTATTATCATGATGATAATGACAATGAAGATGATGGTCTTGGGTGATACCTTTTATTCAATTTTTATTTCTCATGATTCTGCAACATTTCCCTGGCAATCAAGAAACAACCTACATTGTTTTAGCCTTTCTCCATGGGTCATTTTGGTATATTACACATTTCTGTAGTGGTCATTTGTCTATGATTCTCCCACATTAACTGAGTGAGGAATTTGAACTTGAGTTGTCTGTCCTTCCCATCTGACTAAACATGAGATCATATGCTTCCAGCAAGTAGCAGTAATAGAGGATATAATGAGGTGTAAACAGGTTTTGTGCAGAGAGGAAACTTCACCTTCTTGCCTTATACACTGTATTTATATTCATCACTTTGTCTTTTTGCTTTCTATGCCCCATTACAAATGAAACATTAAAAGCAAAATAAACAAAAGCCAGAACCAACAAAAAGATTGCAAAATAATTAAAGAAGAGGTTAACTATGGACTTACATGGCCAACTGGAAGGGCCAGCCTTGATCAAGAGGTTACCTGTGACTAAATCAATATCTACTATAAAAATCTATCTTCCTCATGTCAGTATTAAAAAGAGAAAGCACATAATCAAGGAATGGAGTGTTGTGTATATTCCTTATAATTCCATGTGAGATTAATAATTTTGACACCTGAAATGAAAAAAGTGAAGGAAGTGCAGCCAAGTTTTCACTATTAATGTTTTTTCTCCCCTTACATAGTTTGGTCTCTCAATCATACATCAAAAGATCAGACTACAGCAGCAGTACCTAGATGGAATAAAATTTTCACTTTTTAAGAACTGTCTCCCCAAGTAAGATAAATTTGTTGGACCAGCATTAGTTAACCCCTTGTTCTATTGTTAGTACTATGAGAGAAAAAAAAAAAAGCCAATTTTTATAGGAACTCAATTTCTGGTCCTTGCTGAAGAGAAGTGGGTATTAATATTGCTATGCTCCTACAGAAAAAAATCGAGAAGGCACTTAAATGGTCTGAATCCCACACATAGACTGGCACTACTGTGGTTGACATGAAATCCATACCATCATAACGAAGTCTTGAGATGCAGCTCTACTCTTCTTCTCCCCAGGCTAGGAACAATGGGGAAGAATAGACATCCTCATAATGAGCCAAGATATCAAAAGAACCATTACTATTATGTCTTAGTCAAATACATCCAAGGTAAGCATACTAAGACCAAACAACCTTTTATTTTGAATCTTGGGATGGAGAACTGGGGAGTTGGGCAATTGTGGCTTTCTGCCTTTGTCTTAAATATTAAACTTCTATTACACTAATTATGGCCAATGTTAAAAGGTTTAATTAAGGTGAACCACAGTGATGGCTGGAAAAAAATTAAATTGGTTAATTATTTAATTTTGTCTATAACAGAAGAGAAACAGAAAAGTTGTAAATATGTTTTGTTAGACAGCACATGAAACTTGGTGTGCCATGGCCCCCCCACCCCATCAATATCCAGAAGAAAGCAGCCAAGATCGTTGTGTACATATTTTCACGCTTTGTGTCACAGATTCACTTCTAGTTGCCCAAACAGGAATTGAGGCCCTTCCAAAAGCCACCATATATATTCTGGAAATTGAGAGCTGTGATTTATTCAGTAGCCTGGTATGAGAACTCTGCCTGCCAGCGAACTGTATATTGAATAGATCAATAGTGATTAATTAAATCAATCATATTCCTTTTTTTTTTTTTTTCCTATAGCAGGTACAGAGAGTTGGGAAGGAATAGAAAGCAGGAAGAAAATAGAGATGAATAAATTCATCAGTATGGGGAATTTGAGAAGGAAGCAAAGAATGCCTACTTCTGAAAGTATGATAAACTGCCCTAAGTTCTTAAAATTGCTGAATTTCCTAAAAGATATCAATGGATATCTTTTGATATCCCTTGATATCTTTGAGGCCTAACTAATGGAGAAAATGTAGAGATGATTTTCTGTTCTAAAATTTTTGGTTAACCTTGCAATAAACACCCATTGTATGAGACCATTTGCTAATGCTTCTTTCTACTTCCTGAAAGAACCTAATCAATCAGGAAATAAATGTTCCCACAAAATAGTAGCTTGGGTTGTGATCCATTTAAGTAGTTAGAGATTACAATTGTTGTTTTGTTGTTACTTCTGAATAAGAAGGAATAAGTGGATGCCACAGAAATTCTAGGAACCTTAGAGAAAATGACCATGGAAGCACAGTAGGTGGTGGGATTAATTCTTAGCATGGAGTAGGGAAGGAGTCCTGGGCAGAAGACTACATATTTGGACCCACTGGAATTTGAAGAATGAGTTAAAGGACTTTATTATGTGAAGTAGGGGCTCAAGGGAATCCCAGAAAATGTGCAGAGTGTGAAGGTATATGAGTGAACCATGTATTGAAACAGCTAAAAAAAACACTTCCAGAGGGATTAGAGAACCAAGGTTTGAATGTTTTAAAAAAATGTTATCTGTTCAATAGGTAGAATCACTCTCAAATAATTTTAACTTTCAAAAAGTCATTTTCTACTCTTGGAAATACTTATACCCAAAGACTTGGATTTCCCAAGTAGAGGGTAGATCTTCTAAAGGAATATTATACCATCATACCATATCATACCATATCATATCATATCATCATATCATGTCACATTAAACATTATAATAATATCTTATTTGTGTTGGAAATAGTACTAGATCATCCACATGGTCATCCCCAAATCTAATCTACTACTCTATTTAGATTTATGACTAAGTAATGAATCAAATATAGCATTTTAATGTAATATGGTCTTTAGAAAAATACCATACCAAAACCAAATATCAAGCCCTTATTCAGATCATCCTCTGACATGTCCTGATGCTGTAAGAGGCATTATTGAATAATAATGGAATTCTATCTTGTATGTATTCTATATGAGACTATATTTTTTTAAGAAAATTCATCTTGAGACATCTTATAAGGATCTGAAGTATGAAATACTTTAACAATTTGATATATATTCTTATTCAGTAGTCTATTCTTTGTGTGTGAAAAAAAGAAAAAAAGTTCAAACTAGTTCAGTCTTTGTAAAAAGAGGTAATGGTGAATTTGTTGGCTTATGTAATTGAGAAGTCCAGGGCAGTATCTACAGGTTTGGCAGTAAGAAAGAATTTATAGTTTCCTCAGCTTCACTAAGCAACAGTAAAAGAAGAATGAATTTGGAATTTTTGCTTCAGCAAAAGGATATGAAGGTATGAATTCAAGAAATAAAGGTGGTAAATAATCTGTCTCAAATATCGCCAACACAGGGAAATTTAAGAGTTATTTAGGAATAGGGAGACTGTATCTGTTGATATTTCACTTAGCTTAAATAAAAGAGACACACAATTTTGTTTAAAAAGTGATTGCATGTGGGAATTTTATTTTGAAATGTATGCATCTTTATGTTGTTTATACTAATTAATATTGCTTCACCTTTGTTTGATAATTATTTGAGCTGCAAAGCAAGTACTCGGCACTCTTTAAGTCATTGTTTTGTTTCATTTTATTTTATTTTAATTTTTTAGTAGACTGATATTGGAAACAGCTTCAATATATAGCTATGAATTTGAATATCAGCTTTTTTTGCAAGCTTATTGAAGCCATTAAATGACAACTATTACACTGGAAAAACAAATGCTGTAGGAAAAGTGAAAATTCTGTTTCTTTAAGGTATTTTTTATTCCTTGCTTACTCTGAAAAAGTAGGTGAAGTTAAAAGATAAAAATGAATAAATGTAGAAATTATATTTTTCAGAATGTTACATGTAAAAATATGTAAATACTTTTCAAGGAGACCTGGGGAAAGTGATTATATGAATGAAGAAAATACAGGGTTAATACCAAGACTGAATCATTTTATTTTTTAAAATGAGCAGAGATTAGGTTGCAGTGTGATCTGGGATCCCAGAGACTGAATTTAGGAGTGGTCTAACAAATTACATTAGAGTTCCTGGGCTAGTCAGACTGATATAAGGGAAGCCGGGCTGATTACATACCACTCAGCAGTTCAACAAGGAACAAATCCAAGAGTAAAAGGAGATTGCATTCACTGATCATGCACCAGGCTATTACTTCTCTGAGAAGAAGAGGAAGGCTGAAGTTTGAAGACAGAGGTCAATGGCAGGAAGACCTAAGATGTGTCAGATAAAGATTTGATATTTATAGTTGTGCTGCAGCACAATTTATCTCATAGTTTCTTTTGTTTTCTTTGAAATGTTTCCTTACTAGATTTCAGCAGGTGTGTATCAAAGTTTTAATAAAAATGATGATCCTTAGGAAAAAATGTATATGACTACAATAGGATAAATTATTTTTCTATATAATGAATTATAAAAAGCAATTAAAATCACAATTTGATGGAGAAAATGAGGAAAAAGAAGGCATTAGTTGATTGGCAGTCAATCTTAAAATTATTTCCTCAAGAAAGCGTATGCAAGTTTAACTAGCATAACAGATTCAGTGCACTCACAAATCTGGGAAGGACCACTTCCCCGACAATGGCTCTGTGTTAAGCCACCACTAGCAACCCCTAGGCTTCCTGTACAATTTCATGTGACCTTTAGTTAGATCTCATCTCTGCTTGGGAACTACTTTTTAAAAAATTTTCTCTGGGGTTGTATCTGAATAAAGACTTAGCTATAATTAAACAGGAGCTACAGGGGAAAGAGGATGTAGGCATGCTAATGAGATTTTTAAAGAAATGCTTTGGGATTTATCAATTTAGTAGTTAAATTATTGATGAGAAAGATTTCACTAATCAAAATCAGATTTAAGTGTATTTTCAAAGTTCAATTATGTTCTGCCAATTTGCTTTTTAATTAAAAATAAATAAATGATCTTAGACTTCCTTGGTCTATTTATATGGAAACCAATTATTAATAAAATGTAATCACTACGGCTTTCTAAAGGTGGAGATCTTTGTATGTTGCCGTTCTGTGTATTAAAAAAAATAAACGTGGCACTAAAAGAGGGCAGGCCACTTTTACTCTAAAGTGATTCTCACTAATGTATGTATACAGAAGTTACTAGCAGACATTTCAGAAAAATCTTTCAAAAAATCTTTATCAGTATACCAGAAATGACCAAAATAGATTATTTAATATTATTTCACATCTTTTATAATTTATCTTTTCATTTTATTTATATTTAATCTCATTTAGTGAGCATTATATTTATTTTTGTATCTTAACACTTAATTTAACACTGAGTGCTTACTGGGTGATGCATTTTGTATAATTCTATTTATTTAAAATGGTCAAAGTTTAAACTTTATGTAGTTAATTGACTATTTTTCTGAGTGAAAATGTCCATATATAGGGCATCAATTTTCTAATAAAGGCTTTTTTCCTGGTGGCTTTATATAATTTACCTGTGCTCTCTGGACACTTCTATTTCTTAAATGTAGGATGGAGATAAAGTTAACATTGTGGTCCTATTTTTGTGAAACTTTCTCCTATTCAGTTTCTAATTTCAACCTATGTTCTATTTATTTTAAATTACTGAACTTTTGGACTCTGCTTTAGTTTCTGCTCCCCTAAAATTGGTCTTTCTCTTAACCTACCATCCTACTTGCCCTTTCTTCTAAAAATCCTGTTTAATAATCTCAGTATTATAAAGATTAGTCTGTCTTTCAATGACTGGGAACTTTTAAAATAGAGCATGCCTCCTTAATATATGTGTATTTATTTATTTATAAAATAAATGGGTGAATCACTCTAAATAATAGGCTTCATTATTTTATTTTACTTATTTTTTTAAAGATTTTATTTATTTATTTGTCAGAGAGAGAGACAGAGACTGAGCAAGCAAGGGGAACGTCAGACAGAGGGAGAAGGAGCCTGATGCAGGACTTGATCCCAGGACCCCGGATCATGACCTGAGCTGTAGGCAGACACATAACTGACTGAGCCATCCAGGTGTCCCAATTTTATTTTATTTTAAAGATTTATTTATTTATTTTGGAAAGAGAAAGAGAGAGAGAGTGCAAGTGGTGGGGGAGGGGTAGAGGGAGAAGGAGAAAGAATCTCAAGCAGACTCCCCACTCAGTGGGGAGCTGTTTATCCCCCTTAATCCCAGGATCCTGAGATGATGAGCTGAGCTGAAATCAAGAGTGGGACGCTTAACTGACTGAGCCACTCAGGTGCCCCTAGGCTTCATTATTTAAAAAAAAACTTTACTTTGTTAAGTTAAAATCTGATTCTCATTCCAGTTTCTTTAAATACTTATTCAAATATTTCTCAGTGCTAAAAATATAACTCAAAATATAAACATTAAATGGAAGAATCATGTCAGTGGTTGTTCATATTTTATCTTGAGTCACTTTCAAATTACATTCACTAAGATTTATTTTGGTTGAAATTTCACAAGAATCCATTTTTTCTTTTAGCTTTCTTGTAAACTTTATATATTTCTTGTTACAAATCAGTTGTTCTTTCAAACTAAGCACAATGTCTTGCATTTGTATATTTATTACAAATGGTTTTAGTAAACTACTGATAGTTTCTGGAAGATTTTTTAACAAGTTAGGAACTTCTATTTCAAAGCTTTTGTCTGTTTTTTAAGTGTATAGATAGGATTTTTTTTTTAATGGGTGGTACACATATGTCATTACCAATAACCAAATAACATAACAAAGGAAACATTTCCAAATATCTGTTTTTTAAACACCACGTGGCACACCACATTTCTTTCCAAGGGCATTTACCTTCTTTCTGACTTTTTGTTAAAATGTTCCATCTTTCTTAGATATACAGATTAAATGTGCTTTTTTCAAGAACTGATGGGCAGTATATACTGTTGAAAATACACTACCTTATTAGTGTCTATCAGAATAGTAATGATAGGCCAATAAATTTGGATGTCTTTTTTTTTTTTATAAAGGAAAAATGTATAATCTATCTTTAAGTTCTGCAACCCGTTTACTCTCCCCCTTGGATAACTGTAAATGTCTATGTGGAAAAAAAGTAGTTTCTTAGTCAATCCTTATCTTTTTTAGCAAATTACTATAAAGATTTACCTATATTTTAAAGGTGTTGACTTTATATAATTAGGCACATCAGTGACATTTTGCAATTCTTTCGGTGAATTCTTTGTGAAATAACTGAACTATGAATAATGCAATAAATGAATTGCGAATATAATATCCTAACTAAACACAGTGGACATAAATCCATATTTCAAATAGTGTTCTAGATAATAGTTTTCCGAATTTTTTTAACAACTTCATTTTATATGTGATTAAGTTGTAATCATTTTCACCTGAATATTTAAATGACTGTCAATGCTATCATTTTCTTTCTTTTTTTTTTTTTAAGATTTTATTTATTTATTTGACAGAGAGAGACACAGCGAGAGAGGGAACACAAGCAGGGGGAGTGGGAGAGGAAGAAGCAGGCTACCCGCCGAGCAGAGAGCCCGATGTGGGGCTCGATCCCAGGACCCTGGGATCATGACCTGACGAAGGCAGACACCCAACGACTGAGCCACCCAGGCGCCCCAATGCTATCATTTTCTTGTTAGTGGATGCTTGCATAATTGGTCTTATCTCAGTCTGCATTTTAGAAGGGATAGGAAGCTTTTAAAATGTTTATCAATTTTGTGACTGTTAGTTTGGTTAAATAGAATAATTTGCAAACTCCTTAAGTGGGAACACATAAACTGCAATAAATTGCCATACAATGAAAGTGAGTGGTGAGGTTTTAAGGGCTTGTCTGCTGTAAAACTAAACTTTTTTTCAGCATATATAACCTATTTTATAATGTGTGGCTACTTGATACATGGAATAAAAAAAGACAACAGTTATGGTCCAAATGTTGAATATTAGCAAAGCTTAATTTCCCTCCTTTGGTAAAAATGATTACAAACAAATAGTTCTATTTTTCCTGCTTCCCATTGGATCGTATGTAACTATTCTCTTATGCATTCACCTCTCTTTGAAGGCCACAGAGATAGAAGAGCTGGGTGAATTTTCAGATTAAGGGTCATTTTCTCAAAATTCAATAAAATAGCCTTTGCTAAGGACCACTGAAGTACTTAAAAAAAAAAAAGAAAGAAAGAAAAGAAAAAGGAAAAACCAACCGTAGTTTGAAAAGTATTATTGATTGAATTTTGTTTTTTTACTTGCCTATAGAAACACACAGAGAACACTTGTCAATACAAAGAAAAGCCCCATGAAGTAGTGGGTGTGTGTATATGTAACACACAGCATAATGTGGGTGCTTGATGAATGTTGGATAATGGTCACAATAACTGTTAATTTAATTATACATTTCCAGAAATAATATTATCTTAACCCACTTTCTTTTCGAATACTGTTTTCAATCTCTTGGGAGAGGAAAAAAAATAATCTGCAGAAGTTTTTCTTTGATTTAAGTTTAAAGGAAAATGACAACTGGATGTTCAGTTTTTGATAATGATCTGTATTTATTATGGTTGTAATGTTATTTTAATAATGTTGAGGAAAGGGACGCCTGGGTTGTGCGGTTGGTTAAGCCTCTGGCTTGGTTTTGGCTTAGGTCATGATCTCATGACCATGAGATCCAGCCCCGAGTCAGGCTCCTTGCTCGGCTGGGAGTCTGCTTGGGATTCTCTCCCTCTGCCCCTCCTGATCATGCTCTCTCTAAAATAAATAAATAAATCTTTAAAAAAACATAATGTTGAGGAAAAAATAAAATTAAAGTTTGTCTTTTATAGTGGGCATACACTTCTAGGAATCTTTGAAGACCCAAAGATTTATATTATGAGAACAGGGAATCAAATTTTCCAAAAGAACACTCTAGTATAAATAATACTGCATGTTTATGGGTTTTGAGTTTACATTTAAAAACTGTGATATTTCGGGGCACCTGGGTGGCTCAGTCGTTAAGCATCTGCCTTTGGCTCAGGTCATGACCCCAGGGTCCTGGGATCGAGTCCCACATCGGGCTCCCTGTTCAGCAGGAAGCCTGCTTCTCCCTCTCTCACTCCCCCTGCTTGTGTTCCTGCTCTCGCTATCCCTCTCTCTGTCAAATAAATAAATAAAATCTTTTAAAAAAATAAAAAATAAAAAAATAAAAATAAAAACTGTGATATTTCTCCAGTACCGTCAGCTCCTGGTATAGTGGTACCTTACTGATCTCATCATTTCTTTATAACTCACTGCTATGTCCAGCCCATAGGCACCTGGACACAATAAGGTAGAGTTATGTTACATTCCCATGAACACATGTTGTTTTAACTTGACATTATTCTTTTATTACTTCTTGTTTGGGTCTCCTGGTATGGAACTGATAAAGAAAGCTAACATTTTATTATGTTCAGTGTGTATTTGATTGTGCCCTCATTATCTTAGCTTCAATGTATTTTTTCCTTTGTGTATACAGTGTAATCCCATTAGGAGTTATTGTTCATCTCCATAAAACTAGAGCAAATGCCTAATCTCTGTAAGCATAGTTGCTGTCCACAGAATCTGGATATAATTTTTATCTACTGATGGGGCCATCTTAAATCTTAAAAGTAATTTTGAGTATCCATTGTCATATTATAGCCAATGAAGAAACAAAGGCATTTTGAAAAAATTTTCTGGACAATGAGAGTATGGTTGACATCATCTTTTAATGCCAAAAGTTTTATTATCAACAATTTCTTTAAGTAATGTAAGGTATATATTTATTCATCCAGCTTATATACATGAATACATACATGCAACATATATATCTATTGCCTAGATTGAATATGTATATAAAATAATGATAATAATAAAGTTTAGGGAACTTTATAAGACTTAAGATAATACATATAAAGGAAAGTAGAACAGTTTCTGGGACATGATAATACACAAAAATTGTTAGTTATTATTATTAATGGCTATTTATATTCACATATTTTTAAAATCTAAACAATAGCATTATATACAGCACATTGGAAAGATAATTGTATTACTTTTAACTAATAAAATTGAGATTTATTTATTTATTTATATATTTGCAGGGGGTGCAGAGGGAAAGGGAAAGAATCTTAAGCAGGCTCCACACCCAGCGCGGAAGCCAATGAGGGACTCCATCTCACAACCCAGAGAACATGACCTGAGCTGAAATCAAGAATCAGATGCTTAACCAACTGAGTCACCCAGGCATCCCTAAAATTGAGTTTTAGACACTAAATTTCCTAACTTAGTTCCACACATCTTGCTTATGAGTGTTGGAGAGTTATTTTCATTCGCCAGTAATATTCCAAAATGTGAAATTATTTTCTTTTAATTTACTGTTTTGCAAACACATTTTCTTTTTAAATTTAAACATTAGAAGGATGGATTTTATGACACATTGTGGTTTAAGAAAGTGTGTTAACTACTGAATATTAATCAGCTAATTTTTTAAATTACTCTTTGAGCTAGTCATATCATTTCTTTGTTACTTTCATTTAGTGCAAATTTGTTTTGGATTTATATAAATAAATTCCATGATTACACTTTATGATACTTCTTTGAATATATTTGGCATAGAACTGAAAGAAAATATAATATTTTGGTTCATACAGTAGAGTATTTGATTTTAATCCTCATCATCTTGACTGTCATTTTAGTGATGAGGAATATAGGCTGTGAATGAATGAGCATAAGAGAGAATGAATTCGATTGAACAATACTCTGAGGAATTTGGTTTGGACATTTAAAAAAGCAGTACCAACTTAATTCAAAAAGGGACATAGATATCTAAGAAAATTTAAGGGAAAATATATCATTGTAATATAACTGCAAGGATAATGATATAGAGGAGAGAGAATTGTCATGAGTCTTAGTTGGAGTTGAGCTGAGGGCTGAGGTTGGTATGATTACATACCAAGAAGTGACATCTGATGATGGTTTACCAGGTGAGATGGAAGGAAGGTTGATTACATGAGAGATAGTGAGATGATGCAGAAATAGTAAAAGGCCAAATTTGTATAGTGCTTCACATTCCCACATAATTTAAAAATTGAATGCAGTATTTGGAGTTAGGGAAATGTTAGGAATTATTCTCCCCATTTTATAACTGAGAAAAGTGAGGTTCATAGAGGGTGAGATTTTTTCAAAATAACACTGCTTGAATGGTCACAGCTGAAATGAAAGCCTAGACTTTTAGGGCTAATGCAGTGTTCTTTTCAGCATACCCCACTGCCTCCTTAAAAAAACGAAATCTCTTATCCTTGTGCCCAAATTGGGGTGTCAGTGGGAGTCTGGACTCCTAGTCATTTTATAATCTCTGGTGTGTGGAATAAGGCAGGGGCTGATATGAAGAAAATCAAGGAAATTAATGGCCAATTTTCCCAAGCTGACATACTGCAAACAACTTCTTAAAGTAGATTAATGTATATAATTTATACTTATACTGAAAACTTTGAGAAAGAAAGAAAATAACAAGCTTTTACAGCCTTAGCAATTTTTATTCCTTTCTACTTCTCTTCCTCATATGTCATCTTACCTTGGAAATCAATAAAAAGAATTCTCTTTTAAATCCATTTATGTCCAGATTCAACTCTGAATTCAACAAGTGCTTCAAAAAGACAAACTAACCTAGTTTTCTAGACCCCATGAATTTGCTCTGCTGGATATAGATGCCATTTTAGATTCTTGTATGTCCCAAAGCTTATTTCTGAACATGGTTTCTCTTTTTAATACAGTCTCCATCTTTCTTCTCTTATCCTTGCTGACATTTCATTTCAATCAGGGTTGAGACCTCGTCTTCAATCTTTTTGAATCAACTTTTGATGGAGATGGGTGGTTTGTTAGCAGCAGCTCCGAGTAGGAGCAGTGGTGTCCGTCAGTCTTTGATTTTCCCCCTACAGGTCATTGTTTATCTTATTTCTGTCTACTTTAGAGACTTCAGTGAATTTTAAAAATATATTTAAAAGCCAATTTACCATTTTGAAAGTGATAGTTTCCTTTCACTGTTGTTGTTTTTGTTATATTCAAGGACATAGTGTTATATTTTGATGGAAGTTGTTCTGCTTTATTATCTACTAAAATCATCAGAGAAATGAGAAAGAATGTTCCCAGGGTGTAAGCTATACCCTGGAAGTGTGTTAACATTGTTGGAAGTTGCATTATTCTTTAAATCCAATAATGAAACTTCTGATAAATAAGTGCTTTAAATAACTATTTTCAAGGGAAGAATTATATTAAAAAATGACAGCATTCGATATGTTCTATTGTTTCTGACATTATGACTAGATAAATTAATGAACTGTAGCCTTTTCTTAATTAAGAAATTTATTAGTTGAAGCCCTCATTTAACGACAGATGTTAATTTTTTTATTCCTAGAGGATATAAGGAAATCACAAATCTCAGGAATTTAAGAACAAATTCCAGGGTCATTTACTATGGAAAATTAGTGCACAAGCACGAGGTATAATCTCATAATAAAGGTCGGACTAGTTAAACATAAGGAATAAATCCTAGATTGAAAGACCATAAACTATGAACACAGTCTGGGGCTTGTAAGTCTTTGCTTGAAAATTACGATTTAAGACAGGGTAAGAAGACTAGAAAGGCAAAAGCTTAGAGATTTTTGTTGTTGTTGATGGCGGTGGAGGTGTATATTTTTGTGGGTGGTAAAATGACAAGATTGAATGAATTAGAGCAGATGGTATTTCCTGAGTCATAATTTGAAAGAATACTCAGAGGTTGGTAGAATCTCATTAATGTGAAAGATAAGCAGTACAACTTGCTCATTAGGCAATGTAGAACCTGACTTACTATTATTTTTCATATAATCACTAAAAAAATCCAGTTAAATACTATAGCATCCAGATGAGGGAAATAAAGGAATGAGAAATGAAAGTAAAATAACCAGAATTAAAGTTATTTTGTTTTAGAATTTTTGTTTTAGAATTGTTTCCTACCTACCCTCTGTCATATAATGTCATTTGCTGAGAACTACTCACAGTTCTGAAATAACATACCAAGACAATTTTAAAATATTAACTTAATAAGTAAGGAAATAATGAAATTATTTGAAATAATGAAGAAAACTATATATTCACATATAAGATGATTTCAAAGAACTTAAGTAAAAGTCACCTTGAGAAGAGTAGTATCTGTTAAAAAAATGTTCTATTAGTACTGAATTACGCTGAGCCAAATAAATGAAATAATAAATATGTGAGAAATACTACTTAAGGTAACAAAGAGGAATTCGGAACACACGAAGGCATATACATGTATACATAATACCAACTAGAATTACATTTAGATGGACTAAAGAGAAACACATAACATAGGGATTCATACAAAAACTAGAAAACCTAGGTCAATCAGATATTCTTTTCTAAACAAAACAGTAAGGAGAAAAAAACAGAAAAGAGGACATGAAGAAGTTTGACTTCATAAATCATGTAATTCCATATACCAGAAAGTACCACAAATAAAATTATATAAATAAAAATTTTTAAATGCCCAGTATGTACATATAACGATATATAAGTATGAAAAGAAAATGATCATAATAATACAAATTTTTAAAAAATTAGAAATAGTTATATCAAAAAAGTCAGGACTACTAACAATATACAAAAATTTAAAATTAACATAGGAAGACTTTTTGTATATTAGTAAGTACAGGAAATATAAATTAAAAGTGGCAAGTGTCAATTTTCTGCCTATCAAGATGACAAAGAATAAAATCAGTTCTATCTCTTGTTGATGTTAGCTCAGTAAAACTCACTCTTGCAGTGATAGTGTTGTGGAAAAATAAAAATCAGACCGGCGAGAGACCAAGTGAAACTCAGAGAAGTAGGAGAACTCATACCCCAGCAGACCCAGATGAGCTCGTGCTGGAAATTCTGGGCCCCAAGCAACGGCGTAATAGGGCTTTTATGGGGGATGGCAGGCAGTCAGGTTCCAAGGGCTGTGCTGACCGCTGGTAGGTGGGTTTAAAGTGGGTGAGCCGGGCTGCTTTAGGTGGGAACAGTAGCGCAGGGAACTTTTGGAGGGAAGCCTGTTTACAGAAGCAGAAACGGCTGGTTATCTCTTGCTCCCAGCAGGGCTTCTGGTTAGCTCTAGCTTATTGTTAGTAACTTTCCATCTTCTGGGGCCTCCTGGCCTGGGCCTGCTCTGGGTCATTTTCCTCTTCATTAGCTGGTGATGATATAGATTGGTCCACAATCCTTCTAGAAATGAATTTGACAGCATGTAACAAGCTTCTAAAATACTCATACACTTTGAGTAGCAGTTCCATTTATAATTTTTAAGGAAATAATGATAGGCTTGTAAATATTCCTTATGAACAGGATGTTCACTACGGCATTATTTATTATGATGAAAAATTGGAAACAAGCCATCTGCTCAATAATAGAAGACTACTTAAACTATTATAAACTGCTAATTTTGAATATGCTTCAGCTATGTAAAATGATGTAGATAATTATTTAAATACTTGGAAAATATTTATATAACATTTGTCTTAGTCTGTCCGGACTTTTATAATAAAATACCACAGATCGGGTGGTTGATCAATGGTAGAAATGTATTTCTCACAGTTCTGGAGGCTAAAAGTCTGAGTTCAGGGTGCCAGCATCCTCTGATGGGGGTCCTCCTCCAAGTCATAGGCTGTTTGTATCATAACGTGGTAGAAGGAAGCTTTCTGAGGTCTCTTTTATAAGAGCACTAATCCCATTCCTGAGGGCTCCACTCTCAGACCTACAAGTAAGCACAGTAAAGAGATAGAGGTAACCAGAAACAGAAGGAGAAGTCATTTTAGACCCCCAGCCACTTTCTGTGATCCTATGCTTTACCAGCTCTACTTGCCCTAGCACACTTCCTCTGGAACCTCTTAGGAGTATCAGAATAAAGAAATGCAAAAGAATTTTAAGGGACAAAGGGGAATGCATAAACTAACAGCCAGCACCAGGCCAGGAAATAGCCTAATGCTATCAGAAATGATAAATCAGTGGTAAAACTCCCAGCGCAGTTTCAAAAGCAAGCAAGGCCCTGTATTCCTTACCCGAGAAAAAGAGCCCAAGACCCCATCCAGTTTATACCAGCTCTAGCAGCCCGCGGTTAGTCCCTTCTTCTTGTCCACAGTAACCTCTGCTTCTGCTTCCTTGTGATGTTAAAAGTCTCCACCCTAGGAGGAGCATAAGCTTCATTAACATAACATAGGATGCCTGTACAAGCATTTTTCTAAGTTTGCCTGCTCAATCTTATCCCCCAGCTTATTCGGGATGACAATATTCCCCCGTTCTGAATATTCACCTTAACCTTAAATAAAAGAAACTCACCCCCACTTGGAGAGTCACAGCTTTGGAAATTATTCTTGTGATTTCCTTATTTGCTGCAAATAATTCCCTTTGTGTGACAACTCCACCTGAAGCAGTCTCTACCTCTAACTCACCAAGGAGGAAACGCACAGTAGGTCTGTTACGTAGGCACCTCCCAAATGCTCTACCTCCTAATACCATCATATTGTGCATCGAGATTTGAACACACGAATTTGGGGGACACACAAATATTCACGCCATAACAACATTGTTAAGCTAAAATTAGTTTACAAGTTATGCACATTATGATATACAAATGTAAGTTTTGAGAAAAAAGACTAGAAGGGATACCCTAAAATGTTAGTAGTTGTTACCTCTGAGAAATAATCAGAATTCTCCAAGTGACGCCTTACTTAAAACTAGGAGATACTGATAAACATCCTTTTTAAATTTTGGTTGAACTGTTTCATCAAATACAGTTATATATATATATATATATATATATATATTAATTTGACAGAGAGATAGAGAGAGAGTACAAGTAGGCAGAGAGGCAGACAGAGGGAGAGGGAGAAGCAGGCTCTCCACTGAGCAGGGAGCCTGATGCGGGGCTCGATGCCAGGACCCCGGGATCACGACCCGAGCGGAAGGCAGCTGCTTAATCGACTGAGCCACCCAGGTGCCCCCAGTTAAATATATTTTTAATATAGTCTTTCATAAATTCTAATTTTATAATTTTGAAGAATCATTCATTCTGTTATTTATTTAGTAATTTATCCTTTTACTCAATCGGCCATATTTTACTATTTCTTAAATTGTAGGCATTGTAGTAGATGCTGGGGATGCATAATAAAGAAGAAAACGGAATGTTCTCTATTCCCAGAAAGCTTAATTTTTGTGCAGTCATTTTATAAATAATTAAAATTCCATGATGATTAAGACAATGTAACTATTCTCAAGAAGATGGTCATCAAATATTTTTCTTAGGTAACTAATCAGAGATTGATAGAACTTTAACTTTTGCCTGAGCTTTGGAAAACATTTCCAAAGTAGATTTGGCACAATTCTAGTTCAAAATATTCTAATAAGTATCATGAAAAGAAAGAAAGAAAAGAAGAAAGAAAGAAGGAAAGGGTTAAAAGGAAAAGAAAAGAAGAAATATTAGTGCTTCGTAATTTTGATAAATGAGGAAGTGATTATTTTCTTGTCAGAATTACCAAAGTTTTAATATGCTAATATGTGTCACCAGATTTAGAAGGGATATATTTTGTGGAATTTCCCAACCTTCCAGAACCCTGGAACTCCATTTTGATAAAAACCTTCCATACCTAGTGTTCTGTGTCCTACACTGTAGAAAACACTCATTTAGAAATTATTTGTTCGAATGGAAAGCCTGCCATTTACTATGAAAGAGTTTTGCTTAATACCTCTAAATTAAACAAATACAGGAGTATCAATCAAAAAGACATTATTGTTCAAATCCTTAACTAATATTGCATTTGGGGAAAAAAAAAATCCTTCTCTAAGGCAGAAAATGGTGAATACCAAAAATATTTCCATTCATAAAACTGAAAATACACTATTATATTTAAACACTTAGTCGCTTATAATTCAATTCTAAAGACGGTGAAAAAGTTTTTTAAGATAATTTGAATGCTGAATTTGAAATGCTATTTGGCTTCTTGTATTTCTGCAATAAATTAATAAAAAATTGAAATTATAAGACAACTAATAACCAATTCATTATAGTAACCTATAGGAAGACAATGAGATGGGAATTAACTTCCAATTATCAGTATACACATTCAGAAACAATGGTATGGGAAAAGGAAGTAGCAAATTAGTTACTGGAGAAGAGTCCAGATATTGTGTGCATTAATAGAAAATTTTATATATCAAATTGTGGCATTTCAAATCAGAGGGAAAGAACTGACTATTTTGCTAGTATATTGGTATGATTGGCTAGCTATTGGAATTTTATACTAAAAAATATCAATCCTTCTCATACTATAAGAATACACAAATTCCAGATAATTTAAAATTCTAATTTAGTTGCTTGAACCAACTAAAAATACCAAATAAAATATTTATACATATTGGGGTGAAGACATTTTTTACCAAACTAGCTCTAGAAAAAAATATACTAATATTATTTGGCTTTTTTGTATGTTATATATTCATGACTTGAAGCTTTTAATATGAACAACGTTAAAAATAATAGGCATCGGATTTACAGTAAATACAGTACTTATAACATGCATAGAAAGGTGAATATGTAGAATGCATAAAATACTTCTATAAACTAATATAATAATAATAATTTTAATAATAAACATGGACAAAAGATATGAGCAGACAATTCACAGAAGAAATAAAAATAGTCCAAACAATTATGATAGTACATCCAACCCTAAAACTATTTATGGAAAGGTAAATTAATCACAACAGTAAAATATTAGAACATTTCACTATATATAGAAATGTTTGGCAAAGGACATACTCAAAGAATGCTGGTAGATGTATAAATAGCTATAGATTTCCAAAGGGTAATATATTAATATTTCTTAATATTTAAATTGACATATTTTGATTTCTACTTCCATTTTTAATATTATATTATACAAAATAGTCAGCATATGATCAAAGGTATATGCACATATGTAATTGTATGCATAGTTATAAACATTATTTATACTATTGAATGTTTGGCAAGGAACCAAATATTCACCACTATGGAAATAGTGAAATAAATAATGAAACATGTTAATGTGAAGAATTATATATGTGCATTTTTTAATTGGAAAACCACTATTTTATTAAATATCAAAGCAACTCACAAAACAAGTGTGCAGAATGATTCCTTATTTATATATAGGTTCTTAATTAATAACACACATATAAAGTATGAGAAGATACATGCATAGCTGTACTATCTGCCTTTGCCTCTGATGATAAGAGTGTATATATATATATATATATATATATATATATCAATCGTATATATATACCCGTATATGTATATTAGAATTGCACTTGAAAACCATGTGTGTGTGTGTGTGTGTATATATATATATATATATATATATATATATATATATATATATGCTGAAGCAGGATTTCAAATGCTATTCTGAACACTTAGGTACTACGTAAAGTTTACATAGTGAGTTTTCATTATTTTGGTACTTTTTAATTAAAATTATAAAAGCAGGGGTGCCTGGGTGGCTCAGTTGACTAAGCATCTGACTTCAGCTCAGGTTGTGATCTCCGGGTCCTGAGATTGAGCCCTACATTGGGCTCCCTGCTCAGTGGGGAGTCTGCTTCTCCCTCTCTCTCTCTTTCTCTCCTCTCTCTCTCTCTCTCTCTGCCACTCCCCCCCAACTCATGCTCTCTCTCAAATAAATAAATAAAATCTAAAAAAAATATATATATTGTAAAGGTATTTTTTTGTAATTTAAAACTACAAAGTATTTGTTTCATTTATTCCAGATTGTTGACATTAGCATATTTCAGGTAACTTCAATCATAGAGGAGAACATAGAGACATTTTTCAACTAAATTCCCAACTTCAGCATTATATCTTTTGTTTGTATGAACTTATTTTTGTTTTGCTTCCCCAAATCTCTAAGTCTAATTTTAAATTGTTAATAGATGTTTCCAGGAAGAACTGTAAAATATAATTAAATATGTTGTTTAAAGATTGCAAAAGAGGAACAAAGAAATAAAATATCATTTTACTACACCACTCCTATCTATCAGGTAATTTCAGGAAGTGGGTATCAAGTTAATCAAACTGAACTCTCTTGTTCTGATCAGTCACACACAGTCCAAACACATTCTTCATACATTTTTCATTTTATCAGGACTGTGGCAAATCAAAAAAGTGCTTCATCAGTGGATTTTATGTTCTTTCTTCCACTCTCAACAACAAAATGATGCTTTATTAAAAGGCTGGCTGTTAAGGATTACTGAAGGGAGAGGAAAGGTAGAGAGCTTCCAGAGAAAAAAATCATTTGTGTCCCAATCACATTTTGTCCTAGAGCAAAATTATGTCTTTACTTGTTTTTGGCAGAGAATCAACATTATCCACTAACTTTTGTTGCTCTCAGGGCAGCAGGTGGACAGATGGATAGCAGGAATGATTTGATAGATGCAGAATTCAGGAAGAACAAGCAGCTGCTTGAGCCATACTCACACCAGGTGAGGACTTGAGGGGAGATAACAATGACTGCACGGGGCTTTCTTTCTTGGCAAAAACTGTTATTTGGCATGGAAGAAGCAATTTCAATATGCTGGTTGATGGCTCTACAATGGAGACTCATACTTATTACAGAGATGAGCTTTATCCAATAGATTTTCCAGGAACCTTGATACAGATTTCTCAATAGACACATTTGTTCAGGAAATTTTCACCTCTTATGTTTGCACTAGAAGTCCTCAGTTATCTTCCTTGGAATCAGTGTGACAATGTAGGATGTTGATGATTTAAAAAATTTTTTTTTAGTTGATAAGATTTTAATTTTCTATTTGTGGTGCTGAGTTTCAATATATGAGAATCAAGGTAAGTTTTACCACTGCTTTCCTATGATTAAGTCTCAATTATGACAAGTCTCATACTGTTTTTCTTACATATTGTAGACCACTTTAGGAAAGCTATATTAAAAAAAAATAAACTGTCCCTATTTGTGGAGCATTTAAAAAGGTAAAGGTACATGAAAAAATATATACAAAAAGCTTTTTTCATAAATAAGGCTTTCCAAAGTCAATGTCTTAAGTCGTAGGCTCAGAATCTCAAAGGACTGCCCAACAATAAAATAAGAAATTTGTGAATAAGTATGAAAATTTCGGTTGTTTAAGAAAAATTAAAATAAATGTACAGTATATGAAATATGACAGTATTCAAATTACTGTAATTTATTTTAAAGATTTTATTTATTTATTTAGAGAAGAAGAGAGAGAGAGGGTGAGACGTGGGGCAGGGAGAGGGAGAGAATCTCAAGCAGACTCCCCGCAGAGCATGGAGCCCAACACAGAGCTCTCTCTCAAGACCCTGAGATCATAGCCTGAGCCAAAACCGAGTCAGATGCTCAAACCACTGAGCCACCCAGGTGCCATGATTTGAATAACTGTGGATTTCTCATCAGAAATCAAAAGACCAGCAACCCTCAGTTTGTTTCCTGAGATTAATAATTCCTCATATTGGGGCGCCTGGGTGGCTCAGTCGGTTACGTGACTGCCTTCGGCTCAGGTCATGATCCCAGGGTCCTGGGATCGAGCCCCGCATCGGGCTCCCTGCACAGCGGGGAACCTACTTCTCCCTCTCTCTCTGCCTGCTACTCTGCCTACTTGTGTTCTCTCTCTGTGTCAAATAAATAAATAAAATCTTTAAAAAATAAATAAATAAATAAAAAATTCCTCATATCAGTGGGGGGTGGGAGGGATGGGGTGGCTGGGTGATAGACATTGGGGAGGGTATGTGCTATGGTAAGTGCTGTGAATTGCATAAGACTGTTGAATCACAGGCCTGTACCTCTGAAACAAATAATACATTATGTGTTAAAAAATAGAAGAAGATAGTAAGGAGGATAAAATGAAGGGGGAGGGAATCAGAGGAGGAGACGAACCATGAGAGACTATGGACTCTGAGAAACAAACTGAGGGTTCTGGGGGTGGGGGGATGGGTTGGCCTGGTGACGGGTATTAAAGAGGGCACGTATTGAATGGAGCACTGGGTGTTGTACGCAAACAATGAATCATGGAACACTACATCGAGAACTAACGATGTAATGTATGATGATTAACATAACATAATAAAATTAAACAAGACAAAACAACACAAAACAAAACAAAAAAAGAAATCAAGAGACCAGGAAACAGTTGAATGATATATTTAAGTTGCTGAAAGAAAAGATCTGTCAAGCTAGAATTCTGTATCTTTATCTATGTCTATACGTGTATCTATCCATATCTGTATGTATAGCATTTATGTTTTTCTCTATCTATATATGTAATCTATATTTCTTTCAGTCCTTCAGGAATTAAGTGAAATAAATCCACTATTAGAAGAATGAAATAATTTGTTAGAAGACCTCCTCTAAAAGGAATGCTAAAGGAAGTTCTTCATGTAAGTTCTCCAAGTAAGACTGTAGAACACAAGGTCAAAGTAAAGCAATAAATTATATTTTTGGTTATTTGGGTATGTGGAAATTACATATTTGCATTTTGCAATGTACAATTGTAATAGCAACAAAATACATCAAATGCTTAGGCATAAATCTAACAAAATATATGTAGGACTTATGTTATCAAATACAAATCACTAATAAAAAAATTAAAGAAGATCCAAGTAATTGAAATATATATCATTTTTGTGGATTGGAAGATTATATATTGTTAGAATATTGATTTTGCCACATGGATCTTTACATTCAATGTAAAACTGATCAAAATCCTTTTAAGACTTTTTGTGGAGTTTTATAAGCTATTTTTAAAATTTATATGGATGCTCAATGGAACTAGAATAACCAAAACAATTAAAAAAAATAAGGTAGGGAACTCATACTACCAAATTTTAGGATGTATTATAAAGTTATGTTTATCAAGACAGTGTATATTGATCAAAGACTCTTAGATAAAAGCTACACAATACAGTTCCAGGAGTAGACTGAAGATATATGGCTAGCTGATTTTCAACAAAGGTGTTTATGCAATTCAATGACTATAGGGTAATCTTTTTATCAAATGATGGTGTAATAATTGGATATCCATACACAATAACAGAAATAGCTTCAAACCATATCACAAAATCTTTTACAAAAATTAACTCAAAATGGATCATAGACCTAAATCT
The DNA here is from genome assembly GCF_011800145.1 of Mirounga leonina. NCBI lineage: Eukaryota > Metazoa > Chordata > Mammalia > Carnivora > Phocidae > Mirounga > Mirounga leonina. The sequence goes on along the minus strand of NW_023270316.1, from coordinate 38,371,103 downwards.
ATAAAACTACTAAATGAAAACATATGAAAAAATCCTTGTGACATTTGGTGAGATAAATATTTCTTAGACCTATTAGGAAAACACAATCTATTATAAAAGTCTATAAATTCATTATTTATGGGAAACAATAAAGATAAGGAAAAGATTCTTAGAGAAAATAATTGAGAAGTTGGACTTAACAAATATTAAGATTTTTGTGAGAGAATAAAAAGGTAAGACTTGGAGAAAATATTTGCAGAACACATATCGGATAAAGTACTTGTATCCAGAATACATAAAGACTTCTTCAAATCTTAGTAGTAAGAAAATCAGCAACCCTTTAAAATTAACTGGCCAAAGATTTGAACAGTTACCACGACAGAAAAGATATATAGCTGATAAATAAACCCCACTATTGAATTGGTGAATGGATAAGCAAGGCAGAATAAAACAAAACTGGATCAACCATCTCTGTAAAATTTCTAAGGGTTCATTAGTTTGGGACATGTCAAGATATTTCCTGTAGGGTCAAAGACAAACTGCTTCATTTGGAACCTCCTAAATTTAGGAACGTGCATAGTGCTTTTGGTTTACTACTAGAATTTGGTAGAGATTTAACACTTAACCACGGGACACTATATTACCATATGAACTGAGCTGTCCATAATGAATGTAGTGTTATCTTCCCCTTCAAGCGATGGCACTGGAAACGCACAGAAACTCTCTATCATCGAGTGGCAGTGCTACTTTTAAGGTTGGTATTGAAAGAACATGTGAATTGCAGGGACAAATGACTTTGACTCCCATGCCTTTTAGTTCTGCTACCTTGTTCACTCTCTCTACAGCTACCATCTCTAAGAGATCTACCTATAAACCGTTGATGGAGTGGGGGAAAAACAAAACAAAACAAAACGAGACCCAGAAAACAGTTCTGCACAATATGCTGGCATATCTGAAAGTGGCACCATGGCATCATTCATGGAAGGACCTGAAGAACAGTGACTAAGGGTTCAAGAGAAATTGCCTACCACCAAAGGACACTTTCCTCCATAACCACCATGTGACACTCCAAAGAAGGACATTCACATTGATTCAATGCTACCGTCTAATATTCAGACCCCATACAAATTTCACCAGTTGTCCCCAAAATGTCTTTCTGCTTTCTGGTCCACGACCAATCCAGGAATGCACTTTGCCTCTCGGTCTGGAGGAGCGGTACCTCAATCTTTCCCTGTCATTCACGCCCTTGACTATTTTAAAAAGTAAGGCCTTTCATTTCTGCTGGGTGATTTTTTTCTGTCTGATTTTTCCTTTTAACTATTCATAGAGGCCTTGCATTCTGGGCAGAAATTCCTCAGACGGGGTGCTATGCTCTTCTCAGAGTGTCACAACGGGGAACAATGTCATCCTGTCCCACTGCTGGTGATGGTAACCTAAACCATCTGGGAAAGTTGGCATCTGTCAGATGTCTCCATAAAGCCGTCATTTAAAAAAAAAAAAAAATTAAATTGATGATAAGATCTGAGGAAAAAGTATGTGAATAAACCTTTCAAAATTGGAACAAGGTATCAAAATATTTCTTTTCAGTGTGAATATTCACCAAATGGCATCCACTGTAGAAAAAGCTTCTCAGTAATTTGTTGGACAAGATGGCCTGTTCTTTGGATGTCTGCCAGATTGCTTCCCCAGACATTCCATTGGGATGAGCTCCCCGACATGTGAGTTTTGCTTACTCATGCTGATCTGGCTACTATATTGCCCCATGAAGAAATGATACACCTGGAGGATATGCCAGCTCTCACAAGAGAGGATGTTTACAATAGACTGAAACTTTCATGGCAGAAACAGTGATTTCTCTTTCCTGGGAAAGACATTTAGTTTGGATATGGATTTCTCGTCACAATCTGCAATGCTTATTCCAGTGCACCATTAGTAGACTCCAGGGTGACATCCGGTATCATAGATCACACATAACATATCCTCTGCTCAGGGAATTGACTAAAAGTGACTGAACTTTGGTAATGTGCTTGTATCCATCAAATTTATTATTGCTATGATTATATCTATCATCTGACCACCGGCCTAACAGAACAATGAAATGGCTATCAGGGACTCAGTTATGGTGCTGGCTCTGTGACAGCATTTGCCAGGTTGAGTGTTTTTGTCTACGTTGTAAAATGTTCTGAATTCATGGTCAGTATATGGTATCATTTCTCTCCCAGAATACTTAAGTCTAAGAGTCAAGGTGTGGAAACGGAAGTGACTTTGTCACTGTAACTATAATAATTCACTGCAAAATGTTTGTTTTCCATGCCTGCAAATTTAGGCTTTTCTGGTTCCCAAAGAAGGAATGCTTTCCAGCCAGGGAACCCAACACAAATTCCACCAAATTGGAGGATTACTTAAGCCTTGGCCATTTTAGAACCAACAGGCACATATAAGATTTAACATACTGGCTGGTCTGATAGATCTTGATAGGGAGATAGGATTGCTAATATGAAATGAGGTCAAGGATGACGATGGCTGGAACCAGTGATGTTTCCTAGTACTCCCAAAGCCACTGATAAATGTAAATAAGAAACAACAGCAAGTGCACACAGGAAAACTGCTAATGGCTAAAACTCTTCAGAAATAATTTGGGTCACCTCCTCTCTCCTTACTAGATAAGTAAGTGCTGGCTGAGGGTAAAGAGTGTGTTGAAAGGTAAGGAAAAGGAAGTTCTAAATATCAATTGTGGTCACAGGACAGGTTAAAGAAATGAAAACTGTAGTAGCTATGCACTTTTTCTTCTTTGCTTTGATATGTATATATATATATATATATATTTATATATATATTTATTTATTTATATATTAAATAGTCATTTTCCTTTCCTCCATTTCCCTACAATTTACAAAAGGTGTGTTAATGGGTAACCATATTTCGGCATTTAAATTAGAAGAGATCAAAAGGAAGTTGTGATTTAGCTATGACAGATATGAAAAATCACAAGGGAACAGATAAAATGACCCAAGGATTTTGCGTCTTCTCCTTTGAATTACCTTTTGGCAACTTGCTATCACCACTGCCTCCTTCTAAGGTTGCAGAGGACAAGATGGTAAGTACATTTCTCAGAATCCATTTTTCTGTACAGTTCCAGGATAGACTTTGCAAAAGAAAGGTATTTGAGTTATATTGTGAAGGTGGAAAAGAAGTCATTTTCTTCTGAAGTCAATTGCAGACAGATGTGAGATTCCTTATGGCTTCCCCAAAAGCTCCTGAGAACCATTTACCTTACTGTTTAGAATGAAACAGATGACGGGAAATTAAGAGATTTCTCCTTTTCCCTGCAAGCCTCTGAGGTGAACCTACCTTAATGCTGTATGCTGTGTTCTTTTAATGTATTCTTTGACCTCTATGGCAGTTTCCCTGATCTTCAGTAATGATTTAATGGCTTTCTTGACTTAACTTTTGCATACCCAACTCTTCCTGTTAGCCCCTAGTTTCTATACTAAACTATATTCCCATATTACATAAGATGGTCTATGGGTTTGTTGTCATTTTCTTTCTTTCTTTGTGTTTTTACCCCTGACCAAAATGTGGTTCAACATTCTGTGGCAGTTTGTCAGAGCGTGGCAGTTAACACAGAGCCAATTAGTCCTAAGGTGGTGAGCATGGGTATATCCCAGCCAGTTTAATCAATACATTGGAAAGAAGTCAAGTTGATTGCTGAAAGTAAACAAACAAACAAAACCCCTGATCTTCCTGATTCCAGTTTTTACAGTATCTGTATGTTTTGGAGATTCTGCTTCCCGAAATGTTATTTGGAAATATCTTGTTAAAAAACAAAATTCAGGGCTCCTGGGTGGCTCAGACGGTTAAGCGTCTGCCTTAGGCTCAGGTCATGATCTCAGGGTCCTGGGATCGAGTCCCACATTGGGGTCCCTGCTCCTTGGGAGCCTGCTTCTCCCTCTGCCTCTCTCTCTCTCTCTGTCTTTCATGAATAAATAAATAAAACCTTTAAAAAAAAATTCAACCAGGTAAATTCGAAGATCTAATTGGATTTATTAAATGATTCATGAAATGGACAGAATTTCATCTAGCAAGTAAAGGGGAACTCCAAGGAGTTCTACAAAATGGAGGGTTTTTATAGGAAGGAAGGTGGGGCAAGAAATTTATTAGCAGAAGAAAAGGATTATTCCAGGTGAGTTTACTTTCCCTTAGCAGGAAGAGCAGAGGGTTCTATCTTCCTCTGGGAATTGGGGGGGATGGAGAGGGCCCATGTGGCAGATTACCTCATTGGTGCTGATAAAAAAATTCCTGAATGACTTGTTAAGACTTACATTTCTGGGGGATTAGATTAGGTCTTAAGCCCCTGTTTGATGACTTGGCTAAGTGACACCATTTGGGGCCTGTGGTTTTCTTTTTAACAGTATGAGCATTTGTGGTTGGGTCAAAGCAAGTCATCTGTTTAGACACATGGGATATTTGTTTATCTAACTGTCTTGTTTGAATAGGGAAGTTGTGATTGATGTTGATAATTATAGGGCCTTCCAGCTAAGAACCTTTCCACATAGCTGATTTAGAAGAAATAATTTTGGAGATAAAAATAAATGGGTGACCAAGTCAGAACCTATAACTCTTTGCCACTTATTTTATATATTTGTAAAATCAGGGTAAAAATAGCACCTGATGTTGTGAGAATATAATGAAAAAATATTTAAAGATAGATTTCACAAGGCTTATTGTAAATATGTAATACATTTTAGCTTACCAGGAAGCAGCAGGATTATATGAGAAATTCAACCCTGACATCCTTTTTTGAATTTGTTAAGCTATCTAGAAAAAAAAAAAAAAAAACATCAACAACTTGTATTTGTATTGACTTCATTTATTTCACTTATTGCAGTTCTTTATCACTAGATTATTGAAATAAAGACCCCTTCTGAGCCTCCTAATGCTAGTCTTTTCCTCATATTCCTCTCAGCCAGGGCCAAAGTTCCTGGAATGCTTCAATTGTGTATGATCCTCTCCTAACATAATTGGTGTCTATCTCAATTTGAATTAAGTGTTTATTCTGGCTGGCAGAAATTCAAAGAACGAAATGGTTTGTTTTCTGGGGAAAAAGCAGATGTAAAATAATCCCCCAAATAAGCAACATGATGCTTTCTTATTAACGTAGTATAAAAATAATTAAGAAAAATATTTTTAAAGATCTACTTATTTCTTGGAATCGTGTAAGAAAAAATCACTTCTACTTTATTTAGAAGTAAAGAAATCCACTAAATTAACTAAAATTACATTTCGGCATATGCTAACACCAATACTAACTCCACACAAATATAGGGAACTCAAAAATACATTTTAATGACCATAATACAGATTACATTAGGAATTCATTGCTGAGCTCTATTTTATGTGTAGTTTGCTTATATCAAAAGCTCACCCAGCCTTGCTCAGTTTTTAAATAAAATGTATGGGATGTATATTTTCACTAATGTTTGAGAACTATAATGAGGTCAAATAAGACTATCCATGGAAAAGAATGAAATATAATAGAATATAGACAATATTGGTGCTAATTAAAAGTAGTCCAAGCAATATTTCTGACCTTGAAAATATCTTAACCGTACCCAAGTAGTACTTTCCTTCCTCTTCTTCTTCTCCTCCTCCTCCTCCTCCTCCTCCTCCTCCTTCTCCTCCTCCTCCTCCTCCTTCTTCCCCTTCTTCCCCTTCTTCTTCTTCTTCCTCTTCTTCTTCTTCTTCTTCTTCTTCTTCTTCTTCTTCTTCTTCTTCTTCAGATTTATTTATTTATTTGAGGGAAAGAGAGAGCTAGAGAGCACAAGCTCCAGCAGGGGGAGGAGCAGAGGGGGGAGGGAAAGGGGCAAGCAGACTCCACACTGAGTGCTGAGCACCACATGGGGCTCCATCTCATGACCTTGAGATCATGACCTGAGTCATGATCTCAAAAAGTTGGACGCTTAACCTACTGAGTCACCAAGGTTCCCCTCAAATAATAGTTTTCAAATATTAATCATCTTTTTCTCATCTTTTGTTCCTCACATCCAATCAGTCATCTGTTCTGTTAGTTATTGTCATGTTTGTCTCTTTTTGTCATTTGTACCTTTTTTTAAAGATTTATTTATTTATTTATTCATTCATTCATTCATTCATTCATTCATTCATTCATTCATTCGTCAGAGAATGAGAGAGCGTAAGCAGGGGGAGCAGCAGGCAGAGGGGGAAGCAGGCTCCCCGCTGAGCAGGAAGCCCAATGTGGGACTTGATCCCAGGAGCCTGGGATCATGACCTGAGCCAAAGGCAGCCACTTAACTGGCTGAGCCACCCAGGCATCCTTCATTTGTACTTTAATTCAGATCTTCATCATGTCATGCTTGAAACCCTGCAGTTATGTGCCAGTTATTTTTCTTCCCTCTGTCACTCCATTTGAATCCATTTGACTGGCTCTTAGATTAATTTTCCTAAAATAAGAATTTTATTATCATAATTCTCTGGTGATGGCCTTTAGTTTTATTATTTTTGCTCTTTATTTCTCTTCAGCTGTTTTGACCTCATTTGCACTTCACCTGTGTCCTACTCTTCCTTTGTGGATCAAGTTCCATGTCTTTGGTGGACATGCAGATAGACCTGATTTGACAGCTTGGTTTGCCTTTAAAAAAAAAAAAAAAAAGATTTTATTTATTTGAGAGAAAGAGAGAGAGAGCTCATTCACACAAGCACGTGTGGGGGGAGGGGCAGAGGGCAAGGGAGAAGCAGGCTCCCCGATGAGCAGGGAGCCCTACTTGGTGGTGATACAGGGCTCCATTCCAAGACCCTAGATCATGACCTGAGCCAAAGGCAGACACTTAACAGACTGAGCCACCCAAGTGCCCTTTGGTTTACCTTTTAACTGATATTTTGTTGAGTTCTTCAGGCTTTCTAAGTATTAGGTGACTTATTTGCTAACTGGAGAGAAAAATAATATGGATGCCTCAAAAAGATTGCTATGAGAATTAAAATGAAGTAAGCATATGCTGGTTCAGTGCCTGGCAGATAAATACACATTAACTATTTAAAGTGTAATGTGGCCTAAATTTTTTTTTAAAAGCTTAATGTAACTTAATGTTTAAGAAGACAGCCCTTGTTAGTGACTGGTCATATATATCCAACTGGAGCTTTTGCTCCAGTCTTAACCTCTGGATTTTCTGGGCAAATTACTCTCCATTATGCTTTCCCTTCCAGGAACAACCACGGATCCTATTAGAAAACTCCCAAACTCTGTACTCTCCTATGTAGGAGGGAGCTAACTCAGATCTTGGGGTTTTCAGTTCCAAAATCTTGCCCAACCTGATTGCATTTTGTTTTCACTTCTTCCCAATGTTCAGATCTTGTCGTTCCAATCACTTTGACCCATGTCGTCTGTTATGGACTGAATATGTCCTCCTAAAATTCAAAACTAGTATGTTGAACACTTAATTGTTTTATAAAATGTGTGTAATAAAGTACATCTCTGTGAAGAAAACTTCTTGAATTATTGATTCTTTTCCTTGGTTTTAATCTTAAATGGAGAATTACTAGGCTTTTGGGGAATGACGTTTGTTATATATTACTAAATTTGTATTTAGAAAGTTTCTACCAATTCGTACTCATAAAACATTGAGATCGCCATTTTAAAAATCTTTGCTAATTTGCTATTTGAAAGAGTTATTTCACTACTTCTTAAATTTTCTGTAATTACATGTGACAAATGCTAATAAACATTTATTTCCAGCATATTTTGTAAATGTACTTCAGACTAGACTTTCCATGTCTTTTGACAAAAAACTTCCATTAAAATTTAATTGTAATTACATTAAACTTACAAATGGTTTAGAAATAACTGACAAATTTATTATAATATCCATTTATTCAGGTTCTCATTCAGCAGTTTACATTTGTATGCCTAAAAGATTCTGCATATTTGTGTGTTTGCCATAGTGTGTACATTGTATTTTTTTATTTATGCATGCCATTCCACCCTGCTTTTATAAATCATTTAAGATATCTTCTATAAATACTGTCAACAAAGATGAAATAAAATATTTTAAAGGAGAATTTATAGAAGTTACACATTTCAGTCTAAAGAACCACGTGTACAATGCATCACATGTCTTTATGATACTCAACATTTCTTAATACGATGCAGTTGTTAAAAAGAAAACCACAGGCTTAAAATAGCATCACTTAGGTTAAAGTCCCAAGCTAATAAACCAAGATTTAGTACCTAATTTAACTGCAGTTTCAACCCCTCAGAAATGTAACTTTAACCAATCAACATGGAAATTTCTCCATCAGCCCTAGAAAATTTTCTGATAGACTTCTACCACTCCCTGTAGGAGGGTGACCTTGGCTAAAACAATGGATTCTTTGCTAACAATTTCCTTTTTTCCATGTCCTCTCTACCATTAAAAATCCTTTCTGTAGCTGTTTGGAGCTCCCCTCTACTTGCTAGAAGGGTCACTGCCCAATTCATGAATTGCTTAATAAAGCCAACTAGATCTTTAAAATTTACTCATTTGTTGTTGCTGAACACAGTACAGTAGAGTCAGTGAAGATACAGGCTCTAGATTATTCAGGAGAATTTTAAACCCACCCCTACTGTGCACTGTTCTATAATTTTTAACAAAATATTTAAATTCTCTAAGACTTTTCCTCATTTATAACATGGGAATAATAAGTCATAAAACTGTTATTAAGGCATTATAAATCTTGTATGAGGATTAAATGAAATCAATAATGTAAAATGTTAGAGAAGGAACAATCAATTGAATTTAGCTATTAATATTATTATTAGTCTATTTCTCTAAATGTTTCCCTTTGTCTCTGCATTTTCTATTGGAACATGAGCCTCCATCTCTCCCTTTCAGATACCGTCACGTAGTCCTACTCAATAATTACAAAGCTCTTACTCCTTGGAGTGAAGTAAAGCTAACTTGCAAATAGGCTTTTATTTCCCGACTCAGTCAAGCTGCTATCCGTTAGATAAAACAAATGCAGTGAATCTTGAACATTTGCTGAGGAAAGTTTATAAGTTATACTTTTTACCTGAAAATGCAAGGAGGAAGTTATGATTTATAATGTCCAGAAGATTAGTATACATCCATTTTCAGGAAAAACTAAGTATTGCTATGGTGGAGACCAGAAATTTCTTTTTTTTTGGGGGGGGGGGGGCGTGTCATAATGTGAAGATAGCATGTAATTTGACAAGCAATATCCTCAACAACATCCATTCATTCTGCAGCACAGCAACAGGTTTCTTACAACTGCTTCCTAGCAATTCCATCCCTATAGACTGATATGATGACAATGGAAAAAATCAATGAAAGTAATTCTAAAAGAACCACAAAAAACAGGTGGTTCATGTAAGTACTTAGTTCCTTGCTGATATAACTTAATTCAGAGCAGTTCTGTCTTCTTTTCCATGTAGTTTCCAACATTTTTTGTTAAAGTTATATCTATGTAGCATATGTGTATTTTTCAAGTGCCAGTAAAACTAGAATGCATAAAGGGATGTCCTTGCCCTTGAGAAACTCACAGTCTAGTAAGGAAGTCAGATCTGTGAAGAGGTGGTCCCAACACAATGCCTTAACAGCTTTTGGGTATTAATGCCATACATGGCTCACAAAGGAAGGAGCAGCTTCTGCCCTGGGGTGCAAATGGATAAGATTTCACAGAGGGGGTGACAACTGAGCTTCAGACTTCAAAGATGAGTAAGAGTTTTATAGGCAGAGAAAAAGGTCAGCCTCTTGGCAGATAGTGGCATTTTACTTAATCATCTGGAAAAAAATACCCATAGGTTTTTCTTAGAACCTGTAAGAATTATATGAAGTTAGCAACATGAAGTTAGCAGCTCTAAAATTTGACGTGCACCTTGAAAATACAGAAACAAAATTGAGGTGCTGTATAGCTTAGTTTCATGTAATCAAAACAAATCTATGAAAATATTTCATTGGAATATAATCTTTAGGTGCTTAATGTAAATTAATATTTTAAAAACTTTTTGCTGAAATATAATATCTATATAGAAGCATGCATATATCCTCATAGAACAACTTGATAAATATTCATCAACAAATACACTAATATAATCAGCATTCAGGTCAAGAAATAGAATATTGTCAGCATTTCTGAAATACATCCAGAGTCCTTCTCATTACACCTTAAAGTCACTATGCATTTCTTTAAGGGTACCATTATCCAGGCTTCTAGCATAGGTTGTTTTCACATTTATTTTTTCATCTGCCATAAAGGAAATCAAACAAGATATATGTATTCCTGTGTGTGGCTTCTTTCCCTCAACATCTGGGTTTTGAAATTGATCCGTATTACTAAGTATAGCAATGGATGGTTTATTCTCATCATTGTATAGTATTTTATTCCATGATTTATTCATCATTTCCACTCTCAATAGGGATTTATGTAGTTTTAAATTTGGGGCTATTCAGAGTAGTGTTGTTAGGAACATTTAGTACTTATTTTCTGGTTAACATATGTATGTGTTTCTGTTAGAAATATAGGTAGGAGTGAACTGCTACATCACGAGGTTGGCATATAGTCACATTCATTTGAACTTCTGCCGTAGGTTCAAGTTCGATTTGGGGAAAGGGGAGGTAATAAGAGTTTGGACAGAAATGGCCAAAAGATCAGTATTGACTGACACTTCACTCTCCACCTCTAATTTTCTTACTAAATGAAGTAACTATTTCAGTATATTGGATTATCTTCCAAGGGACTACTTAGCCTACACAAAATTAGTCTTCTGACTGGTTCCTTTTACAAATGCGGTTTATAATATCAGATGGACCCAAACAGAATAAGCCCAATCTCTCCTCACCCATTCTGCCACTACACCAAAAATGATTCTGCTTATACATATACAAAAAATATGAATCCAGATGTCTAACTATATTCCAATGTGAGCTGGGAAATAAACTGTGTACAAAAACAAAAGTAACATGAAATATTTTGAACTTAAACTGAGGAAATGAAGCACCATATTGCTTTCTTGTAAAGTATAATGAAGCACTCTTTTACTTTTTTAATTTTTTTTAAAGATTTTATTTATTTATTTATTTGACAGAGAGAGAGACAGCGAGAGAGGGAACACAAGCAGGGGGAGTGGGAGAGGGAGAAGCAGGCTTCCTGCAAAGCAAGGAGCCTGATGCAGGGCTCGATCCCAGGACCCTGGGACCACGACGTGAGCCGAAGGCAGTCGCTCAACCAACTGAGCCACCCAGGCGCCCCTGAAGCATTCTTTTAAAAATGAGGTGATTCATTTGTACATAGAACATAGACATATTTCTGTAATTGAGCCCTGGAAAAGATTCAGCTTGAGTTTGTTTAAAAAAGGAGAGAAATAAATGCTTAAAATAACCTCTATAGTCATATGATGTTTTATGTAGCCACACTGGTAAATAACTGGCAAGGTGGTATAAAAGAATAGATGAGAGGTGAGGGAAGGGTAGGGTCAAGTAAAGCAGAAGATGGGAAGATGGGGTAGAGTGGAAAAGTGGCACAGAGTCTTAGAAAAATAGTGTGTCCTTAGAATAAATAATTATTGCTCACCCACAACATTCAAGATTTTGTACTGGTAGATTTTATTAACAAATAAAAGCAACATCTGCTCATAAAAACTGCAAAATCAGTTGGGGAAAAAGCCATTGCAGTAAATGGCTTGGACACAAAACAGCATGTCATGTGTTTTATAAAAGAAGGACGGGAATGCCTGGGTGGCTCAGTCGGTTAAGCGTCTGCTGTCAGATCAGGTCATGATCCCAGGGTCCTGGGATGGAGCCCCACGGAGGACTCCCTGCTCAGTGTGGAGCCTGCTTGTCCCTCTCCCTCTGTGATCTCTCTCACTCTCTCTCTCAAATAAATGGATAAAATCTTTAAAAAAAAAAAAAGAGGGACAAAGTGCAATGGGTGCAGAAGGATAGGAGGTAACGAGTGAATGTGGGAGCACCCCACTAGCCAGTTTGTAAGTATGTTTACAGCAGCTTTGTGGGAAAATGTGTGAAATGCTGATGGAAACTATGTCATGGACAGCTGAGACTTAAAATCAAACAGGAGAGGATTTTATCATTAATCCACAAGACAAGAAATCTTGGTTTAGAATAAGAGAACATTGTGAAATTTTACAAATATTTCTAAGTGTAAATCTGGAATTCAGTCTTAAAGCTTTACCCTCCCTCCCGGGTTAAGTACACTGAAAAGGGTAGAGTACACTGAAGCCAATGGATGAGAAACTGAGGCAAGTGTCCCATTGACCATAAAACAATCAGAAAAAAATGGAACAATTTGATTAATTATCTGTGGCTTTTGTGTTGTTGTTGTTGTTGTTGTTTTTAAGTATATTAAGTCAATATTTCTAGGACAGTTATTTTCAAGGTAAATTGATTAAAGGCTGAACAGGAAGATGATGATGATATGAAAGCAGCAGGAATTATATGTCATGGTAATGAAGTAAGAAAATGATTTTTTATGATCACCAGTTATTACATTAATGAGGAAATTAATCAAATAGGGAAAACATAACTGGAAAACTGATGAGTGAATATGATTGACTATATTACATGGGTAATAAGTTAAGGCACAGAATAGGAGGTTTTAATATGTTTGGTATTAGAATCTTATCCTGAACATCTGTCTTCAGGAAGGTAAAAATCGAAAAATGAATGTTGCCAAGAACTGAATGTTGATTTTCTGGATAATTTCAGGGTTTATTACCGGTGGCCTAAAATATACTGATAAATGCTATTTTCTTTAGGGTACATAAAATGTTGACTTTTTTGTTGTATTTTAATCAACTTCATCAGAATATAAGTTCTTTGAAAGGAGGGATGGCAAATTCTTATGTCTAGGATCTGGCAGAATAGGATGAAAACGTGATCATCTTGCAAGAAAGATAACTCCACTGAAGGTAACTTAAGTGAATATCTGTCAGAAGGCCTTGAGGGCATCTTCAAGAATCTAAGGGAAAGAACAAATATTTAGTAATATTCTGTATGTTAGTAATATACTAGCACCAGGGTCAGACAAAATTTTAATGTTCTTTCTGTATATTAACACTGTGTCTAAATGTATACTGAATTCTTTTCTCATTCTTGGCAGAACAGCTTTCTTTATCTCTCTAGTCCTCCCGGTGAAACATTCTGCTCCTGCGTGCTCCCGAGTGTCCCTGTTACAGGAGCATTCAGTCCAGAAGAGATGAAGGACAACTTTTGCAGCACCAATTTGAATTTCCAGGAAGGGGCAACTGAATAAATTTGATACAGGTGCCCAATCCTAGACCCATCAACCGTAGCCCAGGGGGTTGGGGGCGGGGGGGGAGGGCAGAAACAGATGGTTCCAGCATGGTGCCTGCCCAAAGAACAAACATTTATAAAAGAAGGAACAATACCTTACAGAGGATGTTCTCGTTGTGGATTTGTTAAATGAACAAAAAGAAAGTCACATTCAGTTCTCCTCTAGTGATTCACGTTTTCCACTCAGCCAGACATTTTTAGTATCCAAGCTGTTTTAAGAACAACATAATTAACAAAAGAGCCAAAGTTGTTTAGGTTAAAGGAGACCACTAGAATTTTCTTTTATTCTCAAACTATACTATTTGACTAGAAGAATTAGATCCTTAGGTGTTCAAATCTCACCTCTTCCACTTATTAGTTTTACACACTTTAGATACGCTTTTTCACTCAATAAGACACATTTCCACATCTGTAAAATGGGAATAACAATTGATAATAAGTATCTCATAGTGTTAGTGTGTAGATGAAACAAGATATTTACTGAAAAGTGCTTCACATAGTGTCTACCACATAGCAAGCATGCTTTTAATACTGTATTATTCTTAAAACTTTTATTCTTTTTATTAGAGAATTGCATTAGTTTTCTATTAGTGCTATACTAAATTACCACAAATTTAGTGGCTTAAAAAACAATACAAATTCATTATTATCTTACTGGAGCTCAGAACTCTGAAACAGGTTTCACTGATTTCAAATGGAACTGTCAGCAGGGCTGCTGTACTGGGTCGGGGGAGTGGGGGAAAGAATCTGTGTCCTTGAATTTCCCAGCTTCTAGAAGCCCCCACCTGCATTCCTTAACTCATGGCCCCTTCCTTCATCATCAAAACCAGCAATGTTGCATCTCCCAATTTCTTTCTCTGACCCAGATACTCCTACTCTCCTTATATAAAGACCTTTGTGATTCAGTTGGGTCCACCTGGATAACCCGAAGATCATCTCCCATCTAAAACTCTTAGTTTAATCACTTTTACTGGGTAAATTAGCATATTCACAAGGATTAAGATACAGACACATTTGAGGAGGCATTATTTTGCCTATCACAACAATAATGTTCCTTCTTGACAGTAAGTCCATATTTTATAAAACTTACTCTTTGAAGATGTCAGCCTGTTCTAAATCAATTTTTGGTCTACAAATTTATTTCCTAACTAAAGAGAATATAGTTATTGAAAAGAAAATATTGACAAAGCAGATCTATGGAATAAAAAGAATAGAATTATTGATGCTGTGGTTAAACTATTATGAAAATATTTCTCATATATAAGCAATAAAAAAGTATTCTAGGCATATTGTGAACACATATTTTTAATTTCATTTAATTCTGTTAAAATAGATTTTGGTTGGAAGAAAGACTATTTGGAAACCCTTGTTTCTTAGTCCCAGAATTGTCTAGAATATGGGAACAAATCTGTGCTCTCCAATAATGTTTTTCTTTTCTACCACTTTACATCACATGTAAACCAATTTTTGCTCTTGAGTGAAGAAAACAGAAACTCTTTGGCTGGCTCTTTACAGCTGAGGCAATCCTTTCCTATCCACTGTTAGATGCAAAGCAAAATTCAAAAGCAATTTTTTTATTTAAATTGACTAACAAAAATAAAGTACATAGTTCTAAGATGAATTTTTAGTTTGGTCTGACTTTTCTTTTCTTTTTTTTTTTTTCCACTGTTTTATGAGCTGATTCTAAATGTTCATTCAGACTTTGGATAAATCATTAATTATTACCCAGAGGATGCCTTCTATAACACAAGCATCCAGAATTTAGTCTTAACTGGGCCTCTCAGGTGAGCCAAATTCTGACTGGCTTTAAAGTTTAAGCTTAAAGGTAGTTTGATTTGATTTAATCTTGGATTATGTGAAAGATCATTGATTTTTCTGACTGTGTGACTTTTGTTTTGTTTCCAATTTTGACAGTGCTTTGAGATGGCTTTTCCTCCAAAAGCACTCCATAAAATGAAGTTGTGGTAAAAAAAACCTTGCTTTAAGGTTACCTGGTGATATCCCCACATGACATTTGCTTTAAAAGAATTCTGTGAGAAATAAACAGCCTTGCCAAAAGGAAAATCGCTCTTAAAAAAAAAAAAACCTGCTTCTGAAGATAAGCAAAAAGGATAATGAATGTTGTAATCTCCAAAAATTACTGCCCCATTTATCAAAGTTTATATGTCAGGTGAAGGGATAGTATATTAAAAGAACTTACTTGTTTATATGCACAAAGATGCCAAATTAAGTCCCCTTTTTCTTGTGCTAAAACTTGATTAAGCTGTTCTGGACACACTCCTTTCTGATGGTTAGAGAAACAAATAAATAGTGGGTGAAAGGGCTATGTTTGATGACCTGACAATTGAAATGAATGAATATACAAACACATCATTTATGAAATCAACTGATATAAAACATGAGAGCCCATTTCGATTAAGAGGCTAAAGAATAGAATTTAACTGAGGGCTTAATTTCTGAGTAGGCAACTTGATCATCTAGTTAACAAAAGATTATAAATCATTCTTTATTAATAATTCAACTCAATTCACAATTTTTGGCAGACACAGTTCTAGGACCCGGGAATAAATTTGTAAAGGAGATTGACAGGATTCTTTTCCACATGAACCATAAAATTCATTGGAGAAAATGAACAATAAACAATTATTTTCAAATATAATAATTATGAAAGCAGTAGAAAGAAATGCTATGCGACTGTATAACAAAACAGTCTAACCAATTGTTAGACTATTGTCTGCATCGTCATTCAGATTCTTTAGCGTGATCTCCCTCTATCCCCGAGGGAGGGTAGTAAGTAGAATGGTAAATGCTTCCTTTCTTCTTTCCTTTTTTTCTCCATTTCTTTCATCTGTCCTGCCTCCCTTACATAAATATCTGTATAAAGTATGTGCTCACCTTTCTCTGCTCAGAATGGGCCCTTAGCAGGGAATATACAGACACAATCCTGCTTTCATAAGGTTTAAAATAAACAAGGTTATGCAAATATTGAAGAAACAAGTATTTGAACAATCAATTAGTTAATTGCTACTGACAACTTATTTGAATGAAAAATACAAATTGCTATGAGAGAGAAAACTAATTAGTCTGGGATGATATCTGAGAAATTGTTTTGAGGAGGTGACACTTAAATTGAGATTTTTTTTAAAGAATAGAAAAATAAATGTTTTCCAGGCAGATGGAATAACAGTACATGTGAAGCCCTCACCATAGGAAAGAGTTGGAAGAATTAAGAAGCCTGTTGTGAAGATTTTGGATCAAGAAGAGAGTAGGGAGATGCTCCAGAGACACATGAACATTTAAAGATGAGAATGCTAAGTACTGAAGAGCCAATTTAATACAGCATTTCATCATGTGGTAATAAATGATAATGTTAGCGAGTATAGAAGCTGGAGATAGTGGGAATAAAATGATGCTTCAGAAGGCGGATCTGGTGACAGGAAGTAAGAAAGTTTTAAGGTTTTGCCTATGTACATAGTGTTTATAGGTTTTTATAGGCTTTCTGATCTGCAAAACAATATGAAAATGCTATACATGTTTATAGACTTCTATATTATTAGATTGCTTTCAGTCTTCATATATCTTTATAGAATTCAGTTTGTCTAGGCAGTGCCTCATAGGGGAGGATAACATTGGTGGAAATATCAAGGATCAATACCTGCTGATCCCCGATTGAAAGGTGTAGATATTTGTGTTTGTTTTTCATAGGCTGATAGCTGAAATACAATCATGTTACCAAAAAAAAAAAAAAAAAAGTGTGTGCGTGTGTGTGTGATTTCCCCTAGAGTACCTCAAGGGAAGGAACTATGCCTCATTTATTTTTGTGACTTCTTAAAAATAACTGACATAGGGCGCCTGGGTGGCTCAGTTGGTTGGGCGATTGCCTTAGGCTCAGGTCATGATCCTGGAGTCCCTGGATCGAGTCCCGCATCTGGCTCCCTGCTCGGCAGGGAGTCTGCTTCTCCCTCTGACCCTCCCCCCCTCATGCTCTCTCTCTCTCTCTCATTCTGTCTCAAATAAATGAATAAAATCTTTAAAAAAATAAAAATAAAAAAATAACTGATATATAGGTCAATAGAACAGAATAAAAAGCCCAGAAATAAAAACCCAAGCGTATATGGTCAACTAATCTTTGGCAAGGGTGCCAAGAATTCAAAATGGGGAAAGGGTAGTTTCTTCAATAAATGGTGTTGGAAAACTGGATGTCAACATACCAAAGAATGAAATTGGACCCTGTTATCACACCATTAATTCAGAATGGATTAAAGACTTAAATGTAAGACCTAAAGCCACAAAAAATCCTAGAAGAAAACATAAGGAAAAATTTTGTTGACACTGATCTTTGCAATGGTCTATTGGATATGACACCAAAAGCTCAGGTAACAAAAACAAAAATAACAAGTGGGATCACGTCAAACTACAAAGCTTCTTCACAGCAAAGGAAACAATCAACAAAATGTAAAGGTAACCTATGGGAGAGAAAATTGCAGGCCATATATCTGATAACGGGTTAATAACCAAAATAGTCACAGAACTCCTACAAGTTAAAAGCAGCAAAACCAAAGATGAAAGTGAAAGTAGTTTTTTGTTTTGACAAACATTTTTATATGCTATGGAACAATAACAATTTTCTTCATTGATTATTAAAATTACTTTGTACAGCTTCAACTTGTGTGACAATTTTTAGGGTCCTGGACTACTATGCAAAGCAAAAAATGCCCAAAGATATAATCAATCCATTATTTTCCATTTTCAATTTAGCACCCTAATCTGAGCCATCATCATCTCTCATTTGGACAAATACGATGATTTCTCCACATTTTTTTTCCTCTCTAGGTTCCAACCCATCCTCAACAGGGTAGACAGACTGATCTTTGACAAAAATAAAACAGTTCATACTACATTTATAACACTGGGACTAAAACCATTCCTCTCCCCTCAAAAATTCCCTTCGTTTACAACGTCAATAGGATGCCCCACAAGCTTGGCATAACACAGACTTCTTCCCACATTCCTCATCCTCACCAACAGTGGTCAAAGGGTGCATACACACAAGGACAAGACCAGGCCTCCTCGCATACACATCCAGAGAGAATCCCTAACACTCAGACTAAAACCATGCATCGTCAGAATTCCCCTTCCATTGACATAAGTCAGGAGAGACTCCCAGACTTCCAGCATGCTCTAACATTTAATGGTCTCGACACATTTATCTGCCTTGATTTCACCAGGACTTAATTTTTAATCAGTCCACAACTGAAACTGTTGGCTTCAGAGTTATCCCAAAGCTCCTACATTCTAATCCCTTCCTATTGCTACTTCGCTATCACTCTTGAAAACCTTCCATTATGCTCTCTGGAGAAAAATCTCCTAGACCCTGAGTCATTGCTCTGAAGCATTTTCTTGCTCTTACAGAAGACACTACTTTACCGCAGCCTTCTCAGTTGATGAAGGCATTTTTTAAGCTCTTCACAGCCTCAATCTACTCCCTACTCCTTGATTCCATTTCCATACTATTCTACCTTCTTCTTGCTCTAAAATTAGATTTGAATCCAAGTAATCCGAGTCTCTCAGTTGCTACCTCTTATTCTTATCTACTACCAAGTACACAAGACTTAGTAGACTCTCCCACTTTTTAATCTTTTTAACTGACTGATGAGCTCTTCAACACAACTCTGGTAACTTTTCTCACTGATATCATTATACTATCTCTTCCTGACACCTGGAAATTCAGTTTCTTGAATTTCTCTCCTATTGATCTCATCCTTCACCCTATCTGAGTCACTCTCAGAAGTATATGCTAGAATTTATCATTACCTATATTGTCAGACCCTTCATTCTCTTTTTAAAAAATATATTTTATTTATTTATTTGAGAGAGAGAGAGAGAGCACACAAGCAGAGGGAGAAGCAGGCTCCCCACTGAGCAGGGAGCCCAATGCAAGACTCGATCCCAGGACCCTGGGGTCATGACCTGAGCCAAAGGCAGACACTTAACCAACTGAACCACCCAGGTGCCTGGAGACCCTTCATTCTCTTAACTTGATGTATCCTGTTCTCTGCTCACTACAGTCTTTCTAGCTCATTTCATTGAATATTTTAACAATCTTTTAAACCCTATTGAAACTTTTCACTTTCCCTTATTCTCTTCATGTTCATTCTTTCCTATTAGATTATGTCCCATAATAAATCATTAGAATCACTACATTTTGTATACACTCTACTTTTTTATTCCTCCTTTGCCTTTTGTACCCTTTGACAGAATCACTAGCCAATTAAATTCATCTTTCCACTTATTCCATGTTTGTATCAATGAAGCTGAATAAATATGGAATAAATATTGACTGGACTCACTTTATAGTCATGATTATAAATATCAAGAAAACTTTTAAAGCTGCTCAGAGTCATACCTTAATTCCTTATGCCATTCACTCTCCTAATTTTCTAAGTGTTAATTTCACTTCTTTCATCTTAAGTTTCAAATACATTTTCATTAGACTCATTCTTACTAATGACCTTGATTCTCTGTGAAAACTGCAGGTAGCTTAACAGAATTTTTCCCAAATTCCCACGGTCGTATCTACTCACTTACCAGGATCTGTACCCATATCATCTGCCACGTCACTTGTTACTCTCCCCAATACAGTCAGGCTCTCAACATAGCACTGAACGTCATCTCCTCTCTCTACTCTAAAACATTGCTCCAAATATTGGTGCTTCTTTTCTAACATCACATTTTCCTGTCTAGATCTCTTTATACTATCATACAAACTTGTTATTAGTCCTCCCATCTTTATAAAAGGAAACAAACAAAACAAACACAAACCACAATTTTCCCGTGATCCATCTTTTCCCATCTGCTACCTTCCCACTTACTTTTTGCATCTCTTTGCAGCAAAACTCCTTGCAAATATTATACTTACTCACTGTGTTATTTCAAATGCCTCTCTTCCCATTATTTAAAACACATTCCAATCAGACTTTGAGTCCAACTACTTTACTTCATTGAGATAGTTTTGTCATGGCCACCAAGGTCCTTCATGCTATGAAATCTGATTGTCTGTTTCCAATCCTCAATTTACTTGATCTTTCAATCTGCTTTTTGTATCCTATTTTTGATCCTACTTCCTTTTGGTTTTCTTTTTACCTCCCTGGTCACTCCTTTCAATTTCCTTTGCTGTTCTCCTCTCCTTCATTCTAGAGTGCCCAGGATCTTGTTTTCTTCTCTGAAATCACTCTCTTAGAGATATATTTCATTCCCTGTATAACTTTCAATACCATCTATATGCCATCGATTCTCAGATTTATATATCTACACAAGAGCAATCATCTGAATTTATATATCCATCTGCTTATTTAACATTTGCCTAAGATATTAGTAGATATCTCATAATTAACATTTCCCCAGGATGCCTAATAAGTATCTCAAAATTAACATGCCCAACCCTGAACTCCTGATTGTGCATATAACTGCCAACCTCCTTTACACAGTCTAATGCAACTATGTTAAAGAAAACTATTTTTTCAGTTTTCAAACTAAAATCCTGAATGTCTTCCTTTCTCTCATACTCTACATCTAATTCATACAAAATACTGTTGAGTCAATTTTCAAGTTCCATTAAAAATTGGACTGCTCCTAACCTCTTTCTCTGAAGCCAGATTTTCAGGTGGATGGCTACAATTTCCTAACTGTTCTCCCTGCTCCACCTGCTCTGTTTCTAAGCAGTCAGTGTAACCTTTTAAAAATGTAAAGCAAATCATTCTACTTCTCTCTTCTAACCTTGCTAATAGATCTCCATGTCAATCAAAGTAAAAGCCTAAGCCTTTCTAATTGCTTACAAAGCTCTACAAGATCTGCTTTTCCTCTTCCTTCTTTCTCGCATCACATTCTGAGCTCTTACTTTGTTACTGCCCCCTCCCACTCTACTCCAGAATACAGGCTTCTTGGTTTGACCCAGAACACAACATATATCCTCCCAGTTGAAAGCTTTTGCACTGTCCAGAATGTCCCCACCACCCCCACCCCAATATCCATATGGCTTTCTCTCAACCCAGTTTCAAGTCTTTATTCAGATCTCGTGTTCTCAATGAGGCCTATCCTGAACACCTTATTTAAAAATTTTACTCTCTTCCCTTACTAGCAAGTTTAACTCTTCACATAACTTAAGTACAGTGCCTGACTCATAGTAAATGTTTAATAAATATTTTAATGAAAGAATTAAAAACCATTCCAAAGTTTCCCAAAATTTAGAGTAAAATCAAATGCCTTATCATGTTCTTGAAACATCTGCCTACATTTCCAAACTCAAGCCACACTCTATCTTCCTAACTTACTTGGTTTCAGTCACTCTATCTTCAGTTCCTTGAACATACCAAATTCTTTTTCATCTCAGAATCCTTGTACCATCCTTTTCCCACGTCATTATTTTTTGACATATTTCATATGTCTCCCTATTTTTTGACATATTTCATAATGTTCTCCCTATTTTTCCGATGTCACCTTAAGGGTCATGTTTTGAATTGCTTTTCCTAAGGCCATATTCTCCATTTCTTTTTTTTTTTTTATGGTTCTTTTTTATTATTATTATCATCATCCACTGTTTCTCCTCTCTAAAAGAATGTATATTCAGTTATATTAATGCATGATTGCTTGTTTAAAGATGCAGGCCCTCACTGAGCACAGTTTCTGGCTAATCACATGGCCTCAGTAAATGTTAGCTTTAGGTTATAAAAACACACAAAAACCCCAGAACATTTTGAGAAAGCAGCCATGATATGACCTCCTATGTTTGCCCCTACCAGACGTGTCCAGCCTGTGCCTTAGGCTTGGAACACATCCTTACCAAGGGGTAAAAAGCTCTCATTGCCTGTGAAGGGCTTATTTCCATATGTGGGAATAACTTGCCCTGTTTCAGATTCAATGCATATTCTTTTGTTCTGCTTAAATGTGTGCATCATATGGCACATGGCCAACTCCACTACTATATCTAGACCCTGCAGGGAGAAAATAGAGTCCTTCTTCTAGAGCATGAGAAGGGTGTGTGCAGGCCAACTGCCCTGCATCAGCTGTTGGGAGGGTACCGCTGGCCATGGAATACTGTTGCTCACTACTGAAGCTAATCTTGCTCTGTCTTTTCTCTATGTGAGTAAAGCACTAATTCATCTAGTACTTGATTGTGTTGTGTTTTCTTGGTGACTCTGATACCAAGATGCAGTGGGCAAATGTGTTTCAACTTCTACTCCCAATGGTTGGCATAATGATGATCTTTGCTGTTCTCCATGTAAATGGAGTTCTACCTGGCACCAGTGACCAGTATATGCTGTGTTTGCTGAAAAAAATAGAATACAAATTGTAACTCAGAAGTTAATGGCACTAGTTTGCAGGCAGTGCAGAATAGAGTTTAAGGGTGGAGCTATGCTGTCAGAATGTTTGGATTTCAACCATGCATCTGAGTTTCATAGGACAGTCTCTGGTTATGTTTGCTGAACTCATTTTTCTACTTTCACTCTTAAAGGTGTTCTGAGTTGGAAGGAAAATTATATGTCCCTCCACTCCAAAGAAGCATTTCTTCTTGGGACAAGCCTTTCTTGTCCCAGTTCCTTCACTTGTAAAGTAAGAATAAAAATGATGCATAGCTGTTATAGATGTTGAGAAGATTAAATAACCATATATATAAATGGAAAACAAAGAAAAAGTTTTTGTGTTTACTATACACAATATGAAAATCATAGAGCTCAGACTAATCAATATAGTATTGACAAATATATTACTGACAAATTTTGTCATAAAAATTCCCTTCATCAGCCCATATTTGTATTAAATACAAACTTTGTAGAAATATAGAAATTTAAAAAACAAAGCTTCATCTGACAAGACAAATAAATTAAGTGCCTAATCTTTCCCTTTAAAAAAGGACAAAATACATTGTACATTTACACTGGAGGTTCCCAATGACTACCTACTTCCTTGTGGGTAGAGACACCAAGAAATAAACTATTAAAGTATTCCCCATAACATTATCAATCAGAAAGGAGAAAGGTTTTTCTCTGGATATATATTATATATCAGTAGAAAAAAATAGTTCAGATATACAAAAATACATTTAAATGCCCATTGTAGGAAATATATTGTTGTATAACCTTAGTTTATTTTATTCGTTTTATTACTCAAAAATTCCTTCCTTCTTGAAACTTCTTTTGTGACCTTTCCAATTCTTATTATTTAATTTTTAATTTTTATTTTCTAACAAAATTACAAGATCTCTTCTATTTAGTGTATTTATTTAAATATCACATAATTGGAATTATTATCATACATCAGGGATATAAAAAGAAAAGAAAATCTTACTGTTCATTCAACAGCAAAGGTTATGAGCTAAAAATTCTTAACATCTAAAATAGAACACAATTAATTTTAATAAGCTAAAGTGCAACAGTAAGGCAAAAAGACAAGATATGTGATAAGCAGCTGTGGGACCTAAAGGTCATCACTAAACATGATTCTCATTTACCCTTTTACTTTTAGTGTCAGGATCTTGTTCTGGCAACATAAGCCCCTGAGATTTCTCAAGCCGTCCCTCTATATTGAGCTACCTTGCTAATTTAAAAGCCTTAGTGATTATGTTCTGTTATGATATTAATGGAAAGGTCAATGAATTCATGAAAATATCTTTTGTTTTGTTTTGCTTTTATGACATTCTGAACCTTTTCTGCTTTTACAATTTTCAACAAGAAACTGATCATCTGGGTCATTTTGCATAATAAGGGAACGTAAGCAGTCACCGTTTGTGATAATATCACTTTCCTGTCACATCCTGAATGCACAGAATGAGACTCTCTGGATTGTTTAATACATTCTCTTGTTTTTAATAAAAAGAAGAACTTTCATGGGGAAAGAAGAAAGAGAGAAAATGTTTTTAATAAGACAAGCTACAATTTAGAAGCTGAAAAGGTTAAAAATTACCTTCAAAATCTCATATTAAATGCTGACACAGTGACTGCTAATACCTTTCTAGAATGCTTTTAAATAGTGTTTTACGTTGAAATTGTCTGTGTACTGTGTCCAAAGGAAAATAGCAGAAGCAAAGTCTAGAGAAGCTTAAGGTAATAGAGTAAAGGAGTGGCAATACTGCATAAGATAAAACAGAAAATAATATGAAATACTATTTCTGGCATAGATCCAACTCTGAAAGCCATACTCATGTTTATATTTTCCCATCTACCACACTCATATATTAAAAGAAGGATTTTAATATTTTTCTCATATGTGACAAGAGAAATGTCTTTCACACTGAGCCAGGACAAGCTTTCTCTTAGAGATGGATCATATAAAACAGAGGAACCCCTCCTCCCCATTTGTGCCAATACAATAATAAAAAGTCATTTGGAGAAAGTACTGGTGTGGCTATCTTGTGATTTTTGGTGAGGGTATTAATTGTTGCTTAAATGGAGTTTGTAAGCCAAAGCAATTTTGAGGACTTGGCCTGTGCTTGAATAATAGACGGCCTCCTCCTCTTGTTTTGTGTATATTCAAAAACAAGCTAAACTGTATTCTAGCAAGTTTCAATAGTATCCAAAGACAAGTTCTGGCTAAATACTTACAGACTTGAAGATTCTTTAGACACATATTACCATTTAATCAGCAAATGATTACTAGGTACAATATACCATGTTTCATAATATGTTAACTCCACAACTCTGGACACAGAAAATCTGATCAGGGTTTATAGCCTGAATTCACACTGTTTGAGTGCTCTGAAATCACTACCGCAGGCTGGTGGTGATCAAGTCAAAATGGCAGATGAGAGGGTGCCTGGGTGTCTCAGTTGGTTAAGCGACTGCCTTCAGCTCAGGTCATGATCCTGGAGTCCCAGGATCGAGTCCCACATCAGGCTCCCTGCTCAGCAGGGAGTCTGCTTCTCCCTGGAGTGCAGGTACCTCTTCAGACCCTCCCCCCTCTCATGTGCTCTCTCTCTCTCTCAAATAAATAAATAAAAAATCTAAAAAAAAAAAAAAAAGGGCAGATCAGAATCAACTGAAAATCAACTCCGGAAGAACCCAACACATTCAAGTCTCAGATCAGCCCCACATATTTAGTTCCAAAACCCATGAACACAAGCTCAGTACACACACACACACACACACACTCACACACACACCACATGTACATACAAACACAGAAAGCAGAATAAAGCACCAGGAGTAAGAGAAAAAAGTACCTGGAGAAAATAGGAAACACAGATCAGAAGCCTGCTTAAGATTCCAAGAGAGAAGTCACAAATAAATTTAAAAGAATAAAAAAGGAAATAGAAGTAAAATGCCGTAGAAATTTTTTAAAAATGACAGGAAATTATTTTCAACTTTTTGATGATAATTAAAATCCTTATAAAAAGATAAATTCTTAGAACAAAATAATTGTAACTAAAACTGATCTAGACAGATAGATATATAAAATCTCTCACTAGATTTTATTAAAGAAATTGAAAAGATAAGCTACAATGGCCAAACAATATTTGTAAGTCACATATCTTTTTTTAATTTAAATGCAATTAATTAACATATAGTGTATTATTAGTTTCAGAGGTAGAGTTCAGTGATTCATCAGTCTTACGTAATACCCAGTGCTCATTACATCACATGTCCTCCTTAATGTCCATCACCCAGTTACCCTATCCCCGCACCACATTTCCCCTTCTGCAACCCTGAGTTTGTTTCCTACACTTAAGAGTCTCTTACTGTTCGTTTCCCTCTCTGATTTCATCTTGTTTTATTTTTCCCTCCCTTCCCCAATGATCCTCTGTTTTGTTTCTTAAATTCCACATATGAGTGAGATCGTATGATAATTGTCTTTCTCTGATTGACTTATTTCACTTAGCATAATACCCTCCAGTTCTATCCACGTTGTTGCACATGGCAAGATTTCATGTTTTTTGATGGCTGAGGAGTAGTATTCCATTGTGTATATATAACACATCTTCTTTATCCATTCATCCGTCCCTGGACATCTGGCCTCTTTCCATAGTTTGGCTATTGTGGACACTGCTGCTATAAACACTGGAGTGCAGGTACCTCTTCAGATCACTACACTTGTATCTTTAGAGTAGATACTTTGCCTTTGGAGACATGTCTAGCAAAAAGTTGCTGCATCTAAGGTCACAGGGGTTGCTGCCTGTGTTCTCCTCTAGGATTTTGATGGACTCCTGTCTCATATTAAGGTCTTAAATCCATTTGAATCTATTTTTGTGCATGGTGTAAGAAAATGGTCCAGTTTCATTCTTCTGCATGTGGCTGTCCAATTTTCCCAACACCATTTGTTGAAGAAACTTTTTTCCACTGGATATTCTTTCCTACTTTGTCAAAGATTAGTTGACCATAGAGTTGAAGGTCCATTTCTGAGTTCTCTATTTTGTTCCATTGATCTATGTGTCTGTTTTTGTGCCAGTACCATGCTATCTTGATGATTACAGCTTTGTAATAAAGCTTGACATCCAGAATTATGATTCCACCAGCTTTGGTTCTCTTTTACAACATTCCTTTGGATATTGGGAGTCTTATCTGGTTCCAAAAAAATTTTAGGATTAGTTGTTCTAGCTCTGTGAAAAAAGTTGATGGTATTTTTTTTTTAATTTTTTATTGTTATGTTAATCCCCATACATTACATCATTAGTTTTAGATGTGGTGTTCCATGATTCATTGTTTGTGCATAACACCCAGTGCTCCATGCAGAACATGCCCTCCTCAATACCCATCACCAGGCTAACCCATCCTCCCATCCCCCTCCCCTCTAGAACCCTCAGTTTGTTTTTCAGAGTCCATCGTCTCTCATGGTTCCTCTACCCCTCCGATTTCCCCCCTTCATTCTTCCCCTCCTGCTACATTCTTCTTCTTCTTTTTTTTTTTTCTTTCTTAACATATATTGCATTGTTTGTTTCAGAGGTACAGATCTGAGATTCAACAGTCTTGCACAATTCACAATGCTTACCAGAGCACATACCCTCCCCAGTGTCCATCACCCAGTCACCCCATCCCTCCCACCCACCCCCCACTCCAGCAACCCTCAGTTTGTTTCCTGAGATCAAGAATTCCTCATATCAGTGAGGTCATATGATACATGTCTTTCTCTGTTTGATTTATTTCGCTCAGCATAATACCCTTCAGTTCCATCCACGTCGTTGCAAATGGCAAGATCTCATTCCTTTTGATGGCTGCATAATATTCCATTGTATATATATACATCTTCTTTATCCATTCATCTGTTGTTGGACATCTTGGCTCTTTCCACAGTTTGGTTATTGTGGACATTGCTGCTATAAACATCGGGGTGCACGTACCCTTTCAGATCCCTACTTTTGTAAAGTTGATGGTATTTTGATAGGGATTGCATTGAATGTATAAATTGCTCTAGGTAGCATAGACATTTTAACAATATTTGTTCTTCCAATCCACAAGGATGGAACATTTTTCCATTTCTTTGTGTCTTTCTCAATTTTCTTCATGAGTGTTCTATAGTTTTCTGAGTACAGATCCTTAGCCTCTTGGTTAGGTTTATTCCTGGTATCTTGTGAGTTTTGGTGCAATTGTAAATGGGATCGATCCTTAATTTCTCTTCCTTCTGTGTCATTCTTAATGTATAGGAATGAAACTGATTTCTGTGTATTAATTTTATATCCTGACACATTGCTGAATTCCTGTATGAGTTCTAGCAATTTTGGGGTGGTGTCATTTGGGTGTCATTTCCACATAGAGTATCATGTCACCTGCAAAGAGCAAGAGTTTGACTTTTTCTTTGCCAATTTGGATGCCTTTTATTTCTTTTTGTTGTCTGATTGCTGAGGCTAGGACTTCTAGTACTATGTTGAATAGCAGTGGTGATAGTGGACATCCCTGCCGTGTTCCTGACCTTAAGGGAAAAGCTCTCAGTTTTTCCCCATTGAGAATCATATTCTCTGTGGGCTTTCCGTATATGGCTTTTATGATATTGAGGTATGTTCCCTCTGTCCCTACACTGTGAAGAATTTTAATCAAGAAAAGATGCTGTACTTTGTCAAATGCTTTTTTTGCATCTATTGAGAGGATCACATGGTTCTTGTCCTTTCTGTTATTAATGTCGTGTATCACATTGATTGATTTGTGGATGTTGAACCACCCTTGCAGCCCAGGAATAAATCCCACTTGGTGGTGGTGGTGAATAATCCTTTTAATGTATTGTTGGATCCTGTTGGCTAGTATCTTGGTGAGAATTTTTGCACCCATGTTCATCAGGTATATTGGTCTATAATTCTTTTTGGTGGGGTCTTTGATGTTTTGGGATCAAGGTAATGCTGGCCTCATAGAAAAAGTTTGGAAGTTTTCCTTCCATTTCTATTTTTTGAAACAGTTTCAGAAGAATAGGTATTAATTCTTCTTTATATGTTTGGTAGAATTCCCCTGGGAAGCCATCTGGCCCTGGACTCTTGTTTGTTGGGATATTTTTGATTATTGCTTCAATTTCCTTGCTGGTAATGGGTCTGTTCAGGTTTTCTATTTCTTCCTGGTTCAGTTTTGGTAGTTTATATATTTCTAGGAATGCATCCATTTCTTCCAGATTGCCTAATTTGTTGGCATATAGTTGCTCATAATATGTTCTTATAATTGTTTGTATTTCCTTGGTGTTGATTATGATCTCTCCTCTTTCA
This sequence comes from Mirounga leonina, assembly GCF_011800145.1. NCBI lineage: Eukaryota > Metazoa > Chordata > Mammalia > Carnivora > Phocidae > Mirounga > Mirounga leonina. Next base: position 38,342,132 of record NW_023270316.1, on the reverse strand, counting down.
TTCATGATTTTATTTACTTGGGACCTTTCTCTTTTCTTTTTGATAAGTCTGGCCAGGGGTTTTATCAATCTCATTAACTCTTTCAAAGAACCAGCTCCTAGTTTCATCGATCTGTTCTACTATTTTTTGGTTTCTATTTCATTGATTTCTGCTCTAATCTTTATTATTTCTCTTCTCCTGCTGGGTTTAGGCTTTATTTGCTGTTCTTTCTCCAGCTATTTAGGTGTAAGATTAGGTTGTATATTTGAAACCTTTCTTGTTTCTTGAGAAAGGCTTGTATTGCTACTTCAGTTGTGTTTTCATTTTCATTTCTTTCTATGAATTTTAAAAATTCTTCTTTAATTTCCTGGTTGACCCATTCATTATTTAGTAGGATGCTCTTTAACCTCCATATATTTGTGGTATTTCCAAATTTCCTCTTGTGATTAAGTTCAAGTTTCAAGGCATTGTGGTCTGAAAATATGCAGAGAATGATCCCAATCTTTTGGTATTAGTTGAGACCTGATTTGTGACCCAGTACATGATCAATTCTGGAGAATGTTCCATGTGCACTCAAGAAGAATGTGTATTCTGTTGCTTTAGGATGGAATGCTCTGAATATATCTGTGAAGTCCATCTGGTCCAGTGAGTCATTCAAAGTCTTTGTTTCTTTGTTGATCCTTTGCTTATATGATCCGTCCCTTGCAATCAGTGGGGTGTTAAAATCTCTTACTATTATTGTATTATTATCAATGTGTTTCATTAATTTTGTTATTAATTGTTTTATATAATTGGCTGCTTCCATGTTAGGGGCATAAATATTTACTATTGTTAGATCTTCTTGTTGGATAGACCCTTTAAGTATGACATAGTGTCCCTTCTCATCTCTTATTACAGCCTTTAGTTTAAAAATCTAATTTTTCTGGTATAAGGATTGCTACCCTAGTTTTCTTTTGATGTCCATTAGCATGATAAATGGTTTTCCACCCCCTCACTTTCAATCTGGGGGTATCTTTGGATCTAAAATGAGTCTCTTGTAGACAGCATATTGATAGGTCTTGCTTTTTTGTCCAATCTGATACCCTGTGTCTTTTGATTGGGGTATTTAGCCCATTTACATTCAGAGTAACTATTGAAAGATATGAATTTAGTGTCATTGTATTACCTATAATGTCACTGTTTCTGTATATTGTCTCTGTTCCTTTCTGGTCTATGTTACTTTTGGGCTCTCTCTTTTCTTAAAGGATCCCCTTTAATATTTCTTTCAGGGCTGGTTGAGTGATCACAAATTCTTTTAGTTTCTGCTTGTCCTAAAAGCTTTTCATCTCTTCTAGTTTGAATGACAGCTTTGCTGGATAAATTATTCTTGTCTGCATATTTTTCTCACTTAGTGCCCTGGATATATCATGCCAGTCCTTTCTGGCCTGCCCTGTCTCTGTGGATAGTTCTGCTGCCAGTCTAATGTTTCTACCCTTGTAAGTTATGGACCTTTTGTCCCGAGCTGCTTTTAGGATTTTCTCTTTGTCTTTGAGATTTCTAAGCTTCACTATTATATGTCAATATATGGACCCATTTTTAGTGATTTTGAGGGGGTTCTCTGTGCCTGGACTTGAATGCCTGTTTCCTTCCCCAGATTAGGGAAGTTCTCTGCTATTATTTCCTCCAATATACCTTCTGCCTCTCTCTCAATCTCTTTTCTCTTCTGGGATCCCAATTATTCTAATATTGTTTTGTTTTATGGTATCACTTATCTCTTGAATTCTCCCCTCATAATCCAGAAGTTGTTTATCTCTTTCTCAGCTTCTTTATTCTCCATCATTTTGTCTTTGATATCACTAATTCTCTCTTCTGCCTCATTTATCCTAGCAGTTAGAGCCTCCATTTTTTATTGCATCTCATGAATAGCCTTTTTTTTATTTTGGCTTGATTAGATTTTAGTTATTTAATTTCTCCAGAAAGGGATTCTTTAGTGTTTTCTATGCTTTTTTCAAGCCCAGCTAGTATCCTCATAATCATTATTCTGAACTCTAGTTCTGACATCTTACTTCTATCCATACTGATTAGGTCCCTGGCAGCAGGTATACTGCCTCTCGTTCTCTTTCTTGAGGTGAGTTTTTGTGTCTTGCCATTCTTGCAGAAAGTGGTCACTTTCCTATTTGTAGAATTGCAGGAATTCTTTTCTTAAATCTCTGGTTGAGTTCACAGGTGTTCAGAATGATTTGATAGCTATCTAGCTGAATTCCTGGGACCAGACAAAACTAAGGTCTCCTACTCCTCTTCCATTTTGGAAAGTCTCCATAATTCACATATTTAGTAGAGAATCAGTATCTACACTATATAAAGAAATTCTACATGTAAAACAAAATAAATGTAAAACTAAATAAAAATGTAAAAAAATAAATTAAAAAACTGATAAAAATGATCAAAACCATGAGGACATCAGAAAAGAGGAAAACTGATTAATGTTTATAATTTCATAATTTATATATGTCACATGCATTTACATTTACATTGATAATCAAGGAAATGCAGAATGAATCCACAGTGAGAAATTATTTATACATGCAAGTCTAGAAAACATAAAAGGCTGACAATATCTAGTGTTGGAGAAAAAAGGAAGCAATGGAAACACCTATGAAGAGCTGCTTCCTGTAAATTTGGTGTAATCATTTTAAGAATAGTTGGATTGGCATGTACTTGCACATGTACCCTAGGAATAGGGATAAAAAAATTGAAATATTCCAATATCCATGAGAAGAATGAGTAAATAAAGTATAAAACATTAACTTATCCTACAAAATATTATCCTACCAATACAGTTTAGAATAGTGGTAAAATGAATTACTCTCAGTTATATGCAACATCGAGTTGATGGATACCATAATTATAAGGCTGGGGGAGAAAAGAAAGTTTTTGAGAAAACATAGGACTTGATTAAATTTATATAAATTTTTTAAAGGTAGCAAAATTGTACAATATATTATTTCAGGATAAAAACATATATAGCAAGGCTTTGAAGAAAAGCAAGGGGATAATCTATGAATGGTTTGAAAGGAAGGTTTTCTGCGAGAAGGAAGAGAATAGAATGAACTTGAAGGGAACTTAAAGAGAATAGCATTTGTTTGTTTTTTTAATGGGGTCAGGGGTTAATACATGGATGTTTCTTATGTCTTTTTATTATACAACTGAAATGTTTCTTGAAATACTATATATCTTCTCAAAAACAATGAAAACTATGCTGAATATTCTTTCTTTTTAGCTTATCATTAAAAAGAAAAAGTTATTAATTTGTTGTAAAGTACATTATCTTTTAATGCAAGTCCACATGTAGCCTAATGTTGTTAGATACACATGGGCAATGTATCTAAATATGTTACCCTTCAGAATTGTAAAATTAAAAAAAGAATAGTTTATAGATTTGATTCAATTGTGATGCCGTGAGTCTTTTTCATATCAGGATGTGCTTACATAATTTATTAATTCATTTTTTTAAAGAATTTATTTATTTATTTGAGAGAGATAAATGAGCAATGGGGAGGGGCAGAGGGAGAGAGAGAAGCAAACTCCTTGATGAGCAGGAAGCCCAATGTGGGGCTCGATCCCAGGACCGGAGATCATGACCTGAGCTAAAGGCAGATGCCCAACTGACCAAGCCACCCAAGAGCCCTTATTAATTCATTTTTAAATAACTATGGTATATTAATTTTAAAGAGCACAAAATTTTTGTTCAATTTTTGTAGACCTTTAATTTTTTTTATTTTTAAAATTAAAACAAATTGTTAATTCCAGTGTAATTAATCTATAGTGTTATTGTAGACCTTTGGATTACATTTAGAAAAAGGAAATGTGATCATTAAAAATAAGTTGAAAATTTTCTCCTTCCTTCAGGGATTCTAAAGTAAGGATATTTAAGTTTTTTAGGGTTAGACACATATATCCATTCAACATATGTAAAAGGAACTCACAAAGATTCTTCCCATTATCTACAATTCAATTGTGGGTGGCTCAGTGGGTTAAGCATCTGCCCTCACCTCAGGTCATGATCCCAGGGTCCCAGGATGGAGTCCCACATTGGGCTGCTTGTGCAGTGGGGAGCCTGCTTCTCCCTCTGTCTGCTGCCTTCCCTGCTTATGCTCTCTCTCTCTGACAAATAAATAAATAAAATATTTTTTAAAAAATCATTATATCGAAGCAAATGACAAGATTTGAATTACATATAACTACTATAACACAAAAGTGATTTTGCATAGAGATAATTATCTATTTTTCAAATTAGATTTTATTCTCTTGCATAACTTTTAACTAAAAATGATACAGTAATGGGGCAAATACAGTGTGAGGCAGAATACATGGAAAATGTTTGGTTTCTTTCAGGTCAACTTGAATTTCAAAGGGAGAATATCTTTAACTTCCAATCACATCGAAGTTATATTTTAAGAGAGAAAATCGGCAGAGCAATATCATAATTGTAGTATAAGCTAGTAAAACTCTCAAAGTTGCCAACACAGTATTCAAGATCTTCCTGAATTTATGATAAATACTAAATTTTATATTTTATATCCTCCCTGTTCATTTTATTTCATCTGCCAAATCTTTAAACACAAAATCAATATGAGTTACTATCTACTCCTTATGCAAAAATTTACAACAAATAGAGAATATTAGTGCTGGCAGTTTACCTAATGAGATGCTGTGTCAAGTGTGCAAGTTTGGCAAGTGACTTCTAAAGTGTCATTGGAAATTAAAAGTAACATTTCGTGAAAAGTTGCAGCAACCAGAGACTGAAAATGTCTTCGCTCCATTCAAATTCCTAAACCTCTGCCTATTTGACAAGATGATATAGGTACAGAGGCCAAAAATAGGCACAAATTATGCTATAGCATCTGATACTTTTCAAGAGAAAATTTGAGAGAACGATGAAGTGGAATACTGTTTATAATGTGATTCTGAGGCTGTTGTGTAAATCGCTAGGATTTATTTTTACAAAATCCTCCAATCCCGTCTGTAATTTGTACCTTCCTAAGTCTGCTCAGATAGTGAAACAAGCATGATAGGCTTAGTTTTGATTCTACGGTAAACTATATAAGACTATTATAAAAATATACAGATTAGTCTATGTTACCTCCTTCAGTTTTACCTTCAAATCATAATTATTTTATTTACATTAATCATTTTATTCTGCACTAAAAGGGAGGATTTTTCCTTAATGCCATCTTGACAATTACATTTTGAAATGACTTAAGGACTCTCAGAGATGAAAAATTACTTTTATAATTACAAAGAAAGTATGATTATCAATACCCTGAATATTTAAAAAGGCCGAGAGTGACTCTTTTAGGTAGTGAAAAGAACACCAGTACTAGTTTAATGTAAATTGTCACACTCCTACCCTTGCTTCCATTTTGATAAGTTTATTGGCTTTGTTTTTAGAGTAAGTAAAGAAGCCAATTGTTAAGGGCGCCTGGGTGGCTCAGTTGGTTAAGCGACTGCCTTCGGCTCAGGTCATGATCCTGGAGTCCTGGGATCGAGTCCCGCATCGGGCTCCCTGCTCGGCGGGGAGCCTGCTTCTCCCTCTGACTTTCCCCCTCTCATGCTCTCTCTGTCTCATTCTCTCTCTCAGATAAATAAATAAAATCTTAAAAAAAAAAAAAAGAAGCCAATTGTTAAGTAGATAGCTATTACAAAGGATTACTAAGTAATCTTATAGTCAGAAACCTGTGGATATTCTAGAGACTAAATTAATGGAAACCATTTCTATTCATTTAATACATAAGCTAAATTATAAAAGGTTTCTTAAAATGAGTAGCAGAGGAAATGTGAGATCACATATCTGAGCTTAGGCTATAGACAAGCTTTTTCTGTTTTTAGACTATAGAATCAGTTTTAGAAATCATAAACCACATATCAGCATTTAACCAGTTATATAAATTATTTAGTGGTTCAAAAATTTGGAGGCCTAGGTCAAGAGTGATTATTTACATTAAATGTGTATATCACACTATTCTCACCTATCTCAACTCCCATTTCATTAGATACAAAGCACAAAAGATGTCTTTTTTTTGTTTTACTATTATTGTTTTGCCTGTCATAGGTATAGAGATTTTCATATTTAAGTTTTTAGAAACTTCCATTTCAGTTTTAATATATCATTTTATATTTCTTGTTAAAATGTTATTTCCTGCAGGAATTTTATGTGTTCCTTCCAACAGAAGAGTTTCTGCTTATTCAACAATTTGACCACTGTCCCAGTAGATTTTGAGATTTTGCAGACCTTTAAAGGACTATTAAAACTGGAGCCTTGAATAAATTTACTTACTGAAGATTTTACAACTTCTTCACAAACGTAATAAAGTTTTAAAAATTTAATTTGAGAATATTTTTCTTTGCTTTCTTAAGGTCCTTTTTGTATGAGTAGTTATTAATGTGAATATTTTTCCTATAAATTTTTCAATATTTTTTAGAGTATATAAATACATTCTTGTAAAACCTTAAACAATACAGAAATATATTACATGAAAATTTTATGTTTTTCTAACTTATTTTCCCTTACCCCAACACTCACTATCATGCCTTTCCTCAGAGATATTAAGATATTTAAGTTTAGGGGCGACTGGGTGGCTCAGGCGTTAGGCGTCTGCCTTTGGCTCAGGTCATGATCCCAGGGTCCTGGGATCGAGCCCTGCATCAGGCTCCCTGCTCAGTGGGAAGCCTGCTTTGCTCTCTCCCTCTCCCACTCCCCCTGCTTGTATTCCCTCTCTCACTGTGTCTCTCTCTGTCAAAAAAATAAATACAATCTTTAAAAAAAAAAGATATTTAAGTTTAACAGTATTTTCTAGAACTTTTCACTACACATATATATTTTTCCCTTTGTAAATTTTGATTTAAGTAATTCAAGTAAGATAAATACAGAGATTTTTTTCCCCAGCCTCTCACCATTTCTTCTTCCTTTCCATAACATTGGTAGCCTAGTGTATTTAAGTCTATATTTTTCCATGTTTATAAAAAATACTATTATAAATGCCTTTTGTACTTATTTGCTTTTAAAAAATATAAGCTCACATTACAAACAATACTTTGAAACTTAATGTTTCTCATTTCAAATACATATTGTGTAAGCCTCCAGGTAAGTCTTGAACTCATTCATTTAGGTACCTACACAGTATTCCACTGTGGGTATATGACTCTTTATCCACTCATTATTCTAGAACAAATATTCAAATTGTTTTCAAGTTTTTTTCCTAAAGTGAAATCATGGTTATATAGCCTTGGCCACAGACCTATTTTACTTCTGTGTGCTAAAATACCAAATGAGGGATTACTTTTATTTTACTTATACTTTAGTTCTAATGGATTTTGCCAAATTTTGAGTTGTTTTCATAGCTTTAGCAGATTCTTATGTAAATGTAGTTATATATTTATGTTAATTCTGAGATAGTCTATTTTTTTTTTATTATTTAACTCTTTCATCCAGAAACATGGAAAGTCTCTCCATTTGCTCAGTGGTTTGTTTTTGTTCCCCCACATGTAGAGTAAGATTTTATATTTAATTTCAATAGAATATGTACCTTTTGTTAAATTTACATTTGAGTTCTTTTGCCACTGTTAATAGATTTCATATTTTTCTTTTTATTTATAAATGGATACTACTATTCTAGAGAAAACTCTATTTTTCTCTACCAAGTTGCCATTTTTTACCTCACCACTAACAATATAGGACCTTGTATTTTTATTCATTTGGTTAATTTTTCTTTGCCAGTCCACTAAGAGGAAAATCTTTGTCATTTACATTTCTTTCATCAACCTTAAGGATAGCCATATCTTCATTTGTTTATTACACTGTCTGAGGAATCATCTTATACTCCCTATAAGTTAATTTATTATTTGCTTTTCTACCACTCCTTGTTGTTAATAATACATTTACTTCCTCATTTTCTTTTTTTAAATAAAGTACAAAATATTCTTGGCTCAGGTTTGGAACAGAGTTGGACCCCATTTTTGATGTTTGACTATTGACAGACTTTAGGCCCTCCTACCATTTTCCCTTTTGCCCCACATCAGAGAGAGCCCATAAGAAAGCCCCAGTACTACTTCCCTTGGGTCAAAGTCTGGCTTACACATGAACCCTGATCCAGTCCCAATTTCTAAGCACAAATGAAGCCAGAGTCACCTGTCCATGCCCCACTCTTCCTGTTTTACCCTACATGGAACCTGAACTCTTCTTCTTGCAGAATCTTTTTGCTGTTTACTATATTAGTAATAAACTTTACTTCTGATCCATTGGTACATGTATGTCATTTATCCCAACATCCATAACTTCTTGGGGGGAGAGGGCAGCTGCCCAGCCTCCGGTAGGGAACGCTGAAAGTCCAAATTAAATAATGCTTGTCTTAGTCTGATTGGGCTGTTACTACAAAATACCACAGACTGGATGGCTTATAAAAAACAGAAATTAATTTCTCACAGTTCTGGAAGCTGTAAGTCCAAGATCAGAGTGCCAGTTTGGTTGCGTGAAGGCCCTCTTCCAGTTTGCAGACTTCTTGTATCCTCACGTGGTGGAAGGGACATGTGAGGCCCTATTAGGAAAGCATTAATCCCATTCATGAAGGGGCCTAGGGCCGCTATTATGAAAACACTAATCCCATTTATGAAGGCTCTTCCCTCATGACTTAATCACCTTCTAAAAGCCCTCCTAATACCATCACACTGAACATTGGGATTTGAAATATGGATTTTGGAGGGACACAAATATTCAGATCATGGCAATGTTCTACCTAATAAAATCTTTATTACTATTCCCTAGATAAGCTATTGCTTTTCTTTGGGATTCTATACATAATGCAGTATGATGGACTCAGACATAAAAACTTAGGACCTAAGAATATCTGAAAATGCTAATGAATAGTAGTTTAAAATTTTTTACGCTATTTTATTGAAGAATTTTTGCCACTTTTTATTCGTAGTTCAGGTTTTAAAGTCCTCAAGCATTCATCAAATGATAATTCACAGTTGTGTTCTTACTATAATAATGACAGAGTATACCTAAAGATTTTACCACCTAATTTATATATTTTAGCTTATTTAAGACTCACAATAAATGATACAGTTGTATTATTAGTAGTATGATTTTACAGATTAATAAATTAGGCACCAAATAGGCCAATTATTAAGGACACACCTGGAATCTCAGGACGGCAGTCTATAACCCACACTTAAGCACAACTAGAAAAAAATTGATAGGAATCCCACATATGACATTAAAATGCGCTGTCTTCTCACATACTTCAGATAGTCTCATAAATATTATCCAACAATGTGATAAGTGGTGTAATATACATAGGACAATGATGACATAGCAGTACCAAGAGCTAGTGTGTATTTCTTGAAACAAAACCAAAGAAAGACAATAAAACAAGTAAAAAGCAAAAAGGGAACATTTTATGAAAATTCAGTTGTTCCTATATCCTCATGAGATTTTACTTACTATCTGTTGAAAGTGTAGTTCAGATGCTTCATTCATTTTGAGGTACTAAAGTATTAAACCACATTACAATAAATACATCATGGCCAGATTTGAGCAATTAAAATCAGAAAAGGAATGCTTTGTCTTCTCTTTGATTGCATTTCCTGGATTTGCAGAAGAGATATTTGTAGTTGTCAAAAATTTAACTAAAATTTGAATAATCCCCTATTTTTCAGAGGTAAAAAAATAAATAAATAGTGTTACATTATTTGGCCCCCAGTAACTTAAGCAAGACTCATTCTGCAATTAATGCCCTTTCCTCTCTATAAATAGTGCCAATATTTGATAGTTTCATTAATCAAAGACAAAATCTTGACCACAAATTTTAGAAATGTCAGGTTGCAAGTGGCATGTAGTTTGGTGATGAATGGAATAATTTCTCCATGAGTACAAATTGAAATGAGAGCTGATAGAATATTAAAGCATTAGGTTTTAAATATATTTGAGAGATAAGTTTATAGCTAATAAAGTTAAAATTCAAATAATATAAGTGGTGTATGTTTAATCATGCAGATGATGATTGTCAGACTAAGGATTACGACACTAGTTTCTATACCAGGTATTAAAGCAGCTATCTGAAATTGATAGAGCACAGGCTAAGTGTCAGGGTTTAAGTTCAGAACTGGCAGGATGAAGTGAGGAGAGAACCTATCTCCCTTTGCACTACACAATGTTTTTGGAAAATTTGGACGATTGACTGTAGATAAGTCCTCTGTTAAACTGACTATCCCATGAAGACAAAGTAACAGAATGACCAATTTAAAAAAAAGTCAGCTACTCTGGTGATCCACAGACCTGGATTCTGTCTCTATTTTTTTTTTGTTAAAAAAGCTTGATCCTCTGCAGATTTTAACTGATGATCCTGTGGTACCACTTGAAAGGTTATAACTAGGGAGAAGATAAGTTAGTGTAGTTAAAAAAAGGTAAAATAAGTGAAGTTCCATTCAACGCTTTTTATCATTTTAAATTCTGGTCATTTTTTTCTCTCAGCTATTGCCCAAATTACTGGACAAAGTCTCAGTAGGTAGGTCATATTGTCTAAGTTATTTCCAAGGGTAGTAGGCAGCCATATCTTATTTCTCTTACCCTGAAAAATAGTGAAATTTTAGTCAACGTCATCCCTGTGCATAATTGTACATATGTAATTTTCTTTTTTTAAACATATGTTGTGTTTTATTATTTCTTTCTTTCTTTCTTTCTTTCTTTCTTTATTTATTTTTATTAAATTTTCTCTATGCCCAACGTGGGGCTTGAAATCAGGACCCTGAGATCAAGAGTTGCATGCTCGGGGTGCCTGGGTGGCTCAGTCAGTTAAGCATCTGCCTTCAGCTCAGGTCATGATCCCAGGGTCCTGGAATGGAGCCCCACATCAGGTTCCCTGCTCCACAGGAAGCCTGCTTCTCCCTCTCCCACTCCCCCTGCTTGTATTCCTTCTCTCACTGTCTCTCTCTCTGTCAAATAAGTAAATAAAATCTTAAAAAAAAAAAAAAAGAGTTGCATGCTCTACCGATTGAGCCAGCCAGGTGCCCCTACGTAATTTTCATTATAAATATTCATTAATTAGAAAAACGCTTAAGCATCAAACAGGAAAAATCAAAAGTAGTTAATAATTTTTTTATTAATTACGGGAGAGAATTGAAAAAAAAAATGACCTCTAGAAAAATTCTCTATATTTGCATTTGGATATATTTAATATAAACACTAGGCAGTCGACAGTTTTTAAAATATTCTGATTATAAGGTAGATTTGACTTAAAATGTGTCTTTATATGAGAGGGTTACGAGATATAATGAGAAAAATACATAAGGATTCAAGACAATGAGTATTAAACTCTGTTTGTATCTAATTAAATAAATGTGGGCCAGCCATTATCATCTCTCTATTACTATGTTCTCTCTCCTGCAAAAACAGAATTATTTAGACACATAATCTTTCAAACCCCTTCTTTCAATATTTTGTCATAAAATAGTACTTGTCCTCTTTTTTCAGAACATTCACTTATCATGTATATATAATTCTAAATCACGCAACTACAGATCTTTCTGAATTAAGATGCAGAGGGGAGGGGGGTGGGAGGATGGGTTAGCCTGGTGATGGGTATTGAGGAGGGCACATTCTGCATGGAGCACTGGGTGTTATGCACAAACAATGAATCATGGAACACTTCATCTAAAACTAATGATGTAATGTATGGGGATTAACAAAAGAATAAAAAAATTTAAAAAAAGATGCAGATTGATTTTGCATGACTACCAATGAGAGGAGCAGAAGTTCTACCCTTCTCATTGTAGTAGAACAGGCAGGTAAAACTATAAATTAACAGCCATTTGGTGTTTAACTGCAAGTTGGATTTAACTTTCTTAACATGACTGAGTGGCCAATAACCTAGCACTAAGGTGACTTACTGGGCTCCAGAGCTCAAAATGTTTCCATAGGCTGCCCATCTGTTACTTAATTTTAATGATGTCTGTGTATTTAAATAGATAATAATAAACTCTCCTACTGAAAGTGAAGGCAGGTCTTGTGCTTTTGGTTTTACCAAAGTTAAGCTTAAAGTTAGTAGAATATGAGCTATATAAGAAACCATGTTGATACCTGCTTGTCCTCATTCATGGTCATATAACAACTTCCATGAAAGTAAATCAGTAGATTAAAAATAGCAGTTTAAATTTATTTTAGAATCTGAAACTCAAGTAGTGATTTCAGGGTAAATAATTTTTTAAGTTATTTTAAATTGGGGGTAGAATACTGTTTCCTCTGTATAACTGAGAGGTCATGCATTTATAAAGCCAGTCTACACCATCAATGAAACACAGCAACTACATACATCTGAACACTAAAATAGTATAACATGAAAGGTCAATCATCCTCAGTGTTTAAAGAAAAGAAATAACTGTGCTCTGATTTTTCTCATAAAGAACTTTAATTCTGGCTGGCTCGTTAATTTGCATCTCAGATTTTTTTTTCCAGTTTTATTGACAAATAATTGACATGTATCCCTGTATAAGTTTAAGGCATACAGCATGATGGTTTGAGTTACAAATATTATAAAATGATTAGTACAACAGGTTCTATTCTAATGCCCACAGATACATGTGTTGAGCATCAACTGACAGCGCGGCAAATCAGTAGGCTGCTGCTTGGGATGTATAAAATAGGAAGTAATTGTAGTAAGGATGTTAGCTAACTGAGCTCTCTACACAGGGCGTTTTACATGAACTGTGAAATCAAAATCGTAACTTCCCGCAGAGTATACAACAAATCTATGTGTAAATTCCCACATAGTATACATAGAGCACAGTAAGTGTATAACACTAGTATCCATAGTATATATGCATCTAGAGAGGAGAGAGAGTAGGGAAGCACCCTTCACTGGCACGGAAGTCACCAACACTAAGGAAATGTTGGAAGTTATTCACAGATTGTAAAATATGAAGAAGCAAATTATTGGCTATCGTGCTCATGTCGGTTCATGGATTAAGGTCAGCAAAATTCATTCTAACAATTTTCATGTAAAAGTTAAATAGGTAAGTGTCTTTTAGATATCAAATAACTATAACATATTTCTTAAATTATAGGTAATAAATTGGCTCAAATGCTAATCTTAGTCTTTAGGAGATTAATAAAGACAATTAAGATTTTACCCATCTTCTCTTTTAGCCAACTTATACACTTTCTTAACATGTTTCTGTTTCTGTTTTCTAGAGTATAGAGATTAAAATTTGTGTAGCAAGGAAGTAAAATTTGAATACTCATTACATTGCTTAAAAGTCATTAGTTTAGGGCGCCTGGGTGGCTCAGTTGGTTAGGCGACTGCCTTCGGCTCAGGTCATGATCCTGGAGTCCCGGGATCGAGTCCCGCATCGGGCTCCCGGCTCGGCAGGAAGCCTGCTTCTCCCTCTCCCACTCCCCCTGCTTGTGTTCCTGCTCTTGCTGTCTCTGTCAAATAAATAAATAAAATCTTAAAAAAAAAAGTCATTAGTTTATGAACATATGCATAACACATACACACATACATGATTTTAAACATACTGAACAAATTGAGTTCAATTTTAATAAATAACTTGAACAAATTAGGTACTTGCCTAACTAACTGATTAGATTTCTGGACAATGAGATATGTAGCAGAAAGAACATGAAATTTTGATAGAAACAGGAATTTAGGGAAAAGGGACAGATTTCTCAGCACATCATTGTCAGAATGAAAGAAAACTTGATACTAGGCTTTAGATAGTACATGCTTTGGAAACAGATATGGAATTCTGAGAGAGACATCATAAAGTTAAAAGCACTGAAGAGATAATGCATTTGGAAATACAAAGCCTATATATAGCTAGACACAACTCTAAATAACAATATTAGAAAAAGCAACCTCAGGAAACTGCTGAATCAAACAGAGGTAAGTAAAAACTGAATGAACTAAATTACTGGTTTCAGTTGTTTCAGTTCCAGCATGTCAAGAGTTTGGAATGTGTCACTCACATACTTAACAACAATAATAAAAAAAGCTGGACAAACTGAAAAAAAAAAAAAAAAAAAAACCAATGACTTATTTTAGACCCATCAGAAATCTGAAGTGTGACAGGGCAAATGTCTATTCTGAAATCTGGAGAGACAGGTGCATCCAGAGGGACACAGCCAATATCTGCTTAGTTGGAGCAGAAGCCACTAGAAATATCAACTAGTAGGAACACATAAAAGGTAATTTTGATGAGGCTAGAGGCTAAGTTTAGGCGAGCATAAGACTGAGAAACTGATTGGGAGCTGTAATCTTAGTGAGGCCCCCAAACTTTTATGGATTCTTCTTGGAATCCTATCAGGTTTTAATGGAGAAAAATTGAGAAGGATCCCCTCGTTGTTTTAGCAGAAGGGGAAAAGTAATCATGGTGAAATAGACTCAGAGCTTTTTCTATAAAAAGATGTACTCTCCAGAGGAAAAGATTTTGCAAGTGCTTTATTCTAGCTGGGGAGCGTGCCTTTCTCTCAGTCAGACCCCTCTATCCTAGCTGTGTCATGTAAGTGGTGGTGGGCACCGCAGGGGACTCAGCTGAGGTCCTGGCTTCAAGGAAATAGATCAGGAAGGCTAGCTAGGGAAAGGAGTCGAGTTTGGGGCAGGATCCAGGGGCTAGATCGCTGCAGAAATCATCGTAAAGATTACATCCCAGGGGAAAAAAATCAGTGAGCTTAAAAATAGACCAAGAGAAACTTCCCAATCTGAAATGCAAAGAGAAAAATATATTGAAAACTGTGGGGGGCAGGGAGGGAAACTGTAACATACAAGATCTGTGGGACAAATCCAAAAAGTGTAACATGATAACATGGGTTATTGGAATCCCAGAAAGAGAAGAAAGAGAAAATAGAGCAGAAGAAATAATTTAAGTAACAGTGTTTGAGAATTTTCTGAAATTAATGACAAATACAGAACCAAAGATACAGGAAGCTCCAGAAACATCATGCAGAATAAATATCTAAATACTTACCCCCCAAAACAAAACAACAACAAAACAAAAAGCCTAGTTATTTTATATTAAAACTGCAGAAAAGCAAAGATGAAAAAGAAATCTTGAAAGCTCAAGAGCTGAAAATACCTACAGAGGAACAAGGATAAGAATCATAGTGAATATTTTGTTAGAAACCATGAAAGCAAGAAGAGTAGAGTGGGACAATTGTATATCCACAGGCAAAACATGAACCAGACCCAGACCCCACACCCTTCACAAAAATTAGCTCAAAATGGATCACAGACCCGAATATAAAATGTAAAACTTTAAAACTCTTAGAAGATAACATAGGAAAATATCTCAATGACCTTGAGTATTGTGATAATTTTTTTTGGCTATAATATCAAAGGCACAATCCATGAAAAAAATAGTGGATAAACTGAACTTCACTAAAATTAAAACCTTCTGCTCTGCAAAAGCCAATGTCAAGAGAAAGAGCAGACAAGCCACAGACTGGGAGAAATTATTTGCAAAAGACATATCTGATAAAGAGATTTTACCTAAAATATACGAAGAACTCTTAAAACTCAGCAATAAGAAAACAACCAACCTGATTTAAAAATGGGCCAAGGACCTCAACACGCACTCAGGGAAATATACAGATGGCAAACAAACGTATGGTAAGATGCTGCACATTATATGTCATCAGGGAAATACAAATTCAAACAATAATGAAATACCACTACATACCTGCTAGAATAGTCAAAATAATTTTGGAAATTGAAAAACTCATGTCATGTAGGGCTACAGGTTAACAATTCCACAACTAAACAAGTATGCTAGAATTGAAAAAAGAGCTAAATGGATGGCAGATGATAGGAGCAGATTCATCACTGTTGGAGAGGAGGATGAGCAAAGGGAGCAGGCCAGAATGATCGATGAGCTAATGAGTTAAAGTTGGACATGAGTATGAATTTACATTTAGCTTAACATAGATACCAGTTTTTATTGCTTACAGAAGATTTACAAATGTGTGTATTTAAATACTGGGTAGTATACACATATATTCTTGGGACTGTCAGCTGAGAGGAGTTGAGGCACAACACCCCAACAGCAGTACCAACCACATTTAGAACCCAGATATGTCTTTTTTTTTTTTTAAGATTTTATTTATTTGACAAAGAGAGAGACCGCAAGAGAGGGAACACAAGCAGGGGGAGTGGGAGAGGGAGAAGCAGGCTTCCCGCGGAGCAGGGAGCCCAATGTGGGGCTCGATCCCAGGACCCTGGGATCATGACCTGAGCTGAAGGCAGACGCTTAACAACTGAGCCACCCAGGCGCCCCCGCTCCCCCAGATATGTTTTCTTAACATCATTCTCCAATAACAGAAACTAGGACTCCTTGGAGTAATGGCTGATTCTAGGTCTGGGGCAAGAAACAAATGAGCCTGGGCCACCTTATTGCACCACAAAGTAAGGAAGTGCTAAACACATGCGTTTACACACACACACACACACACACACAATGAGCAGGTTTACCAAAGGGACACAGGAATCAACTAAAAGAGCTCTGAGTGGACAAATTGGAGCAAAAAATAAAGTAGTTTTGGATTATAAGTCAAAGCATGAAATAAATACCCATGAGACCATAGTGATAATAATTAAATGACTGAGTAAATATCTGAAAAACTCACGTCACCCTCAATATATGATCCCTCTCAATATATGATCCCTCTCAATATATGATCTAATTCTTTATCTTCTACCAACCCCCAGATGATATCTAATCATTCTGACCTACCTGGAAGGCCTGTTAACCAGAATGCCCCCTGAATAACCCCTGATGTTTCCTCTCAGGAATTTTCTATCCACTGACTTCCACCTTGCTCCCTGGCTACAAATCCCCAGTTGCCATGCCATATTAAGCCCCGTTCTGTTCCAAAGACTCTTCTCCTATGACAATAGTTCCTGAATAAAATCTATTTTACTGTTTTAACTATTGCTAGGCTCTGGTTTTTCTTTCATACTTATTAAATGTAATGTGGTAACTTGCATAGGATACTAGAACAGAAAAAGGACATTAGGTAAAAACTAAGGAAATCTGAATAAAGTATGGACTTTGGTTAATAATAATATATCAACATTGGTTCATTACTTGTGACAAATATACTGTACTAATATAAGCTAGTATGTTTACTAATGTATATAGGAACTCTATATTATCTTTGAAATTTTTCTGCAAATCTAAAAGAGTTCTAAAATTAAAAGTTTATTGAGAAAAACCAAGGAAACAACCAAAAAGTAAATAAAAAGTATTGAATGAACTTTAATGTCATGTAGACTTGGGTTCTAGCTCTTAATTCAAGCCTCAGTTTCTCCAGCTGTAAATGGATGTCATATACATTGGTTGCAAGGATTCACTATTATAACTTTTTAAGTGTCTGCATGTTTGATTATCAATGAATATTAATTATCTTTGCCATTTTTTATTGTCTTGATTAAAAGTGATTGCAGTTAATGAAATCTAGACTCCTCATTAAAATTGATACATGAACAGCTTGACACACTTTTCTTTTATCTTCCTACCAATTACGTTGGCTGATTTGATAGTCTGTTCATTTTGGTAAGTTTACCTGAAAACTAGGTTTGCCCATAAATTATTTATGAAAGATACAGCATAACTATAACTCTGCTAATATGTTTTAATTCTCTGAATATCCTTGAGGATTTAGAATCATAAACTATTATTCTTAAAAAATATAGCTTTATGGAAAACAACTGGGAGAAAATGTTCTAGCATGAGGAATAGAGAGGACTAATGACTAGGCAGATGAGAAGCTAACAAAAGGAAAAATCACCAATTTCACATTTTTAAAATATAGTAGTGCAAGGAAGTTGTTAGAATGGAGCAAAGCAATGGTAATTATATTATTTTATTCCTTAAACAATAGTTTCTTGATTTCAAGCTTTCAGAGATGTGCCAGAGATTTTGGATGCACTGTACTACAATCTGAGTTGAAATTAAAAGCTTTCATCACTGAAAAACTTCTGTTTCAAAATTATGTTCAATATTTTATTTATTAGCCTCTGGTCTTGCTTAACCTCACCCAAATGCCCCTCCTGCTACATTCCCTATCTCACTGAAAAAGTCTCCCATCCACTAAAGTGCCCAAGTTGGAATACCTGTCCTTAACACTTCACCATTCCATTTCTTTTACCACAATATCTAATCTTACACCAAGTGTTCTGTTTTCCCTTCTATTTATCTTCTAAATCTTCACTATACCAGATGGTAGCCAATAGCTATTTATAGCTATTGAGCATCTAAAATGTGATCAAGGCAAACTGAAGAACTGAATTTTAAATTTTCCATAATTGTCCTCAATTTAAATTTAAATGTTTAAATCAACACTTAATGGTTCTGATTCCTGAATTCCAACCACACCACTGACAATTCTCCAATACCAGCTGGGTGTCCTATGATTCAATTCAATTCTGACAGTGTCTATCTGGAGATAACATCAGATCCCACAGGTTAAGGCTCAGTCCTGCAAGACTGCTTCCACCTACACACACACACACACACACACACACACACACACACTTCAGAGGCCAGTCACAAGTCCAGGTTTTCACCTGTGCTTCTGATCTACTGGGAGATGGAGATTCCCATGACCTCTTCCTGGGGTTCAATTAATTTGCTAGAGCAGCTCACAGAACTAAGAAAATCATTCACTTTCTAGATTATAAGTTTAATATGAAGAGATATTACTCAGGAGCAGCCAGATGAAGAGATGCATGGAGCAAGGTATAGGGAAATGGCATAGAGCTTTCATGTTCTCTGAACCTGCCACTGTCCCCAAATCTCCATGAATTTAGCAACCTGGGAGATTTCCAAATCCTGTCCTTTTGAATTTTTACTGAAGCTTCATTACACAGGCATCATTTATTAAGTCATTGGCCATTGGCAATCAAGGCAACCTGCTGCCCCCTCCCTTCTCTGGAAATCAGGGTGATGGGACTAAAAGTTCCAACCCTCTAATCACATGATTAGCTCTCCTGGCAACCAAGCCCCATCCTTCAATTCCTTCCAAAAGTTACCTCATTAACATAACAAGAGACACCTTTTTGGCTTTCACCAGTTAGGAAATTCCAAGGATTTTAGGAGTTCTGGGCCAAAAATGGGGATGTAGACCAAATATATATTTCTTTTTCAAAATCACAGTATTTCAATATTAGAAAATATTTAATTGCATTTTGAGGAAGTAGGTTATGTGAACATCCTTTTCAACTGTCAGTTTTATGAAATCTAAGTCTTGATAAAGTATTTCTGATAAAAATCTAGTGTCTGAATTGGGATATGAAGTTGGAATACTTAGTAACAAAAATGTATGTAAAATAT
This sequence comes from Mirounga leonina, assembly GCF_011800145.1. Lineage (NCBI taxonomy): Eukaryota > Metazoa > Chordata > Mammalia > Carnivora > Phocidae > Mirounga > Mirounga leonina. The sequence goes on along the minus strand of NW_023270316.1, from coordinate 38,322,791 downwards.
GTCCTTAGGAATTGTTTTATATTGATTACTTGTGAAATGATTATATTTTAAGATAAATATGTTATTATTCTTAAAATTAATTTCACTTGTTTCTTTTTCCTTTCCTAATGTAGCTACAAGAAAATGTAAAATTCCCTAAATAACTCACATCACATTTCTATTGAATTGTGCTATTCTAAATTATTCCATTATCTCCACTACCTCTTTTAATTTTTTAAAATTTTTAGTTAATTAATTAATTAAAAGATTTTATTTATTTATTTGACAGAAAGAGAGCAAGAAGACACAAGCAGGGGGAGTGGCAGTTAGAGGGAGAGGGAGAAGCAGACTCCCCACTGAGCAGGGAGCCCAATGCGGGGCTTGATCTCAGGACCCTGGCCTAAGGCAGACACTCAACTGATTGAGCCACCCAGGCGCCCCTCCACTACCTCTTTTAATTCTTTGATCCAAGTGAGGGGGAGCAGAACATGCTACCCCAAATGTGTCACTTTGGCATGTGGATTGTTCTGAGTTGAAGGCAATTGAAACCTGGCAGACTCAGGAACAGCTTTTTACCTTCCCCTTAACTGCCTAAAAGAGTTTAGATAGGGGGCCTTTACCAGAAGAGAACTTCTGTCAGAGATAGCTTTAAAAAAAAAAAAATATTAGAGAGAGAGTGCGAGTAAGAGAGAAAGAAAGAGAGCACAAGCAAGGTGAGGGGCAGAAGGACAGGGAGAAGCAGACCCTTCCACTGAGCAGGGAGCCCAATGTGGGGCTCCATCCCGGGACCCTGGATCATGACCTGAGCCAAAGGCCGATGCTTAACTGACTGAGCCACCCAGGCGTCCCCAAAGATAACTCTAAGAAGGATTTATCTGCATGTCATGGCAAGCATTTATTTACCAAACATTTTGTCTTTTCATCTTCCCATGAATTGACTTCCTCTTCTTTGAACCCCTAGACCTCAACTCCCTTTATCCTTAGCTCAGGATGTTATACATAGAAACTTCAGTTGCTTGACTACTTTGGAGTCTCATAATATTTTTTGTGGGGCTCTTGTACATATGAGATTAAATTTGTCTTCTTTTGTTAATCTGTCTTATGTCAATTTAACTATTAGACTAGCCAAAGAACCCAGACAGGAAGAAGGGAAAAATTTTCCCTCCTTACACGGGACACCATCATCTTTATCCTGGATTTCTACTCTGGCCTCTTAGTTTTTCTTTGTCTTTAATATTGACACCCCCACCCCACATCAATGTCTTCTCTTCCACGCACCCCCTCCCCACTTTCTGCACTTATTCTTTCATAGAGTTGAGAAAATCAAACTTTTTATCTCACAGCAGATGCAAGTTTCCAATTTTAATTTATTTTACACAGTGATCTTTCTAACAAGGAGATCATATTACACTGTTGATTAAAAAATTCATCTCTGAACTTCATAGCCAATGTCACTCATGATCTTACCCCTGCTCACCAAAGCAGTCTCATTTCTAACACCAGCCGCTAGTCCTCATTCTGTACTCCAAACAAATTGATTTTCTTGGTTTCATCAAGTGTTCTATGCTTTTTCTTGAAAGGTTTATTTATTAATTATTTTAGAGAGAAAGAGATTGAAAGCATGGTGGGGAGGGCCAGAGGGATATGGAGAGAGAGGATCTCAAGCAAACTCCCTGCTGAGTGTGGAAGCCATCCACAGCGCTCCATCCCATGATCCTGAGATCATGACCTGAGCTGAAATCAAGAGTCAGACACTTAACTGACTGAGCCACCCAGGTGCTGCTTTCTTTTGCATCTGGATCTTTTCATGTTCTATAATTCCTTATATTTTTTTCATATTTTTACCCCAATGCCAAAGCAATTACTGGCATAAAACAGACACTCAAAAGAAACCGAGTAAATGAATGAATGACTACTGTACTAGGTAGGAACTATTCTAGGAATTCACTTAACATATAGATGTATTTCTTGGAGTAGAATATAGGTAATCTTTAAACCATTATTGTTTGCAAAGATCAATACTTATATTAAACATCTATAATTGTGATTGTAATCAGTTTCACAGAAATCAAACTGCTGACCTTTTCCCTCCTAAAATGTTTACTTTTAAACTTTCAATTGTTACTTTGTAAAATATTCATAGTATAACCTGGAAAATCTTCAAAATATCTTAGCAGTTTGCTTTAAAATCTAGGGGTGAAACAAAAATTAACTTTAAAGCAAATTAGCAGTTTTTCTCATCTATTCTCATCAAAGAAAGTGCAGGAGGATTTTAGGCCCTCTGAGAGTATATATTATAGTTCATTATGCAAAAAAAATGGTAAAAATGAATCCAGGAACAATTAATATGTGAAGTTGGTACTCTACAATACAGTATTACCACTACTATAAATAAGTCTTTGTGAAAGGTGAAGACATATTAAAAATTAAAATGTGATACACATATATTATTAGTAGAATTTTTATTATTATATCATTGACATGATTCAAGTTTCTATGATCTGTTGCCAAGAACATGAGTAGAGATGTTCCTTCCTATTTTTCTAGGCTCCTCAGGGTCTTAAAGGTAATAAAAAGTAAGTGGTAGCATTAGAATAAAGGGGTTAATTATGTCACAAGTGAAAATCCCAGGATTAAAAGTCATAAACTTTTAATAAAATAAATAAAGTCATAGAAGCCACTAAGATCAAGACAGTTTCAAGAGTCTCTTTCCTCAGTGGATTAGTACTCCATTATCTCAACAGTTTAGAATAATATGATTATGAAATAACAGAATTGAAAATAATTTTGTAGGTCACCCAGCACAATCTCCAACCTAATGCAGTAGCCTCTCTACAATAACAGAAAATAATTGTATCTGCTTTTAAATTTTTCTACTGATGTGACACTTCCTCTATAAAAAGCAGACAATTCTGGTTAGGGCCATTCTAATGGTCAGAAATCAGACAGGGCCTTAATCTTGTCTTTTCGAAGTCAACAGAATACATCTAATCTCTCTTCCACGTGACAGTTTCTTTTTTTTTAATTAAATTTTGAGAATGCTTATACTACTCCACCCACAAAATCTATTTCCAAAATGAAGTTTCCTAATTCCTTCTAGGATATTTCAAAATACATGGTTTTCACAATCTTCATATGTTGGCACTCATTTTCTTTATACACTTCAGTTTATCATCATTATGAAATGTGGCATCCAAGTATCTATACAGTCTGGATAGCAGCAGACATTAATGTTTTCTGATGTTATAAATTTATCATAAAACTGTTAAAATATCATGTGTTTTTAATTAAGTAGAATTAATATTTAAGGAATACCTGTTTTGCACAAAATATTGTGTTATGTTTCCAAGGGTATGTAAGAAGTCAAAAAGACTAAGATACCTACCTTAGGCTTTAGCTATTCATCATCTAATAGTATCCTACAACATGCTGAATTTTTGGACCAGAACCATAATTCAAAAGTATAGTTCTAAACCATACTTTATATTTTATATAAAAATTGATGTCATTAGTTCAGACTATGTCTAGTGTGGTGACTTGCAAGTAAAACTTGAATCTACCTTATCATATTAGCAAGTATTTGCTAGCTTTATGCCATTAGCATTTTGCCTAGGTATATAAGACATGTTAATTTTAGCTACGTGCTTGTTCATTTGAAGCTATAATGGGCATTACATTACATAAAAGGGATAAGTAAAAAATTCAGTGGTTTATTTTCTAAGACTAAGCTATGCTGATATTGAATCAATACCCTTTAGGTATAGAGTCCATTCACTATGTTGAATGGAATTTATATATACATATAAAATTTTTATCATTGACATGATTCAAGTTTCAATGATTTGATATAGTGAACATGAGTTAGCATTTCTCCCTTTTCTAGGTTATTCATGGTCTAAAAAGTAATAAAAGCTGGGGTGCCTAGGTGTCTCAGTCAGTTGAATGTTGGTCTCTTGATTTTGGCTCAAGTCACGTTGTCAGGGTCGTGAGATGGAGCCCCACGTCAGACTCTACGCTCGGAGGGGAGTCTTCTCGAGATTCTCTCCCTCTCCTTCTGTCCCTCCCCCCTGTGCTCTCTCTCTCTCTCTAAAACAAATAAATCTTTACAAAAAAGGTAATAAAAACCAAGAGGTAGCATTAATATAAAAGGGCTAATTATAATGAACAAATGTGTGCACATGCAAATGTGTGGGTTTGTGTGTATGTACAGCAGTTCTCCCCATAATATCAGTCTAACAACAACGACAACAACAACAACAACCATAGTGCTCTACTGGGACTGCCATTCCAAATGAAAATCTTCTCATTTCTAGTAATAACTATTTCTAAATGTTTATAATCCTTCTATTTAATAATGCAGTTTAGAATTTTGCCAGTCTCTCAACAAATCTTATATTATTTATGGTTCCTCAAATATGATTAAAAACTCTTGTATTTACCTAAAATTTATCAAAATTTAATAAACAAATCCTCTGCTATGTGTAAGACACTATACCACATATATGATTTTAGTACTTTCACATGCAATATATTTCAGTCTGGAAACTTAAAGTCATTTAATTAGGTGGGCTCTCGTTCATATTTCTTTATATACAATGAATTTCAAATTGCACTTAGTATAGTTACTTTTCATGTTTTCTGGTTATTCTTTGTATTCTCTAATCCCAATGCACTTTAAATCTCTTTGAAGGAAGAAAGTGGCCTATAGTAGGTGCTCAGCAATGATTTCTTGTTTCATTATTGACACTGAAATAATTTTACTTTCTCCATGTGTAGTTGCCAGTGTGTATTTTTTTATCCTCTTGCTTCTCATCATTTCTCTTTAGTGCTAGTTTTTTTTTTCCTTTGGTGTATATGAATCAAGAACCACAGAATATGAAAAACTAAAGACAAAGGTTTAGATTAAAGCTAAATTAAATTTTAATTTATATTTTAAAGTTTTATGTATTTTTTAACTATAATCTATTTCTATATAGATATTTATGAGCATAGAATTGCTTATCAGTTTTTCCTGTCACTTTGATGTGTACTTTCCTAAGATTTGATTTATCATATTTTTTTCTGCCTTAACATAATTTATTGGTGAATTGGCAAGGGCTATTCATTTAACTCAAATAATTATTGAGCCTCTACTATATGCTAAAGACTACTCAAGGTTCTAGAGATAAGTAATAAAAAGAAGTCCTGCCTTCATGGAACTTATGTTCAAATTGGAAAGGAGGGGCAGTAAATAGACTCTCCCCTTCAAAACTATATGTATGTCAGAGAGGGTAAGTAATTAAAGAAACAGAAAAGACAGTAGGAAAATAGGTCAGAGGGTGGGGAACACAGTGATGTTCTTTTACAGGGTGGTTAGGAAAGACCTGTCTAATAAGATGATGTGTGAACAGAAACCTAAAAAAAATAAGTGGATGAGCCACGTGGATTAAGAGCTTTCTAGAAAAGAAGAGCAAAGATCCTCCACTGTAAAGCGTCTAGAGAGCTTAGGAAAAACTGAAGAACTTGGTAAGGTATAGCACGGTGCCTGGAGGGAAAGTACTAGGAGGTCAGGTCAGGTCAGGCTAACCACAGGTGATATTTTAAGCCATGGTGAGAATTTTAGATTTTCCTTCATGTGATTTTGAAGGCCATTTGGGAATTGTAAAGAGAAGAATGACATGATTTACTTATGTTTTCAAGATGGGGAGTAAGGATAAATTTGATGTCAGGGTGTGTGCTATTGCATCATCCTGCTAGAGGGATGACGATGGTTTTGAAAATACTGAATTGTGTTTAAGACTTGTGTTCCTGAAAAGAAGCAACAGTTAAGAAATCCTCTCATTTGTTTGTGTCCTGGAAAATGGACAAACACAAAGGACCACGTGGTCTTCCTATGACTCCCATAACACTCAACAAGGACTCCCTTGTTAACTACATCTATACAATCCCATTTCTTTGAGATATTCCTCACTAATGACCATCCTAGTTATTGCATCAGCCTTAAATAAGTCATCTCCTTAACTGTCCAGTACATTTAGTGCTTTACAGATTAGAGTATGTGGTGATTTTAATGGCAAAATGAATTTTCAAAATATTTCTTGGAAAATTGGCCTATAGATTTGCTGTGGCGCATGAAAAAAAGAGAGAAGTCAACAATGGATCCAAATGATTTGGCTTGAGCAAGAGAAGAAGACAAATAAATCTAGGGAGGACCATGAGAGTAAGTAACTGTTTGGAAGAGAGAAAGGAGTTCAGGTATTAATTTTGGACATGTTCATTTTGACGAGTCTGCAGATCATCTTAATTATAGTTTTAAGTAGGCAGTTAAATATTTCAGTCTGAAGACATTGAGGGTGAAGATGGGATTGAAGGTATTAAATATTGGAGTCACCAGCCTATAAATGGTTTAGAGCCATAGGTAATATAGATGCTGCTACCTAAAGCAGAGCTTCTCAAATCTCAGCAAGTGTAAGAACCAGCTGGAGAGATTGTTAAACACAGATTATTGGCCCCACTCCAGATGCTGATTCTGTAAATTTTGGGTGGACTTGGGAAATCTGCATTTCTAACCAGTGCTTAAGTGATATTGATGCCAGACCATATGAGGACTGTATTTAGAAAATGATTACAGCTTGGAAAGGAAGCGATAATAAGACCTAAAGAGGTGACATGTCAATGTCTAGAGGTTGGGAGCAAAGGGGCCTGAAAAGAGCATTTGGGGACTTAGAAGAACCAAGAGAGTGGTGCCATGGAAGCCAAAAAGGAAAGTCAAGAAGAAAGAAGGACTGGGCTGTTTCCAAGCTGCTGATCAATTGAGTAAAATAAGCACAGATAATTTATTATTTGATTTGGCAAAGCAATGCTCTAGTCAAATAGTTAAGCAATGTTTGATACCCTTATCAAATTGTTAGTCCTTAATGATCTTTTCTGATTTTATTATCCAATGTCAATTCCTGATTTCACCTATATTTTTTTTAGTTTCTTACATAATTAATTGACATATATATGACATGTATATCTCTCTTTCTCAACATACACACACACACACACACACACACACACCCCTCTAAATGATACCCTGAACAAACAAATCTTATCTTCTAATCATGAGAGTTTAAGTGGTTTAGGTAATGTATTATATATAGTGTAGGAAAACTCTAGTCCTTCTGTGTTTCACCTTCAATCTCATATTCCTACTATTCTTATAACACTTCTCCCACGAGATGTGTGGGGGTTTTTCCCACACGGAGCAATTCTGTAACACCAGCGGGGTGTCCTACGACTTAATTCTGACACTATCTGCCTGTAGTTAGTGTCAAATCCCACAGGTTAAGGGCTCAGTCCCACAAGACTGTTACCACCCCCACCCCCCGCAAAAGCTCCAGATGCCAATCACAAGTCCAGGTTACCACCCACACTTCTGAGTGATTGGTTATAAATCAGAAGTTCCCATCAGCTGCTCCTTGGGTTTAATTAATTTGCTTGAGTGATTCACAGAGTTCAGGAAAAAAGAAAAAAAATTACTTATTTGTTCACCAGTTTATTATCAAAGGATATGATAAAGGATACAGATGAAATCCAAAGGGAAGGCATGGATAGGACAACGTATCAGAAGAGGTACGGAGCCTCCATGCCCTCCAAGGGTCTTGCCACTCTCCCAGCACCTGCCTATGTTCAACAACCTGGAAACTATCCAAACCCCATTGTATTGTTGGGAGTTTAATGGAGGCTTCATCAGCCAGGCATGATTGATCATTACCTTCATTTTTAGCCCCTCCCCCCTCTCTGGGGAATGGGGATGGAGCTGCAAATTCTAAGCTGCTGCTGCTTCTGCTTCTTCTGCTTCTTCTTCTTCTTCTTCTTCTTCTTCTTCTTCTTCTTCTTCTTCTT